>NW_028273677.1:0-336270 GCF_024610735.1 Ursus americanus
GAGGGGCCCCTTGACAGCCAACCTAGGGTTAGGGTTAGACCCCAGGAGGCCGCCAGGCCCGATCTGCTGGTTGTGCGGCTTGCGGAGGGGCTGGCCGAGGTGAGGGCACTGGTGAGCAGAAGCGTGGGCCGAAGCATTTTGGCACGGGGGGCCTTCAAATGTCACCGGTGGCTCGGATGGCCCTGCCCATTCTCCCGCCCTGAATGACCGGCGGTGCCCATAGTGACCCGGGTGGCAGCGGGGGCATGGTGAGTCCGGCGCTGGGGCTCAGGAGTCCCCTTTCCCCGTCGTTGCGGCACCAGGCCCCTTGGGAGGGGCCACTAGGGGGCCGACATAGGTTTAGGGTTAGCCCCCAGAAGGCCCACAGGCCGGATCCGCCAGCTGTGCGGCGAGCGGAGGGGAGGGCCGAGGTAAGGGCGCTGGCCAGCGGGAGCGTGGGGCCAAGCGTTTTGGTGTGGGGGGCCTTCGAAGGTCGCAGGTCGCTAGGAGGGCCCTGCCTGTTCTCCCTCCCTGAATGAACGGCGGCGCCCCTAGCGGCCCAGGTGGCGGTAGGGCGGGAGGGTGAGTCCGGCGCTTGGGCTCGGGATTCCCCAATCCCTGGTGTTGCGGCAATAGGAACCTGGATGGGCCCCTCGGGGGCCCACCAATGGTTAGGGTAACACCCAGGAGGGCTGCAGTCCAGATCCACTGGCTCTACAGCGAGTGGAGGGGCGGACCGAGGTGAGGGCGCAGGCGAGCGGGAGCATGGGCCCAAGCATTTTGGCACTGGGGGCCTTCGAATGTCACCAGGGGCTCGGAGGAATCTGCCCGTTCTCCCTCCCTGAATGACCGACGGTGCTCCTAGCGGCCCGGGTGGCGGGGGGGGCGACATGGTGAGTCCGGCGCTGGGGCTCGGGGGTCCCCAATCCCAGGCATTGCGGTGCCAGGCCCCTTCGGAGGGGCACCTAAGGGGACAACCTAGGGTTCTGTGTAGCCACCAGGAGGAGTGCAGGCCTCATCCGCCGGCTCTGTGGCGAGCGGAGGGGTGGGCCGAGGTGAGGGCGCTGAGGAGCAGGAGCGTGGGCTCGAGCGTTTTGGATGGGGGGGCCTTCGAAGTTCGCCACGGGTAAAGAGGGCCCTGCCCGTTCTACCGCCCTGAATGACCAGCGGCACCCCTAGCGGCCCGGGTGGTGATGGGGCGGCAGGGAGACTCCGGCGCTGGGGATCGGGGCTCCCTAATACCCGGCGTTGCAGCCTCAGGCCCCTTGGGACGGGCCCCTGGGTGGCAGACCTAGGGTTAGGGTTAGCCCCCAGGAGGCTGCCAGGCTCGTTCCGCCCATGTGCGGTGAATGGAGGTGTGGGTTGAGGTGAGGTAGCTGGCGAGTGGGGGCATGGGCCAGAGCATTTACGCTTTGGCTTGGGGTGCCTTCGAAGGTTGCAGGAGGCTTGGAGGGTCCTGCCCGTTCTGTCGCCCTGAAGGACTGGTGACGCCCCTAGTGCCCCATGTGGCGGCAGGGTGGCACGGTGCATCCGGCGGTGGGACTTGGGGGTCCCCAATCCCTGGCATGCAGCGCCAGGCCACTTGGGAGGGGCCCTTCGGGGGCAACTTGGCATAGGGTTAGCCCCCAGGAAGCCCGCAGGCCCGATCCGCCAGCTCTGCCGCGAGAGGACGGGTGGGCCGAGGTTAGGGCGCTGGGGAGCAGGAGCGAAGGAGCCAGAGTTTTTGCACAGGGGCCTTTGAAGGTCACAGGGGGATCGGAGGGCCTTGCCCGTTCTCCCTTCTTGAATGACTGGCAACACCCGTAGCGCCCTGGGTGCTTGCGGGGTGGCAGAGTGAGTCCAGCACTGGGGCTCGGGGGTCCCAAATCCCCGGCATTGTGGTGCCAGGCTCCTTGGGAGGGGCCCCTCGGGGGCCGACCTCGGGTTAGGGTTCTTCCACAGGAGGCCGGCAAGCCCGGCGCTAAGAGGCTCTGGCAATGTAACAAAGATGCCATACACTTATCTGAAAGAAATAACAGTGTACAGGAACCCTCTTAGCCCTAACATCATCCTTTGTGAATATGGAAGCCAACCCCAAAGTGCTCGTGGAAGTCTGACGAAAGGGCTAAGCACTTTTCTCTGAGTTACCACACTGTACAGGGAAAGACCAATGTACATCATCTTTCACGAGTAGGAAGCATTAATGAAAACGTTCTGGAATTTCGAGGACTCTGACCCATCCTTATTGGTAATAAACCATCGTGTACAGGAAAACACCTTCAACTCTCATCAGCCTCCTCAATCCTGATTCCGATTCAACTTTGGGTGTGTAGGACTAGGGAAATGTCCACATCTTATTGCTAAGAAAAACGATGTCAGGGTAATGCCCTTCAAGTCACCTCAGCCTTCCTGAAGACGGAAGCAGGAATCAAGGTGGTTATGTTACCATGAGGTAAGGAAGATGAGCATATAAGTGAGAAACAACAGTGGGCAGGACCTCTCTTCCAACGAACAGTATCTTTGCTTAATGTTGAATCCCTATGGTAAGTGGTTGTGGGCATTTGTGAGGTCAAAATCTTAAGTGTTTTGTAAAACCTCTTGGTCATTCACAGATGAGACTAAGGTAGTTGGGGACTCCTAGGCAGTGATTTGTCCACTGTCAAAAATATGAAAAGATAAAGGAGACAGATGAGGTCTCCTCAGGCATTGTCCTTTATCCTCATCCTCCGTGAGGATGGCCATCTCTGGACAGCTCAGTGGCAGGGTCTCATTCACAGTGGGGGCATCTGTTCCTCACAGACATGAGGCAGGGAAATGGATTTGGTTCTCTGTGCCAGCCCAGCCACAGCTGAGTGTCACAGCACCCTCTCGTGGGCTCATAAGAGTTTCACTGTCACCAGGCAGGTCATTGTATTTGATAAACCACTGTGAGAGTTTGCAATGGCCTTCATCTGCAACCTCCTAGAAGCAAATGCAGGTCTCTGGTACCATGTGAAGTCATGTGAAGGCATTGTGAGAAAGTGTCCTTTTGCTTAAGGAAAACATGACTGGGGCTCCTGGCTGACTCAGCCAGTTAAGCATGTGCCTTTGGCTCAGGTTATGATCCCAGGGTTCTGGGATCGAGCCCGGGCTCCCTGCTCAGCAGGAAAGGAGGTAGGGAAATAGCTTAAAACCCACAGAGAATGTGAATAAACGGGAGTGAGATGGAACTTGGTCTGTGTTTTGCTTTAGGGATTGGAAGTTAGTTTTTTCTCAATTGTGATTGTTCTTGAAACTGAAAAGCTGTATTGGTTTTTTTTTTTTTACCTTTAATTTTTTTCTAATAATAATTTTTTATTTTGATATGTTAGTCACTATACAGTATTTCCTTAGTTTTTGATGTAGTGTTCCCTGATTCATTATTTGCATATAACACCCAGTGCTCCATGCAATATGTACCTTCCTTAATACCCATCACTGGCCCATCCCAATCCCCCACCCCTCTCCCTTCTGAAGCCCTCAGTTTGTTTCCCAGAGTCCATAGTCTCTCGTGGTTCATTCCCCCTTCTGTTTAGGGTCCATTGTCTAAAGGGACAGACAGTGGAAGTTCACCAAATATAAGATCGAAATTTCATTGTTCATTATAGATGCCGCCAAGTAGTTCCCAGACATTTCATTCTACTGTAGTAATTCATTATACCTGTGCAGGTGCACGTGGAAGACAATTGATGCATGTAGAGTGGTAATAAAACACGCCCCTCAGTAGTAGAATAATAGAGGATGCACATGTGTAAAATTATTCGACTACAGCTTCCATGCTTTCCCTTTGGTTCCTTATTATCTATGAAATTGGACAATTTTTGTTCTCTAGGCCTAAAACTCATTGTCAGTATTCAGAGTTTTTCAATGCTGATCTTCTCCTGTAAAAGTTACCAAAAACCTAAAATATGTATGAACTTTAAAAAATGCTATATTGAAAATTACAGCAGGGAAGTTCAATTTTGTGAATATTGTGTCAATGGATCTCTATTTTGACATCAGTGTTCATTAGAAATGATGACATTTCATGTGAGTATAAATATCAATGTGTAAAAGAAAAGGTAGGAAGAACCTTGAATGTTTAAGTAATTGGTGAAATGACAGGTGTGTGTGTGTGTGTGTGTGTGTGTGTGTGTGTGTGTGTGTGTGTAATTGATTTTCAGTGAATGGTTCAGCTTCTTGTAGGACCTCCGAGAGAGCCCAGGTGAACCTTTCAATGGGTTGGTATCTGTTTTCAGAACATGGGAATCTCTTAGTCCAATAGTCAATCAGGCAAGCTTTGAGGTCTTGAAGAGTTTCAGTCCTCAGCGATGGTGTTGCAGACCCTTGTGAGCAAACCCTAGGGTATGCTCAGAGCCCTCATTAGCTGGTACCACGGTGTGACGATGTCAGACAGCATTTCCCAAAGAAGTACCTCTTGAGTCTCTGTCCTTGTCAGTTCCCTACACTTCCTTACACTAGTTATGTGATCAGTGTGTTTCAGGATAATCCCCACATGTGAGTTTTGCTATTTCCTACTAGTCCTATCTGTTTCTCATCTTCTTCTTTTATGGTAGGGGTTGGGAAGCAACCTGTGTGGTGTAGGAAGGGGTGTGGTAGTTGTCTGCCTTCAGAGGACCGAATGATGCCTAGAAATTGTACTGTAGTTTGAGGTCAATTGTCCACCCTCTGAGTGTCAGGAATTCCATCACTTTACTTTGATGCTAGTCTGTTCTTCAAGCTTCCTCAGAAATAAGGACGTCATCCATCTAGGGAATACTGGTTTGTGTGTATGTTTTCATTTTAGGAAAGGCCTTGCTGTTCCTGAAAATAATACTGCAGAGCACCCTTTCCTGTTCTTATTGGCCATCAGTCAATCTTTTTTGAAATATTCGTTTATAAATAGACTTTCTATGGTTGATGAGCAGGAATTCTTTATTGACAAGTCTTTGTCAGTGTGTGTATTGCAAATCTTTACTTCCCAGAATGCGGTTCACTTTTTCATTTTCTTATGGTCATAAGATAAGGAGAAATGTCACATTTTTATGAAGTCCCACTGAATTCTTTTAAATGGTTAGTGCACCCTATGTCCTACCCAAAGATTGACAGGTTCTACGTTTTCTTTCAGAAACTGTCCAATGGGAAGCTACAATCCATCTCAAATTTATAAATTGCATTTTTAATTCTAATAGGGTATTTATAGACTGTTTTGGATTTTCTATGTACACAATCGTATTATCTGTGAATAATCACAATTATCCCCTCAATTCTTATACTTTTTGTTTTTCTTGCCTTCTAACACTGGTAAATTCTCCAATGCACCGTTGAATAGAGCAGCATTGTTTGAAGATTTTAATATACCTTTCTCAATATCTGACAGAAAAAGCAGACAAAACATTGGTAAAAAATGTGACCTAATTGACATATAGGGAACATTCCATAATAAGTGCAGAATACATTATTTTCAAGTGGTCATAGACTCTTTACCCAAATAGATGATAGGTGGGGCCACGAATCAAGTCTACAAATGTTAAACCCTGAAATTAACTAGATTCTATTCTTAGACCACAGGGGAATTGAGCCACAGTCATAGAGAAAAGAAAACCAAGAAGTCCTTCAATGTTTAAAATTAAATGGAACTTTTCTACATATCCTAAATGTCAGAGAGGGAATCTCAATGGAAATTCTGAACCTTTTCTACATGAGGGCTCACACACAATGGCACTTTCTTTGTGAAGAGCATAATAATAACCTAGACAGGAGTTGAGCCTTAAGTCAGAGTTCTGCCTGCCCCAGCCACACCTGGCAGCCTTGGCCTGTGGTCCCCCTCAGCTGTCCTTTCTGGTGGCCCTGAGCTAAGGGGGTCAACATGGCCATATGGAAATGGGAAGCTCCCCACTCATAGTGATGACGGTGCCCCCTTCCCAGCTGCCCTTTTTTGGTGGCTCTGAGCTAAGGGGGTCAACATGGCCGTATGGAAATTAGAAGCTCCCCACTCTTAGTGATGACGTTGCTATCGTATCATACTCACCAGCCCAACATGATTTCTGAGTGAACTATGACACAAGAGTGACTTCTTGTCCTTCCTTCAGGTTTGAAAATCATCTGGTGAGTCATCTATTAGGAATGTGGATTCAACATGTGTTCTTTCTTCTGGAAAAGAAATAGACCCAATAGCAATTTTGGCTTCCTGAGCACCTGATCTTGAGAGACATCATACTGGCTCTTTGTAGCATTCTGCCTCTTAAACTTCAAACTAGGTATAGATATTTTTAGGCACATTTTCAGGTGGTTAGACAGGGACTCGGATGATATGAGTCACAGAGGATTTTAGTGTCAGAAACCTAAGTGGGATCCCCAAATTGACTCCAAATCCCTTGTTGTTCCATACAGGGTACTATTTCCCTCTTATCTCTGGTCTTCTCGATCTGGAAACCTATCAAGTATCAGGATTTTCTTGTCATGTGGACAACTGGAACAAATTCAGTGGGCCTTTTCACCTCTGCCCATGGTGATCATTAAGATCATTATCTCAGTGGAGGACCTCTGGGTAAGATACTCAAAGATCCTTAGGGATAGAGACAGTATAATATTTTTCTGGTATTAAAGTTACTGAAAACAACTATCTTTTTTAGTCGATTCAGGCTCTGGTATGTTCAGAGGGTGCTGTAAAACTGGTCTGAAATAGTGTTTAAAAACACTCAGCTCAGCCTCTTTACAACAGGAGCCAATGCTTATAAACATGGCTAAAATATTGTCTTATCTATGATGACTTCACAGCCATCGTAGTGTTTATATGGTATGACTGTGACTTACATTAGTCAACATTTGCAGAGAAAGAACTTAGGGCATCCAGGGGGCACTTCATGTTGAAATTAGTTTGTGACAACGAGCTACTGTGTTTTATTCTGCAGTCCAAGGGAATGGTGCCAGACATCTCTAAGGTGTCTAGCAGTTCTACAATTCTGATTTTAAGTGGTCTGTGTGCTTCAGCGATTTGGGCAGGAGAAGGGCAGGAGTCCAGAGACTTTGAACATTTCTGTTACCTGTGCTGACCATGGAGCAGGCAGGCTTTTGTGGGTATCATTTTGATTTCTTGGTACTCTTGTGAAAGGTGTTTTTGTCTCAAATTCCTCCATTTAGGAGTAATTACAATGATAAAAGGAATTTTTATCTTATATCATCTTTGGGCCCTGATCCTGGGCTCCCAGGGAAGCTATCCTTCAACATTTTACCAGCTCAAAATGGCTGGGCAAAAACCTCAAAGCATGGGCCCTATTTCTACCCCAAGCACATGTTGTACATCTGCTTCGAGGAGAAAACAATAACCAAAAAATGCCAACATAAATATAAGAAAAAATAAAGAACCTCTTTGGCTCCCATAAGATTAAGGTCATACTGACATGTACATACTGAAAACATAAGAAAGAATCTGTCACTTTCTGGATCTAAGAAGATCCTCATTGTGGTGTGTAACTCTGTATGTAAAACAAAACAGAAAAAAATATATAAGCCTGCCCCAAATGTTCCTTCCCCGGAGCACTCCCTTCTTGGTGAAGATTGTGTCTCCCAGACAGTTGTCCTGACTTGGGTTTGAATAAAGGTCTCTTCCTTTCTCTCTAAAATGTTTTTAAAAGTTCATTCACGCAGTGTCGACAATAACAGTGTTTTCTATTTAAGTGAGAAATAAATGTTTCACTCTAGTTGCATTGGGAATAGACGAATTGAGGGTTTCTTTAGAAGAGTAAGTCTGCCTTCCAGAAAAGGCAAGCTCATTGGTCTATTGAGAATGAAGATAATTACTGCTAAACAACAAGTATGTGTTGCCCCTTCGCCCAGAAACCAAAGCAGGTGTGCAGGCTTTAGGTCAGAGGTGCCTTCTTCTCCCAGCTGACAGCACTTCTTGCTCTGGCTCCAAGACACCCGAGGTTTTGAAGGTCAGCATCAGAGTCAGCGAGGCAGCTTGTCACAGGACGCCAGTGTTTAGAGAAAGCACAGGTATGTTTAGCAAAATGTCCTAACTATGTCAGGGCTGGAGGTAAAACCTCTCATTATCCCAAAACCTCCTGGGCTTTTCTCTTTTCTCTAGTGGAGCCACAAAGTAAAATTGAAGTAGCTGTCAGCATTCTGGGTTTGGTGCAAGAATTACTTAGTTTCCGTGCTGGTAGAACTTTGCAGGGAATCACAATTTCTCTGTCCATTTATTGCTTACAAATGTATTTTGACCATCTGTTTCCTAAGAACCCTCTTTTATTAGAAAGGGGAGGTGAGATTCACTCTGTGCCTGTTTGTAACATCTAATTTCTTCCTTCATCTAACAGTGTTTATTCAGTTGGGCCTAAGATATGGTTGAGTGGCCAGCATCTAGGGTTAGGTGGCTTTTTTTCATCTGATACAGACTTGGATGATGTCATTTGACAAAGGTGATGTTTCATCATTGATTAGTTTATTCATCAGAAGAGTTAAAATTAGGGTGGTGGGAAAATTGAAAATTATCCAAGGCGGCCTATTCCTGTTTAAAAGTTGAGCTTGACTTTCTAGTTTTACTAAATGTATTATCTCAATATTTTGAGGTGCCATATTCTCTCTGTAGTTTCTTTGGCGGTGGAGTCAGAAGGAGAGTCTGGGAATTCTTTTGAATAGTGGCATGCTGGTGGCTTCAAGGGGCTTGGCGTCAGGAGCCTTGGGGTGAAGTCTGCAACTGCTTGCCTGACCCTGGGTGCATCTCCCAGAGGTTTTGTTTCCTCTTATGAAATTGCCGGCAGATAATGTTCTGCTTAAAGGGGAACCCTCCCATCCTGTTGGTGGGAATGCAAAGTTGTGCAGCCAGTCTGGGAAACAGTGTGGGGGTTCCTCAAAAAGTTAAACATTGAACAACCACATGATCCAGCAATTGCTCTCCTAGGTATTTACCCAAAGGATACAGAAATGCAGATTCAAAGGGGGAACATGCACTATGATGTTTATAGCACCAATGTCCACAGTAGCCAAACTATGGAGAGAAACCCAAAGTCCATGCACTGATGATTGGATAAAGCAGATGTGGGATACATATATATATATGTATATATATAATGGATTATGACCCAGCTTCAAAAAGAATGAAATCTTACCATTTGCAAGGATGTGGATGGATCTAGAGTATATTAAGCTAAGCAAAATCAGTGAGGAAAGACAAATATCCTATCTCTCACACTTGTGGAATTTCAGACAGAAAATAGATGAACAGAGTTGAGGGGTGATGAGAGAGGCAAACAAGGAAATAGACTCAACCTTGGAGAAGAAACTGAGTGTTGCTGCAGGACAGGGACATGGGAGGAAGAGTTAAATGGGTGAGGGGTATTAAGGAGGGCACTTGTGATGAGCACTGGGTACTGTATGCAGATGAGGAATCACTAAATCCTACCCCTGAAGCGAATATTCCATGGCATGTGAACTAACTGGAATATAAGTAAGAGAAGAAAGCAAAAAAGTGTTCTGCTTCATGAAGAGTGAGGTAAAATTGTAGTGATTTGGGCTGTACTATTCTATAGAGGATAGATGGAAAACACCCTGTTGTAGGATACACTAGTTTCTTATCACATAAGGAGTCCTCAGAAAGCTGCAATGAAAGATTCAGATCTCAGAGCATGTTCATGTTCCACTGATATGTTACAGTTTGCACAGGTAGGAAAGAAGGTGGAGAGAAAGGCAACAGAAGGGGAAAGTAGGTGTGAACCTTTCATTAGTTAGCATTATAGCTTTCTCATGAAAGCCTTGCGCCAGTGTTATTTTGGAAGAAGAGGAGGAATCCGGGAGCTTTGCAGGAGACAGGGGAGTTCCAGGTCTGGGTAAAGCTGACAGGGGTCTCAGAGGAGAGCTGAATGCATTCTGCAGCAGGGTGTGGGCAGGGTGGGCTCCAGGGGTGGATATTAGTCTCCTGGATGAGAGTTGTGGCAGGTGAGTGCTGTGTGCAAGTTCCTGGTTGAGGACAAGTGAGGCACAGGCGGAGAGCTGGCAGAGAACCTTCTTCTGGGCCACCAGCCTCACCCAACACACAGCCTCATCTTCTGTCCCTGTCACTCCAATTCACACTTCTCGAAAGGTGAGTGAGAACACATGAAGAGCATTCTGAAGAGAAGGGAAAGCATGTGCAAAGTCTCTGGGGCAGGAGAATTCCTGTTATGTCCAGGAGCAACAAGAAGACCCTGTGGCCACAGGAGACAGCTTAGGACATGAGCTCAGAGAGGTGAAAGAGTGTGACAGAAAGCTATTCCAGGGCTATAACCCCTTGAGATGCTGTTTCACTGGGCCATCCTGGCTACAGTGTTGAGAACAGATGACAGAGGGTTGAAGATGGCAAGGCAGGTCAATGACGAAGCTTTTCCAGGAACTCAGGCACTTGGGACCAGACAGGTGGCCTTGGATGGAGTGGTTAGAACTATTCTGGGTCCATTTTGAAGATGGAGCTCACAGGATTTGCTGATGGGTTAGCTATTAGGAGCAGGAGAACAGAGGAATTGGGGTAACTCTCAGGTGTTGTGGGTTGTCCTGATCGAGAGGAAGGAGAGGGTTTCTCAGGGGGTAGGAGGTAGTCCGTGTTCTGCATGCTGAGGAAGGTGCCTTTCCCGGTGGATCTGCTGAGGTTTGTGTCTGGGAGAACATTTCACATCTCCTCCCTCAGCAATGCTCAAGTACAAGTATACCCCACTTTTTAAACGTTCACAGTAAGACACTGGGCTTTCTTGAAAGAACTATGTTATTACCCAGCTTCAGTAAGAGGAAGAGACCTGAAGAGGATTTCCCTCTTATGAAAAAAGGTGAACAGTGAGAATCGTGTTCAGCATCTGTTTTGGGGAGAAGCACAACAGAGGCGGCGTGCACCCCAACCAGCTCCTTCCTCTGGGAACCGCTCTCCGCATCCAGCCACCAGCACTTTGAATTGTGTCTGTAAGCTTCTGCTGTGCTTCATCATCATTTATGCTGGGCCTCTGTTAGAAACTTGTGTGCTGAGGCCTATGAAAAGCCAAAGAGAAGGAATTTTGGAGTCTGAGCACACTGTCTAATTGTTCGTTTAAATTAATGGTCATTCCTTCTTGACACCATTTCTGCTGTGCAAGGTTTCTCAGAAGCCCTGTACTTTCAAAGAGCAGGGAAACCTATACCCCATGCTGCGGGATTAGTTTTAGTCTCCATGCCTGACAGAACATTTCATGACTGTAGGATTTTCTCACTCAAACATTGAGACTTTGACCACCTTCACCCGTTTCTACCACCCCATCCCCAAATCTGGCACCTACCAACCTGCTCTCAGTATCTATGCGTTCAGTATTTGTTTATTCCACGTGGAATGTACATGAGAGCATCTGGTATTGGTCTTTGTGTGTCTGAGTTACTTGGCATAAGGCCCCCAAGGTCTGTGTTTCCATGTCTGGTTCTTGTGAATAATGCTGCAGTGAACGTGGGAGTGCATCTGTCTTTTTGAGGCAGCATTTTTGTGTTCTTCAAATCAATACTCAATAGAGCCATTACTGAGTCATGGGGTAGTTGTATTTATTTTTTCAGGAACCTCCATACCGTTTGTCACAGTGGCTGCACCAATTTCCATTCCCACCAACAGTGCACAGTGTCTCCTCGTCTGCACACCCTTGACCCCACCTGGTGTCTGTCTCTGGGACAATTGCTGTTCCAACAGTTGTGAGAGGATAGCCGATTGTGGGTTTGACTGATGTTTCTCTGACGATGATTAGTGATGTCGAACAACTTTTTCTGTCTGTTGGCACCTGTGTGCCATCTTTGGAAAGTATCTATTCACATATTCCTCCCATTTTTTATATAGTTTTTTTTTTTTTGTTTTGATTTGCATGAGTGTTGTGTGTATTTTGGATATTAGCCTCTTCTCACACATATGATTCGCAGATATTTTTTTCTTATTGGGTCAGTGGCCTTTTAAGTTTTTGCTGGTTTCTGTTGCTGTGTGGAAGATTTCAGTTTAATGTTGTTCCACTTGTTTATTTTTGCTTTTGGTGCCTTTGCATTTGGTGTCCGATCTGAAGACTCTTTGCCAAAACCAATGTCGAGAGACTTAGTACCTGTGTCTTCTTGGAGGTTTATGGATTCAGGTCTTATGTTCAAATCATTCATCCATTAAAAATTTTGTGTGTGGTGTAAGAAAGTGACCCAGTTATATTCTTCTGCATTTAGTGTCCATTTGCCTGTTACCGCTCACTGAAGAGACAGTCCTTCCCTCATGGCATATCTTCTGCTGCTGTGTCGTAAGTTAGGATCATCTACATGTGGGTAAGTTTCTGAGCTTTCTGTACTGTTCCACTGACCTGGTGTCTGTGTTTATGCCAGTACCATCCTGTTTTGATGACAACAGCTTTATAATCCTGCTTGAAATCCAGGAGTGTGTTGACTGCACCTCTTTCTCCAGGTTGCTTTGTGGATTTGGTGTCTTTTGTGATTCCATATAAGTTTGAGGACTGTTTTCTATTTCCTTGAATAATGACACAGGAATTCAGATAGGCATTTCATCACATCTGTCGATTGCTTTGGGTACGATGGACATGTTCACATAATTAACTCTTCCAGTTAAGGAGCATGGCGTATGCTACCATTTGTTTGTGTTGCCTTCCAAATCTTTGACCCATACATTCTGCCCCCCTCGACACACATATTTTTCATTTCTTTTCTGCCATGTGTTGAGTGTACTATGTCTTTCTCATTCTTGGTTACTTTTATTCCTAGATTTTTTTTATGGAATTGTAAATGGCGTTGCTTTTTTAATTTCTCTTTGCGAAAGTGTGTCATCAGTATACAGAAATGCAAGAAGTTGGGTCATCTGGGTGGCTCCATAATGGAAGCGTCTACCTTCAGCTCAGGTCATGATCCCAGAGTTCTGGGATCGAGCCCCGTGTTGGGCTCCCTGCTTAGCAAGGGTCTGCTTTTCCCTCTTTCTGACACTCCCCCTGTTCGTGCTTTTTCTCTTCCTGTCAAATAAATAAATAAAATTTGAAAAAAATAATGACAACAGGTCTCTGCATATTGACTTTATATCCTGCAGCTTTCTTGAATTTTTTTATTCTAACAGGTTTTTTTTTGTGGAATCTTTCGAGATTTCATGTCATTTGCAAATTGTGCCAGTTTTTCTGTATGGATTTCATATCTTTCTCTTTTTTTAAAATTGTTATTCACCCTACAGTACTTCATTTGTTTTTGATGTAGTGTTCCATGATTCATTGTTTGCATATAACACCTAGTGCTCATTATGACAAGTGCCCTCCTTTTTTTTTAAGAATTTATTTATTTATTCAACAGAGATAGAGACAGCCAGCGAGAGAGGGAACCCAAGTAGGGGGAGTGGGAGAGGAAGAAGCAGGCTCACAGCAGAGAGCCTGTTGTGGGACTCGATCCCATAACGCCAGGATCATGCCCTGAGCTGAAGGCAGACGCTTAACCGGTGTTCCACCCAGGTGCCCCCTGCCTTGTTAATTTTAACCATTCTAACTGGTGTAAGGTGGTATCTCATTGTCGTTTTGATTTGTATTTGCCTGATGGCAAGTGATGTGGAGCATTTTTTCATGTGTCTGTTGGCCATTTGTATGTCTTCTCTGGAGAAGAATCTCTTTGTGTCTTCTGCCCATTTTTTGGGTGTCGAGTTTGAGGAGTTCTTTATAGATCTTGGATACCAGCCCATTATCTGTAATATCATTTGCAGATATCTTCTTCAATTCCATAGGTTGCCTTTTTGTTTTGTTGATCGTTTGCTTTGCCGAGCAGAAGTTTTTATCCTGATGAAGTGCCAATAATTCATTTTTGCTTTTATTTCCTTTGCCTTTAGAGATGTGGCTTGCAAGAAGTTATTGTGTCCAAAGTTGAAGAGTTCTTTTGATTTTGATATGATACAGGAATCCATTATCTTTTTTTCCTGATTGTATTCGAGTCCTCTGTCTTTCTTGGTGAGTCTAGCTAAGTTTGTCAGTTTGTTTTTCTTTCCAAAAAAGGCAGCTCTCATTTTCATTGTTTTTTTTTTTTTGTCTTTTTCATCTCTGTTGGATTTATTTATGCCTTCCTTTTTGTTATTTCCTTATTTCTACTAATTTGGGGCTTTGTTGGTTGTTTTTTTTTTTAATTCTTTACCACATAAATCAGGTTGTTTATTGGAGAGCATTCTCATGGATTGATGAAGACTTGAATTTCTATGAATATCCCCCATAAAGCTACTTTTGCTGCATCCCATAAGTTTTTATAGGTTGTCTTTTTCATCAGTGTCAAGGTACTTCTAAAATTTTTTTGATTTCTTCTTTGACTGTTGGTTCAGTAGCATGTTGTTAAATCTCCACATATTTTTTTAAGATCATTTAAGTATCTGACAGAGTGAGACAGCGAGAGAGGGAACGCAAGCAGCGGGGTGGGAGAGGGAGAAGCGGGCTTCCCACTGAGCAAGGAGCCTGATTCGGGGCTAGATCCCAGGATCCTGGGATCACGACCTGAGCTGAAAGCACATCCTTAACGACTGAGCCACCCAGGCCCCAAAAATCTCCACCTATTTTTGACTGTCCCATTTTTTTCTTGAGACTGATTTCTAGTTTCATATCATTGTGGTTGGACAAGATTTGAAGCAGAAGGTGAAGAGAGCATTCAGATGAAAGGTTTGTTTCCTGGAGGGTTTTCTGTGGGCAGACCATGAGTTCAGTGGGCAGGAGGAAGGTTTTATGAGATGGGGGGTGGGGATAACCCTTGTTAGAATTACTGACTACTACCATGCAGGCTGTGTGCTACCGTTCACACCATAGTCCTGATGGACTTGTACTTCATTAGAAATATTTTCTAGGAGGTGTAGGCATAGCCTTCACTTAAAGAAAGATGCCATGTGTGTTCATGGCATGACCCCAGGTCAGCAACCAGGATGTATGGTATTGTGGGGGATCAGAACCAGGCTTTCTGTGGGAAGTGACAGAAATAAGGTATGGTGAGCTCCATGACCATAGGTGAGGTCCCGAGTGTCCCACTTGGTGTTGGGTTCTATGGATCTGTCTCATCAGGTGCTGTGGAATTCAGGGACACCCTCCTGTCTGTGGATTTGTGTGGAGACAGGTAGACATCAGTGTCTGGCCAGGCACGAGGGTTGCACTGGACCACCACCAGTGGTGCAGCGTGAGGGGGAGCCACTGCTTGGTTTCCAGGAAAGCTGACCAGGGTCTGTGACCATGATTCCTAACAGCTGCAAGGGGAGAGGCTGCCGGGGGTGGTGCACACTTCCTAGAGTTGTGGTCAGGACTAGTCTGGAGCACAAAAAGTCAGCCACACCGGGCACAGAAGGCACCCAGTCAGTGTAGCTGTGGGCACTGCTCCCATGGTACTTTCGGGCCAGCTCAATGCAGCCACCTCCTGCTTTTCATCATCATCTTCAAGGTCATGTGCCTCTGCTCTTGCCCCATGGCCTCCGGCGTATTGTCCGTCCTCCATCTGGCCCTTGTCCCTCGTGCCCTGTGCAGTCCGATGCCAGGGTAGCCTTCTTGAGACAAATATCTGGCCCTGATGGAACACTTCCATGGATCTCCTGTGATGCGAGGATGATGCCCTGCCCTGGAAGGGGGCTGCTGGTCCCCAATCAGTAGAGCCATGTCTCCCTCTTCAGCATGGCCTGCCCTCCCCTCAGTCTTCTTCAGGGAAGCTCTCCCCACTTCCTGAGATGACAGCTCTGAACTTAAAAATGAATGTTATTTTACATATCTCTATGCCTTAATTCATCCATGGCATGTCTTTCAACCCCGTTAGTGGGTTTTTTCTTTTTTAGCAGTTCTGAAGGGCTGTCTGGTCAAGGAGGGGATGACCTGGGTGGGGCAGCTTTCCCTCTCATCTCCCTCAGCATGTCTCTGAGCCCTGGGGCCAGCTGTCCCAGTGAGGATTGTGGAACCCGAGCCAGCCCATCCTGAGCCCAGGCTGTGGCAGCTCATAGACTGATGCATGTTGGTGGGCAGGTGGCATGGGCCAGGGGTAGGCAGTGTCTCCTTCTCATTCCTTCCCTCCCTTCCTCCCAGAGGTAGCTCAGAGCAGCCTTCAACCCCTGCATCTCCAGATCCCTTGACTTATGCCTCCTGTGTTCAGCTGGTGACCTTGGAGTTTTGCATGGATTCTACCTCCCGTACCCTCTCCCGTAGCAGTTCCTGGATCAGGGGAGAGGTCGGACCCTTGTCTGTTTTTGGTCTTCTTCCTGTCCCGCACCAAGCCCACTCACATTTGCATCTTCCATGTATGTGCTTGGAAGCAAGCCCATCCATAGGGAACCTATTACCCAAATGGATCCAGGCAATGAACATTGAAGTAGAGATCCAGGATCCATAATAAACCTGCTCGGAAACCTGTCCCAAAGTCTGTGACTCTCTCACACTGAAACAGAAACAATAATAGCTTTCTGGACTGTGAAGTGACATGTGTCTCTACTTCCAATCTTGAATGCATAGGTGCTGAGCCTGGACTGAAAAGGACCATGGCTCCCGTGGGCTGGAATCCATGGTAAGAACTCAGTGAAATCTGAATTTGAGGCATGGAGTGAATAATTATTGTAGAGTGAATCCTCCCAAGTAGGGCTTATGCACATTGCACAGGAAAAGCTTTTTCAAAGAGGTTCCTGAAAGAAAAATCTTGTTTAAAATTTATTTTAATTCCAGTAGAGCTAACATACAGTGTTACATTCGTTTCAGGTGTACAATAGAGTGATTCAGTAATTCTATATACTACTCAGTGGTCATCAAGAAAAGCGTCCTCTTAATCCCCTTCATCTATTTCACTCATCCCTCTATCCACCTCCTCTCTGGTAACCATCCGTTTCTTCTCTATTGTTAAGAGTTTGTATTTTGGTGTGTCTCCTTTTTCTCTTTTAGTTATTTATTTTTGTTTGTTTCTTAAATTCCCCATTAGAGTGACATCGTATGGTATTTGTCTTTCTCTGACTGACTGATTTTAGTTAGGATAATACTCTCTAGCTCCATCCATGTGTCTGCAAATGGCAAGGTTTCATTCTTTTTCAAGCCGAGTAATACTCCATTGTGTGTGTGTGTGTGTGTGTGTGTGTGTGTGAATACTCACATCTATCCTCTCATTTGTCAATTTTTCTACAGACACTTGTGTTGCTTCCATATTGTGATATTGTAAATAATGGTGCAAGAAACATAGGGGTGCACGTATCCTTTTAAGTTACTCTTTTCCTATTCTTTGGGTAAATACGAGTAGTGTGATTGTTGGATCATAGGGTAGTTCTATATTTAATTTTTTGAGGAACCTTCATACTGTTTTCCACGGTGGCCACCACAGTTTGCATTCCCACCCACAGTTTGCGAGGATTCCCCTTTATCCACATCCTCCCAACACCTGCTCTTTGTTGTGCTTTTGATGTTAGCCATTCTGACAGGTTTGAGATATTACCTCATTGTCCTTTGGATTTACATTTTCCTGATGATGGGTGATGGTGAACATCTTTTCACGGGACTGTTGGCCATTTGTATTTCTTCTTTGGAGAAATGTCTGTCCATGTCCTCTGCCTATTTTTTAACTGGATTATTTGTTTTTTGGGGGGTCGAGTAGTATCAGTTGTATATGTTTTGGACACTATCCCTTTATTGCATATGATCTTTGCAAATATCTTCTCCCTTTGAGTAAGTTGTCTTATTATTTTTACATTTTCATTGTTCTTCTGCCGTGTGGAAACTTTTTATTTTGCTGTATTCCCAATAGTTTATTTTTGCTTTCATTTCCTTTGCCTCAGGTCACAGTCTAGAAAAACGTTGGTATGGTCCATGTCAAGAAGTTACTGTCTTCCCTCCTGTAGGATTTTTATGGATTCAGGTCTCATATTGAGGTCTTGAAACTGTTTTGTGTTTGTCTTTATTGTGTAAGAAAGCAGTCTAATTTCATTCTTTTGTGCGTAGCTGTCTAGTTTTCCCAACACCATTTGTTGTAGAGAATGTCCTTTTCCCTTTTGATATCGTTGCTTGCTTTGTGGAAGATTCATGGACCACATAATTGTGGGTTTCTGTCTGAACTTGTATCCTGTTCCTTTGGTCGCTGTGTCTATTTTTGTGCCGTACTGTCTTGTTAGGATGACTGCAGCTTTGTAGTATAACGTGAAATCTGAAATTGTGAGTCCTCCAGCTTTGTTTTTCTTTTCCACATTGCACTGGCTGTTCGGAATCTTTAGTGGTTCCATACAAATGTTTAGGATTGTTTATTCGAAGTCTTTTGTTCTTTAATTTAAATTCAGTTAGCCAACTTACAGTACATCATTAGTTTCAAATGTAGTCTTCAATAAATTTTCAGTTGTGTGTAACACCCAGTGCTCATTGTATCGTGTGACCTCCTTAATGCTACTCACCCAGTTACATCCCCCCCAACTTCTCCTCCCACATTCATCAGTTTCTTGCGATAGTTATGAGTCTATCATGGGTTTTCTCCCTCTCTGATGACTTCCCATTCTATTTTCCCTTCCTTCCCCTATGGTCTTCTTCCTTGTTTCTGATATTCCACATAGGAGTGAAAGCATATGATCATTGTCTTTCTTTCATTGACTTATTCCACTCAGCATAATACCCTCCAGCTCCACCCAGGTCGGTGTGATGGTAAGTATTCATCCTTTCTGATGGCTGAGTAATATTCCATTATATATATGATCCACATCTTCTTTATCCATTCATCTATCCATGCTCATCTGCACTCCTTCCACAGTTTGTCTATTATGGATATTGCTGCTATGAACACTGGGGTGCATGTGTCCCTTCTTCACTACCTCTGTCTCTTTGGGGTAAATACCCAGTAGTGCAATTCCTGGGACATAGGGTAGCTATATTTATAACTTCTTGAGGAAACTCTGTACCATTTTCAATAGTGGTTGTACCGGACTGCATTCGTATAGGGGTGTAAGAGGGTTCCCATTTCTCCACATCCTCTCCAACATGTATAGTTTCATGTCTTCTTATTTTTAGATATTCGGCCTCGTGTTATATGGCATTTATAGGGGTTTAGATTTGCATTTCCCTAAAGCCAAGTGATATGAAGCATTTCTGCATGTATCTTTTGGTCACCAGTACGTCGTCATCAGTGAAGTGACTTCCCATTTTAATCCATCTCAAGACCTAAAGCTGGGTAAGGCTCTGAAGCTGGATGATGCCATTGGTTGGAAGTGTGGAGAATTTCAAAAGATCTCCATGGAGAGCAAGTTTAAAGGTCAGTGTGAAGCTACTAATTGGATCCGGGGAGATCTCTGAAAGTGGGGGTTGCCTGGGATGGGCTGAGGGGGGCCCTCCGATTTTCCAATGAATCCTTTCTACAGCCCCAAATGGACAGTTTCCTGCCGTGGGGCAGGCTGATTCCTCTAGTCGTGCAGAGGTGAGCCCAATGCCTGGTGCCTTGGAGGCATGCAAACGGGGAGGGACCCTCAGCTGAGGACCCAGGGTTAGGTTAGGCCTCAAGAGACAGCAGGTCCGAACTGCCCAGTGCTCAGAGAACTCCCCGGCCGAGTGACATGACGGCACAATGGCCGGTGAGTGTGAGCCTTGGGGTTTCATCTGGAAGGGCCCACAAAGTTCAGGGTACACCTGAAGGGGCTCTCAGCGGGTGCCCCAATTCTCTTGCCCTGAATGCTCTGTTGTTCCCCAAAATGGTGGAGTTAACTGTGGGCTGCAGGCTGAGTCCTACGGTGGGGCTTGGGTGTCCCCAATCCCCCGGAGTGTGGTGCCAGGACCCTAGGGAGGGACCCCTCTGTGGCCAACCTAGGGTAAGGGTTAGGGTCCAGGAGCCCAGCAGGGACAATCTGCAAGCTGTGCGGCGAGCTCTGTGGAGGGCTGAGAGGAGGCCATGGGCGAGGGTGAGAATGGGCCTCAGGGTTGGGGAACGGGGGGGGGCTGCCAAAGGTAGGGATGGGCTCCGGGGGCCTCCCCAAGTTCTCGTGCCCTGTAGGCTCCGTAGAGCCCCAAGGGGCACGTTTTCCTGTCGGTTGGCAAGCTGAGTCCTGCGGTGGGGCACAGATATCCCAATTCCCCAGGTCTGCGGTGTAAGGCTCCTGGGGAGACCCCCAAACCTGCGGCCAGGCTAGGGCTAGCGTTAGGCCCCAGGAGCCCCTCAGGCCCAATCTGCTGGCTGTATGTCGAGCTACACAGGCTTAGGTGAGGGTGTGGGGAGGGTGAGCATGGGCCTCAGGGTTGGGGTGCGGGTGGCCGCCGATGTTCACTGGTGGCTCAGGAGGGCCCTCCTGGTTCTCCCGCCCTGAATGTTCTATGGCCTCCCAAGGTGCACGGTTTCCTGGAGGGTGGCAGACTGAGTCCTGCTGTGGGGCTCAGGTGTACTGAGTCCCCGCAACTGTGGCTCCAGGCTCCTGGGGAGGGGCCCCTCCACAGATGAACTAGGGTTATGGTTGGGGCCCAGGAACCCCGCAGGCCAGATCTGCCCACTATGTGGTGAGCTCTGCCGCGGGCTGAGGTGAGGGTGCGGGGTGGGGTGAGCATGGGCTTCAAGGTTGAGTTTAGGGATCGCCGAAGTTCGCCGGGGGCTCTGGGGGCCCTCCTGGTTCTCCCACCCTGAATGCTCCACAGCCTCCCAAGGGGCACGGTTTCCTGCGGGCTGGCAGGCTTTGTCCTGCAATGGGACTCAGGTGTCCCCAGTCCCTGGGGCTGCGGCACCGGGACCCAGGGGAGGGGCCCTACCCAGCCGAACTAGGGTCAGGTCTAGGTCCCAGGAACCCGGCAGGCCTGATCTGCCGGCTCTGCGACGAGCTCAGTGGCAAGCTGAAGGGAAGGCGTGGGGCGGGATGAGCGTGGGCCTCAGGGTTGGGGTGTAGGGGGTCGCCGAGGATCACTGGGGGCTCAGGGGGGCCCTACCAGTTCTCATGCAGGGGATGCTCTGTGGCGCCCCAAGGGGCATGGTTTCCTGAGGGGTGGCAGGCTGAGTCCCGTGGTGGGGCTCAGGTGTACCCAATCCCCGGGGTTAGGGTACGGATTAGGGTATGGGTTAAGGTTAGGGTATGGGTTACGGTTAGGGTATGGGTGAGGGTAGGGGTTAGGGATAGGGTAAGGAGAGGGTACTGATTAGGGTTGGGTTTAGGGGTTACAGGTTGGAGGTTATGGGTTAGGGTACAGATTAGGGTTTAGGGTATGGGTTAGGGTTTAGGGTTTCGGTTTAGGGTTAGGGTTAGGGTTGGAGTACGGGTTAGGTTTAGGGTACGGGTTAGGGTTAGGGTACGGGTTAGGGTGCGCATTAGGGTACAGTTTAGGGTACAGGTTAGGGTACGGTTTAGGGTAAGTGTTGGCGTACCGATTTGTGTATGGTTTAGGGTACGGATTAGGGTTAGGGTACAGTTTAGGGTTATGGTACAGGTTAGGTTACGGTGTAGGTTTAGGGTTAGGGTACGGGTTAGGGAACGTGTTAGGGATAGGTATAGGGTACGGGTTAGGGTTAGGGTATGGGTTAGTGTCTGAGTTAGGGATAAGGGACGGGTTAGGGTATGGGTTATGGTACGGGTTAGGGTATGGGTTAAGGTTAAGGTAAAGGTACTGGTTAGGGTTAGGGTACGGGTTACGGTTTAGGGTTTAGGGTTACAGTTAGGGTATGGGTTAGGGTTAGGTTTCGGGTAGGGTTAGGGTACGGGTTATGGTACGAGTTAGGGTATGGGTTAAGGTCAGGATTTAGGGTTAAGGTTAGGGTTCAGGTTAGGGTACTTGTTAGGGTTACGGTTAGGTTTAGGGTATGGTTTAAGTTACAGGTTAGGGTACAGTTTACGGTTAAGGTTAGGGTACGGGTTAAGGGTACGGGTTAGAGTACGTGTTAGGGTTATGGTTAGGGTTAGGGTACAGGTTAGGGTTAGGGTTAGGGTACGGGTTAGAGTTAGGGTTAGAGTATGGGTTAGGGTCCGGGTTAGTGTTAGGTTTAGGGTTAGGTTAGGGTTAGGGTAAGGATTAGGGGTTAGGGTTAGGTTTAGGTTAGGGGTTAAGGTTTAGGGTTTAAGGTTAGGCGTTAGGGTTTAGGGTTAGGGTTAGACCCCAGTAGGCCAGCAGGACTGATGCGCCGGCTGTGCGGCGAGCGGAGGAGTGGGCCGAGGTGAGGGTGCTGGCGAGTGGGAGTATGGTATCCAGTGTTTTGGCGCCGGGGGCCTTTTAACGTCGCTAGAGGCTCGGAGGGCCCTGCCCTTTCTCCCGCCCTGAATGACCAGTGGAGCCCCTAGCAGCCCGGGTGGTGGCGGGGTGGCAGTGTGAGTCTGGCACTGCGGTTTGGGGGTCCCCAATGCCGTGTGTTGTAGCGCAAGGCCCTTTGGGAGTGGCCCCTCTGGGCCGTCCTAGGGTTAGTGTTAGCAACCAGGAGTCCAGCAGGCATGATCCACCATCTGTGTGGTAGCGGAGGACTGGATCAAGGTGAAGGCGCCGGCGTGCTGGAATGTGAGCCCAAGAATTTTGGCGCGGGGGGCCTCTGAAGGTCTCTGGGGGCTAGGAGGGCCTTGCCCGTTCTCCCACCCTGAATGAACGGCGGCGCCCCTAGTAGCCGGGTGGCGGCGGGTCGGCAAAGTGAGTCCTGGCTGGGGCTCGGGGGTCCCCAATCCCAAGCGTTGCGGCACCAGGACCCTTGGGAGGGGCCCCATGGGGTCCGACCTAGGGTTAGGGTTAGCCCCCAGGAGGCCGGCAGGCCCGATCCGCCCGCTGTGCATGGAGTGGAGGGGCGGGCCAAGGTGAGGGTGCTGGGGAGCGGGAGCTTGGGAGCCCACGTTTTTGCGTGGGGGGCCTTCGAAGGTCAGCGGGGGCTCGGAGGTCCCTGCCCGTTCTCCTGTCCTGATTGACCGGTGGTCCCCTAGTGGCTTGGGTGCCTGAAGGGCAGCAGGGTGAGTCCGGCACTTGAACACGGGGTCCCCATCCCCAGCGTTGTGACGCCAGGCCCCTTGGGAAGGGCCCCTCGGGGGCCGACCTATGGTTAGGGTTAGCCCCCAGGAGCCACGCAGGCCGGATACACCACCTGTGCATCGAGCGGAGAGTTGGGCCGAGGTGAGGGTGCTGGTGAACATGAGCCTGGGCCCAAGCGTTTTTGTTCTGGGCGCCTTTGAAGGTCGGCGGGGGTTCAGAGGGCCCTGCCAGTTCTCCCACTCTGAATGAATGGCGGCGCCCCTAGCGGCCCGTGTGGGGTGGAGCGGCAGCGTGCATCCGGCGCTGGGGCTTGGGGGTCCCCAATCCCAGGCGTTGTGGCTCCAGGCCTCTTAGGATGAGACCCTCAGGGGCCGTCCTAGGGTTAGGGTTAGCGCCCAGGAGGCCGGCAGGCCCGAGTCGCTGGCTGTGCGAGGAGCGGAGGTGCGGGCCGATTTGAGGGTGCTGGTGAACATGAGCCTGGGCCCAAGTGTTTTGATTCGGGGAGACTTGGAACATAGGTGGGGGCTCGGAGATCCCTGCCCCTTCTCCCACCCTGAATGAACGGTGGCGCCCCTAGCGGCCCGTGTGGGGCGGAGCAGCAGCGTGCATCTGGCGCTGGGGCTTGGGGGTCCCCAATCCCCGGCGTTGTGGCGCCAGGCCCCTTGGGAGAGGCCCCTCTGGTGCAACCTAGGGTTAGGTTTAGCCCCCAGGAGGCCAGCAGGCCCTATTCGCCAGCTGTGTGGAGAGTGGAGTGGCGGACCGAGGAGAGGGCGCTGGTGAGTGGGAGGGTGGGCCTGGGTGTTTTTGCGCGGGGGGGGCCTTCGAAGGTCGCTGTGTCTCCAAGGGCCCTGCCTGTTCTCCCGACCTGAATGAACGGCAACACCCCAGGCCCCCAGGTGGCGGCTGGGCAGCAGGGTGAGTCAGGTGCTGAGGTTCGGGGTCCCCAATCCCCGGCGTTGCGTCGCCAAGCCCCTTGGGAGGGGACCCTTGGGGATCATGTAGGGTTATGGTTAACCCCAGGAGGCCGGTGGACCTGATCAGCTGCTGTGCGACACGCAGAGGTTTGGGACGAGGTGAGGGCACTGGCGAGACTGAGCATGAGCAAAGAGTTAGTGTCTGCGGGGGCTCCGAGGACCTGCCCGTTCTCCCGCTCAGAATGACCGGTGGGGCCCCTAGCGGCAGGGGTGGATGAAGGGCAGCAGGGTGAGTCCACACTTGGGCTTGGGGTCCCCATCCCCGGCGTTGCGGCACAAGGCCACTTGGGAAGGGCCCCTCGGGGGCCGACCTACAGTTAGGTTTAGCCCCCAGGAGGCCAGCAGTCCCGGTACACCACCTGGGCGTCGAGCGGAGAGTTGGGTTAAGGTGAGGGTGCTGGTGAACATGAGCCTGGGCCCAAGCGTTTTGGTTCGGGGCGCCTTCGAAGGTGGGCGGGGGTTCGGAGGGCCCTGGCAGTTCTCCCACCATGAGTGAATGGCGGCGCCCCTGGCGGCCCGTCTGAGGCGGGGCGGCAGGGTGCATCCGGTGCTGGGGCTTGTGGGTCCCCAATCCCTGGCGTTGCGATGCCAGGCCCCTTGGGAAGGGCCCATCGGGGGCCGACCTATGCTTAGGGTTAGCCCCCAGGAGGCCAGCAGGCCTGATCGGCTGGCTGTGCGGTGTGCGGAGACGTGGTCCGAGGTGAGGGCACTGGCGAGCGGGAGCGTGGGCCCGGGCGTTTTGGCGCGGTGGGCCTTTGAAGGTCGCCGTATCTCAGAGCGCCCTGCCCATTCTCCCACCCTGAATGAACGGCAGCACCCCAAGCCCCCGGGTGGTGGCTGGGCGCCAGGGTGAGTCCTGTGCTGAGCCTTGGGGTCCCCTTTCCCCACTGTTGCGGAGTCAGGCCCCTTGGGAGGGGCTCCTCCTGGGCCGACCTAGGGTTAGAGTTAGCACCCAGGAGGCCGGCAGGCCCAATCCTCTGGCTGGGCGGCGAGAGGTGCGTGGGCCCAGGTAAAGGCTCTGGCGAGCAGAAGCATGGGTCCCTGTATTTTGGCGCAGGAGGCTTCAAATGTTGCTGGTTTCTCCAGGGCCCTGTCAGTTCTCCCGCCCTAAATGACTGGCGGCGCCCCTAGTGGCCCGGGTGGCAGCGTTGTGGGAGGGTGAGTCTGGCTCTGGGGCTTGGGGTCCCAGATCCCCGGTGTAGTGGCACCAGGACCCTTGGGAGGGGCCCCTGGGGGGCCGACGTAGGGTTAGGGTTACCCCAAGGAGACCGTGAGGCCTAATCCGCACGCTGTGAGGTGAGCAGAGGTGTGGGCTGAGGTGAGGGCACTGGGGAGCGGGAGCGTGGGCAGCAGCGTTTTGGCGCGGGGAGCCTTTGAAGGTCACTGGTGGCTTGGAAGGCCCTGCCCTTCTCTCACCCTCTATGACCGGCGGCGCCCCTAGCGGCCTGGGTGGGGACAGTGCGGCAGGGTGAGTCTGGCTCTGGGGCTCTGAGTCACCAATCCCCAGCGTTGCAGAGCTAGGACGCTTGGGATGTCCCCACAGGGCTGACCTAGGGTTTTGGTTAGCTGCCAGGAGCCCGGCAGGCCCTATCCACCGGCTCTGAAGCAAGCGGAGGGGCGGGCCGAGGTGAGGGCGCTGGTGAGCAGTATTCTGGGAGCCAACGTTTTTGCGCAGGGAGCCTTCAAAGGTCAGCGTGGGCTCGGAGGGCCCTGCCCGATCTCCTGCCCTGATTGACTGGCGGGGCCTCTAGCGGCTCGGGTGGCTGAAGGGCAGCAGGGTGAGTCCGGCACATGGGCTCGGGGTCCCCATACCGAGCGTTGCGACGCCAGGCCCCTTGGGAAGGGCCCCTCGGGGGCCGACCTATGGTTAGGGTTAGCCTCCTGGAGCCCCGCAGGCCCGATACACCACCTGTGCGTCGAGGGGAGAGCTGGGCCGAGGTGAGAGTGCTGGTGAACATGAGCCTGGGCCCAAGCGTTTTGGTTCCGGGCGCCTTCGAAGGTGGGCGGGGGTTCGGAGGGCCCTGCCAGTTCTCCCACCATGAGTGAATGGCGGCGCCCCTAGCGGCCCGTCTGAGGCGGGGCGGCAGGGTGCATCCGGTGCTGGGGCTTGTGGGTCCCCAATCCCCAGCGTTGCGATGCCAGGCCCCTTGGGAAGGGCCCCTCGGGGGCCGACCTATGCTTAGGGTTAGCCCCCAGGAGGCCAGCAGGCCTGATCGGCTGGCTGTGCGGTGTGCAGAGACGCGGTCCGAGGTGAGGGCGCTGGCGAGCGGAAGCGTGGACCCGGGCGTTTTGGCGCGGTGGGCCTTTGAAGGTCGCCCTGTCTCAGAGAGCCCTGCCCATTCTCCCACCCTGAATGAACGGCAGCATCCCAAGCCCCCGGGTGGTGGCTGGGCGCCAGGGTGAGTCCTGTGCTGAGCCTTGGGGTCCCCAATCCCCACTGTTGCGGCGCCAGGCCCCTTGAGAGGGGCTCCTCCTGGGCCGACCTAGGGTTAGAGTTAGCACCCAGGAGGCCGGCAGGCCCAATCCTATGCCTGGGCGGTGAGAGGTGCGCGGGCCCAGGTAAAGGCTCTGGCGAGCAGAAGCATGGGTCCCTGCATTTTGGCGCAGGAGTCTTCAAATGTTGCTGGTTTCCTTAGGGCCCTGTCAGTTCTCCCGCCCTGAATGACCGGCGGCGCCCCTCGCGGCCCGGGTGGCAGCGTTGTGGGAGGGTGAGTCTGGCTCTGGGGCTTCGGGTCCCAGATCCCAGGCGTACGGGCACCAGGACCCTTGGGAGGGGCCCCTGGGGGGCCGACCTAGGGTTAGGGTTAGCCCCAAGGAGACCGTGAGGCCCAATCCGCACGCTGTGAGGCGAGCAGAGGTGTGGGCCGAGGTGAGGGCACTGGGGAGTGGGAGCGTGGGCACCAGCGTTTTGGGGCGGGGAGCCTTTGGAGGTCACCGGTGGCTTGGAAGGCCCTGACTTTCTCTCACCCTCTATGACCGGCGGCGCCCCTAGCGGCCTGGGTGGGGACAGTGCGGCAGGGTGAGTCTGGCTCTGGGGCTCTGACTCACCAATCCCCAGCGTAGCAGAGCCAGGCCCCTTGGGATGTCCCCTCAGGGCCGACCTAGGGTTTTGGTTAGCTGCCAGGAGCCCGGCAGGCCCTATCCACCGGCTCTGAAGCAAGCGGAGGGGCGGGCCGAGGTGAGGGCGCTGGCGAGCAGGATCCTGGGAGCCAACGTTTTTGCGCGGGGAGCCTTCAAAGGTCAGCGTGGGCTCGGAGGGCCCTGCCCGATCTCCTGCCCTGATTGACCGGCGGGGCCTCTAGCGGCTCGGGTGGCTGAAGGGCAGCAGGGTGAGTCCGGCACATGGGCTCGAGGTCCCCATCCCCAGCGTTGCGACGCCAGGCCCCTTGGGAAGGGCCCCTCGGGGACCGATCTATGGTTAGGGTTAGCCTCCTGGAGCCCCGCAGGCCCGATACACCACCTGTGCGTCGAGGGGAGAGCTGGGCCGAGGTGAGGGTGCTGGTGAACATGAGCCTGGGCCCGAGGGTTTTGGTTCGGTGCGCCTTCGAATGTCGGCAGAGGTTCGGAGGGCCCTCCAGTTCTCCCACCCTGAATGAATGGCGGCGCCCCTAGCGGCCCGTGTGGGGCGGGGCGGCAGCGTGCATCCGGCGCTGGGGCCTGGGGGTCCCCAATCCCCGGCGTTTTGGCTCCAGACCCCTTAGGAAGGGAGCTTCAGGGGCTGTCCTAGGGTTAGGGTTAGCGCCCAGGAGGCCGGCAGGCCCGAGTCGCCGGCTGTGCGAGGAGCGGAGGTGCGGGCCAGGTTGAGGGCGATGCCCAGCAGGAGGGTGGTCCCCAGCATTTTGGCGCCCTGGGCCTTCGAATGTTGCCATGGCTCGGAGGGCCCTGCCCTTTCTCCTGCCCTGAATAACCAGCGACGCCCCTAGCGGCTCCGTGGGCAGTGGGGCGGCAGGGTGAGTCCCGCGCTGCGGCTCGGGGATCCCCAATCCCCAGCGTTGCGGGGCCAGGCCCCTTGGGAGGGGCTCCTCGTGGGCCGACCTAGGGTTAGAGTTAGCACCCAGGAGGCCGGCAGGCCCAATCCTCTGGCTGGGCGGCGAGAGGTGGGTGGGCATAGGTAAAGGCGCTGGCGAGCGGGAGCCTGGGCCCCTGCATTTTGGCGCGGGAGGCTTCAGATGTCTCCGGTTTCTCCAGGGCCCTGTCCCTTCTCCCGCCGTGAATGACTGGCGGCGCCCCTTGTGGCGTGGGTGGCGGGGTTGCGGCAGGGTGAGTCTGGCTCTGGGGCTTGGGGTCCCCGATCCCTGGTGTAGGGCACCAGGACCCTTGGGAGGGGCCCCTGGGGGGCCGACCTAGGGTTCGGATTAGCCCCCAGGAGGCCAGCAGGCCCTATCTGCCCGCTGTGTGGCGAGTAGAAGGGCAGGCCGAGGTGAGGGCGCTGGGGAGTGGGAGCGTGGGCACCAGCGTTTTGGTGCGGGGAGCCTTTGAAGGTCACCATGGGCTCAGAAGTCCCTGCCCCTTCTCTCTCCCTGAATGACCGGCGGCGCCCCTAGCGGCCCAGGTGGCGATAGTGCGGCAGGGTGAGTCCGGCTCTGGGGCTCTGAGTCACCAATCCCCAGCGTTGCAGAGCCAGGCCCCTAGGGATGTGCCCCACGGGGCCCACCTAGGGTTTTGGTTAGCCCCCAGGAGCCTGGCAGGCCCTATCCACCGGCTCTGAATCAAGCGGAGGGGCGGGCCGAGGTGAGGGCGCTGGGAGCAGGAGCATGGGAGCCAAGGTTTTTGTACGTGGGGCCTTTGAAGGTCAGCGCGGGCTCGGAGGTCCCTGCCCATTTTCTTGTCCTGATTGACCCGTGGTCCCCTAGCGGCTTGGGTGGCTGAACGGCAGCAGGGTGAGTCCGGCACTTGGGCACGGGGTCCCCATCCCCAGCGTTGCGACGCCAGGCCCCTGGGGAAGGGCCCCTCGGGGGCCGACCTATGGTTAGGGTTAGCCCCCAGGAGCCACGCAGGCCCGATACACCACCTGTGCATCGAGAGGACAGTTGGGCCGAAGTGAGGGTGCTGGTGAACATGAGCCTGGACCCAAGCGTTTTGGTTCTGGGCGCCTTCGAAGGTCAGCGGGGGTTCGGAGGGCCCTGCCAGTTCTCCCTCCCCGAATGAATGGCGGCGCCACTAGCGGCCCGTGTGGGGCGGGGCGGCAGCGTGCATCCGGCGCTGGGGCTTGGGGGTACCCAATGCCCGGCGTTGCGGTGCCAGGCCCCTTAGGAAGGGACCCTCAGGGGCCGCCCTAGGGTTCTAGTTAGCGCCCAGGAGGCCGGCAGGCCCGAGTCGCCGGCTGTGCAAGGAGCGGAGGTGCGGGCCGAGTTGAGGGTGCTGGTGAACATGAGCCTGGGCCCAAGCGTTTTGATTCGGGGTGCCTTCAAATGTAGGTGGGGGCTCGGAGGGCCCTACCCGTTCTCCAGCCCTGAATGACCGGCGGCACCCCTCGCGGCCTGGGTGGCGGCAGGGTGGCAGGGTGAGTCCGGCGCTGGGGCTCAGGGGTCCACATTCCCCGGTGTTGCGGTGCCAGGACCCTTGGGAGGGGCCCTCGGGGGTCGATCTAGGGTTACGGTTAGCCCCCAGGAAGCCGGTGGACCCGATCAGCGGCTGTGCAGCACGCGGAGGGTTGGGCCGAGGTGAGGGCGCTGGCGAGACTGAGCATGAGCCCAAGTGTTTTGGTGCGGGGCGCCTTCGAAAGTAGGTGGGGGCTCGGAAGGACCTGCCCGTTCTCCCGCTCTGAATGACCGGTGGGGCCCCTAGAGGCTCCGGGGCCTGAAGGGCAGCAGGTTGAGACCGGCACTTGGGTTGGGGTGTCCATTCCCGGCGTTGTGGCGCCAGGCCACTTGGGAAGGGCCCCTCCGTGGCCGACCTACAGTTAGGGTTAGCCCTCAGGAGGCCAGCAGGCCCGATACACCACCTGTGCGTCGAGGGGAGAGTTGGGTGAGCTGAGGGTGCTGGTGAACATGAGCCTGGGCCCAAGCGTTTTGGTTCAGGGCGCCTTCGCAGGTGGGTGGGCGTTCGAAGGGCCCTGCCCGTTCTCCCACCCTGAATGAATGGCGGCGCCCCTAGCGCCCCGTGTGGGGCGGGGCGGCAGGGTGCATCCAGCGCTGGGGCTTGGGGGTTCCCAATCCTTGGCGTTGCGGTGCCAGGCCCCTTAGGAAAGGACCCTCAGGGGCCGTCCTAGGGTTAGGATTAGCGCCCAGGAGGCCGGCAGGCCCCATCCGCCAGCTGTGCGAGGAGTGGAGATGCGGGCCCAGTTGAGGCCAATGGCAAGCGGGAGCATGGTCCCCAGCGTTTTGGTGTCCTGGGCCTTCGAATGTTGCCATGGGTCGGAGGGCCGTGCCCGGTCTCCTGCCCTGAATAACCAGCGACGCCCCTAGCGGCTCCGTTGGCGGTGGGGTGGCAGGGTGAATCCCACGCTGCGGCTCGGGGATCCCCAATCTCCAGCGTTGCGGTGCCAGGCACCTTGGGAGGGGCTCCTCATGGGCCGACCTAGGGTTAGAGTTAGCCCCCGTGAGGCCTGCAGGCCCGATCCTCTGGATGGGCGGCGAGAGGTGGGCGGGCCGAGGTAAAGGCGCTGGGGAGTGGGATTGTGGGCCCCTGCAATTTGGCGCGGGAGGCTTCAAATGTCGCCGGTTTCTCCAGGGCCCTGTCAGTTCTCCCGCCCTGAATGACTGGCGGCGCCCCTAGCGGCCTGGGTGGCAGCGTTGTGGGAGGGTGAGTCTGGCTCTGGGGCTTGGGGTCCCAGATCCCCGGCGTAGTGGCACCAGGACCCTTGGGAGGGGCCCCTGGGGGGCCGACCTCGGGTCAGGGTTAGCCCCAAGGAGACCGTGAGGCCCAATCCGCACGCTGTGAGGCGAGCAGAGGTGTGGGCCGAGGTGAGGGCACTGGGGAGCGGGAGCGTGGGCACCAGCGTTTTGGCGCGGGGAGCCTTTGGAGGTCACCGGTGGCTTGGAAGGCCCTGCCCTTCTCTCGCCCTCTATGACCGGCGGCGCCCCTAGCGGCCTGGGTGGGACAGTGCGGCAGGGTGAGTCTGGCTCTGGGGCTCTGAGTCACCAACCCCCAGCGTTGCAGAGCCAGGCGCCTTGGGATGTCCTCACAGGGCCAACGTAGGGTTTTGGTTAGCTGCCAGGAGCCCGGCAGGCCCTATCCACCGGCTCTGAAGCAAGCGGAGGGGCGGGCCGAGGTGAGGGCGCTGGCGAGCAGGATCCTGGGAGCCAACGTTTTTGCGCGGGGAGCCTTCAAAGGTCAGCGTGGGCTCGGAGGGCCCTGCCTGATCTCCTGCCCTGATTGACCGCCGGGGCCTCTAGCGGCTCGGGTGGCTGAAGGGCAGCAGGGTGAGTCCGGCACATGGGCTCGGGGTCCCCATCCCCAGCGTTGCGACGCCAGGCCCCTTGGGAAGGGGCCCTCGGTGGCCGACCTATGGTTAGGGTTAGCCTCCAGGAGGCCAGCAGGCCCGATACACCGCCTGTGCGTCGAGCGGAGAGTTGGGCCGCGGTGAGGGTGCTGGTGAACATGAGCCTGGGCCCAAGGCGTTTGGTTCGGGGCGCCTTCGAAGGTCGGCGGGGGTTCGAAGGGCCCCGCCCGTTCTCCCACCCTGAATGAATGGCGGCGCCCCTAGCGGCACGTGTGGGGCGGGGCGGCAGGGTGCATCCAGCGCTGGGGCTTGGGGGTTCCCAATCCCCGGCGTTGCGGCGCCAGGCCCCTTAGGAAGCGACGCTCGGGGCCGTCCTAGAGTTAGGGTTACCGCCCAGGAGGCCTGCAGGCCCAATCCACCGGCTGTGCGAGGTGTGGACATGCAGGCCGAGTTGAGGGCGATGGCGAGCGGGACCGTGGGCCCCAGCGTTTTGGCGTCCTGGGCCTTTGAATGTTGCCATGGCTCGGAGGGCCCTGCCCTTTCTCCTGCCCTGAATGCCCAGCAACGCCCCTAGCGGCTCCGTTGGCAGTGGGGCCGCAGGGTGAATCCCAGGCTGCGGCTCGGGGATCCCCAATCCCCGGCATTGTGGTGCCAGGCCCCTAGGGAGGGGCTCCTCGTGTGCCGACCCAACGTTAGAGTTAGCCCCCATAAGGCCGGCAGGCCAGATCCTCTGGCTGGGCAGTGAGAGGTGGGCGGGCCGAGGTAAAGGCGCTGGGGTGCGGGATTGTGGGCCCCTGCATTTTGGGGTGGGAAGCTTCAAATGTCGCCGGTTTCTCCAGGGCCCTGTCAGTTCTCCCGCCCTGAAGGACCGGAGGCCACCCTCGCGGCCCGGGTGGCAGCGTTGTGGGAGGGTGAGTCTGGCTTTGGGGCTTGGGCTTCCAGAACCCTGGCATAGTGGCACCAAAACCCTTCGGAGGGGCCCCTTGGGGGGCCGACCTAGGGTTAGGGTTAGCCCCCAGGAGACCGTCAAGCCCAACCGCACACTGTGCGGCGAGCTGAGGTGCGGCCCGAGGTGAAGGCGCTGGGGAGAGGGATCCTGGGCACCAGCGTTTTGGCACGGGGAGCCTTTGAAGGTCACCGGGGACTCAGAAGGCCCTGCCCTTCTCTCGCCCTCTATGACCCGCGGCGCCCCTAGCTGCCCAGGTGGGGACAGTGCGGCAGGGTGAGTCCGGCTCTGGGGCTCTGAGTCACCAATTCCCAGCATTGCAGAGCCAGGCCGCTTGCGATGTCCCCTCAGGGCCCACCCAGGGTTTTGGTTAGCTGCCAGGAGCCCGGCAGGCCCTATCCACCGGCTCTGAAGCAAGCGGTGGGGTGGGCCTAGGTGAGGGCGCTGGCGAGCAGGATCCTGGGAGCCAACGTTTTTGCGCGGGGAGCCTTCAAAGGTCAGCGTGGGCTCGGAGGGCCCTGCCCGATCTCTTGCCCTGATTGACCGGCGGGGTCTCTAGTGGCTCGGGTGGCTGAAGGGCAGCAGGGTGAGTGCGGCACGTGAGCTCGGGGTCCCCATCCCCAGCGTTGCGACGCCAGGCCCCTTGGGAAGTGCCCCGCGGTGGCCAACCTATGTTTGGGTTAGCCTCCAGGAGGCCAGCAGGCCCGATACACCGCCTGTGCGTCGAGCGGAGAGTTGTGCCGCGGTGAGGGTGCTGGTGAACATGAGCCTGGGCCCAAGCCTTTTGGTTCGGGGCGCGTTCGAAGGTCAGCGAGGGTTCTAAGGGCCCTGCCCCTTCTCCCACCCTGAATGAATGGTGGCGCCCCTAGCGGCACGTGTGGGCCGGGGCCGCAGGGTGCATCCAGTGCTGGGGCTTGGGGATTCCCAATCCCAGGTGTTGCGGCGCCAGGCCCCTTAGGAAGCGATGCTCGGGGCTGTCCTAGGGTTAGGGTTAGCGCCCAGGAGGCCTGCAGGCCCGATCCGCCTGCTGTGCGAGGAGTGGAGATGCAGCCCGAGTTGAGGGCGATGGCGAGCGGGAGCGTGGGCCCCAGCGTTTTGGCGTCCTGGGCCTTTGAATGTTGCCATGGCTCGGAGGGCCCTGCCCTTTCTCCTGCCCTGAATACCCAGCAACGCCCCTAGCGGCTCAGTTGGCGGTGGGGCGGCAGGGTGAATCCCAGGCTGTGGCTCGGGGATCCCCAATCCCCGGCTTTGTGGTGCCAGGCCCCTTGGGAGGGGCTCCTCGTGGGCCGACCCAGGGTTAGAGTTAGCCCCCATAAGGCCGGCAGGCCAGATCCTCTGGCTGGGCGGTGAGAGGTGGGCGGGCCGAGGTAAAGGCGCTGGGGTGCGGGATTGTGGGCCCCTGCATTTTGGGGTGGGAGGCTTCAAATGTCACCGGTTTCTCCGGGGCCCTGTCAGTTCTCCTGCCCTGAAGGACCGGAGGCGCCCCTCGCGGCCCGGGTGGCAGCGTTGTGGGAGGGTGAGTCTGGCTTTGGGGCTTGGGCTTCCAGAACCCTGGCTTAGTGGCACCAAAACCCTTCAGAGGGGCCCCTGCAGGGCCGACCTAGGGTTAGGGTTAGCCCCCAGGAGACCATCAGGCCCAACCGCACACTGTGCGGCGAGCTGAGGTGAGGCCCGAGGTGAAGGCGCTGGGGAGAGGGATCCTGGGCACCAGCGTTTTGGCACGGGGAGCCTTTGAAGGTCACCGGGGACTCAGAAGGCCCTGCCCTTCTCTCGCCCTCTATGACCCGCGGCGCCCCTAGCGGCCCAGGTGGGGACAGTGCGGCAGGGTGAGTCTGGCTCTGGGGCTCTGAGTCACCAATTCCCAGCATTGCAGAGCCAGGCCGCTTGCGATGTCCCCTCAGGGCCCACCCAGGGTTTTGGTTAGCTGCCAGGAGCCCGGCAGGCCCTATCCACCGGCTCTGAAGCAAGCGGTGGGGTGGGCCTAGGTGAGGGCGCTGGCGAGCAGGATCCTGGGAGCCAACGTTTTTGCGCGGGGAGCCTTCAAAGGTCAGCGTGGGCTCGGAGGGCCCTGCCCGATCTCTTGCCCTGATTGACCGGCGGGGCCTCTAGCGGCTCGGGTGGCTGAAGGGCAGCAGGGTGAGTGCGGCACGTGAGCTCGGGGTCCCCATCCCCAGCGTTGCGACGCCAGGCCCCTTGGGAAGGGCCCCTCGGTGGCCGACCTATGGTTAGGGTTAGCCTCCAGGAGGCCAGCAGGCCCGATACACCGCCTGTGCGTCGAGCGGAGAGTTGGGCCGAGGTGAGGGTGCTGGTGAACATGAGCCCGGGCCCAAGCCTTTTGGTTCGGGGCGCCTTCGAAGGTCGGCGGGGGTTCGAAGGGCCCTGCCCGTCCTCCCACCCTGAATGAATGGCGGCACCCCTAGCGGCCTGTATGGGTTGGGGTGGCAGCGTGCATCCGGCGCTGGGGCTTGGGGGCTCCCAATCCCTGGCGTTGCGGCGCCAGGCCCCTTAGGAAGGGACCTTCAGGGGCTGTCCTAGGGTTAGGCTTAGCTCCCAGGAGGCTGGCAGGCCCGAGTTGCTGGCTCTGCGAAGAGCGGAGGTGCGGGCCGAGTTGAGGGTGATGCAGAGCGGGAGCGTGGTCCCCAGCGTTTTGGCGCCCTGGGCCTTCGGCTGTTGCCATGGCTCAAAGGGCCCTGCCCGTTCTCCTGCCCTGAATAACCAGCGGCGCCCTTAGCAGCTCCCTTGGCGGTGGAGCGGCAGGGTGAGTCCATGCTGCGGCTTGGGGATCCCCAATCCCCAGCGTTGTGGGGCCAGGCCTCTTGGGAGGGGCTCCTCGTGGGCGGACCTAGGTTTAGAGTTAGCACCCAGGAGGCCAGCAGGCCCAATCCTCTGGCTGGGCGGCGAGAGGTGGGCGGCCCGAGGTAAAGGCGCTGGCGATCGGGAGCGTGGGCCCCTGCATTTTGGCGCAGGAGGCTTCAAATATCGCCGGTTTCTCCAGGGCCCTGTCAGTTCTCCCGCCCTGAATGACGGGCGGCGCCACTAGCGGCCCGGGTGGCAACGTTGCGGCAGGGTGAGTCTGGCTCTGGGTCTTGGGGTCCCTGATCCCCAGTGTAGCGGCACCAGGACCCTTGGGAGTGGCCCCTGGGTGGCTGACCTAGGGTTAGGGTTAGCCCCCAGGAGACCGTCAGGCCCAACCGCACACTGTGCGGCGAGCTGAGGTGCGGCCCGAGGTGAAGGCGCTGGGGAGCGGGAGCGTGGGCCCCAGCGTTTTGGCGTCCTGGGCCTTTGAATGTTGCCATGGCTCGGAGGGCCCTGCCCTTTCTCCTGCCCTGAATCCCCAGCAACGCCCCTAGCGGCTCCGTTGGCGGTATGGCGGCAGGGTGAATCCCAGGCTGCAGCTCGGGGATCCCCAATCCCCGGCGTTGTGGTGCCAGGCCCCTTGGGAGGGGCTCCTCGTGGGCAGACCTAGGTTTAGAGTTAGCACCCAGGAGGCCAGCAGGCCCAATCCTCTGGCTGGGCGGCGAGAGGTGGGCGGCCCGAGGTAAAGGCGCTGGCGATCGGGAGCGTGGGCCCCTGCATTTTGGTGCAGGAGGCTTCAAATATCGCCAGTTTCTCCAGGGCCCTGTCCCTTCTCCCGCCCTGAATGACGGGCGGCGCCACTGGAGCCCGGGTGGCGACGTTGCGGCAGGGTGATTCTGGCTCTGGGTCTTGGGGTCCCTGATCCCCAGTGTAGCGGCACCAGGACCCTTGTGAGGGGCCCCTGGGTGGCTGACCTAGGGTTAGGGTTAGCCCTCATGAGGCCGGCAGGTGGGATCCGGCCACTGTCCGCGGAGCGGAGGGCGGGTCCGAGGTGAGGGCTTTGGGGAGCGGGAGCGTGGGCACCAGCGTTTGGCCACGGGGAGCCTTTGAAGGCCACCGGGGGCTCGGAAGGCCCTGCCCCTTCTCTCGCCCTGAATGACCCGCAGTGCTCCTAGCGGCCCGTGTGGCGGCGTTGCGGTAGGGTGAGTGTGGCTCTGGGGCTTGAGGTTCCCGATCCCCGGCGAAGCGGCACCAGGATCCTTGGAAGGGCCCCTGGGTGGCCAACCTAGGGTTAGGATTAGCACCCGGGAGGCCGGCAGGCGGGATCCGCCTGCTGTGCGTGGAGCGGAGGGGCAGGCCAAGGTGAGGGCGCTGGCGAGCAAGAGCCTGGGCCCAAGCGTTTTGGCACCGGGGGCCTTCGAATGTGTCCGGGGACTCGGCGGGCCCTGCCCATTCTCCTCCCTGAATGACCGGCGGCGCCCCTAGCAGCCCAGGTGGCGGCGGGGCAGCATGTAAGTCCGGGCATAGGGCTCAGGGGTCCCCAGTCCACCGCGTTGCGGCGCCAGGCCCCTTGGGAGGGGCCCCTCGGAGGCTGACCTAGGGTTAGGTTTAGCCCCTAGGATGCCGGCAGGCCCTATTCGCCAGCTGTGTGGAGACTGGAGTGGCGGACCGAGGTGAGGGCACTGGTGAGCGGGAGCGTGGGCCCGGGTGTTTTGGCGCGGGGGGCCTTTGAAGGTCGCTGTGTCTTGGAGGGCCCTGCCCGTGCTCCCGCCCTGAATGAGCGGCACCACCCCAAGCCCCCGGGTGGCGGCTGGGTGGCAGGGTGAGTCCAGTGCTGAGGCTCAGGGGTCCCCAATCCCCAGTGTTTCGGCGCCAGATCCCTTGGGAGGGGCCCCTCGGGGGTCTATCTAGGGTTACGGTTAGCCCCCAGGAGACCGGTGGACCCGATCTGCGGCTGTGTGGCACGCGGAGGGTTAGGCCAAGGTGAGGTCGCGGCGAGACTGAGCGTGAGCCCAAGCGTTTTAGTGTGGGGGGCCTTCGAAGGTCGATGGGGGCTCGGAGGGACCTGCCCGTTCTCCCGCTCTGAGTGACCGGCGGGGCCCCTAGAGGCTCCGGTGCCTGAAGGGCAGCAGGGTGAGTCCGGCACTTGGGTTGGGGTCCGTATTCCCGGCGTTGTGGCGCCAGGCCACTTGGGAAGGGCCCCTCTGTGGCCGACCTACAGTTAGGGTTAGCCCCCAGGAGGCCAGCAGGCCCGATACACCGCCTGTGCATCCAGCGGAGAGTTGGGCCGAGGTGAGTGTGCTGGTGAACATGAGCCCGGGCCCAAGCCTTTTGGTTCGAGGCGCCTTCGAAGGTCGGCGGGGGTTCGAAGGGCCCTGCCCATTCTCCCACCCTGAATGAATTGCGGCGCCCCTAGCGGCTAGTGTGGGGCGGGGCGGCAGGGTGTATCCAGCGCTGGGGCTTGGGGGTTCCCAATCCCCTGAGTTGTCGCGCCAGGCCACTTAGGAAGCGACCCTCGGGGCCATCCTAGGGTTAGGGTTAGTGCCCAGGAGGCCTGCAGGCCCGATCCGCCTGCTGTGCGAGGAGTGGAGATGCAGCCCGAGTTGAGGGCGATGGCGAGCGGGAGCGTGGGCCCCAGCGTTTTGGCGTCCTGGGCCTTTGAATGTTGCCATGGCTCGGAGGGCCCTGCCCTTTCTCCTGCCCTGAATACCCAGCAACGCCCCTAGGGGCTCCTTTGGCGGTGGGGCGGCAGGGTGAATCCCAGGCTGCGGCTCGGGGATCCCCAATCCCAGGCGTTGTGGTGCCAGGCCCCTTGGGAGGGGCTCCTCATGTGCCGACCCAACGTTAGAGTTAGCCCCCATAAGGCCGGCAGGCCAGATCCTCTGGCTGGGCGGTGAGAGGTGGGCGGGCCGAGGTAAAGGCGCTGGGGTGCGGGATTGTGGGCCCCTGCATTTTGGGGTGGGAGGCTTCAAATGTCACCGGTTTCTCCGGGGCCCTGTCAGTTCTCCCGCCCTGAAGGACAGGCGGCGCCCCTCGCGGCCCGGGTGGCAGCGTTGTGGGAGGGTGAGTCTGGCTTTGGGGCTTGGGGTTCCAGATCCCTGGCGTAGTGGTACCAAAACCCTTCGGAGGGGCCCCTGGGGGGCCGACCTAGGGTTAGGGTTAGCCCCCAGGAGACCATCAGGCCCAACTGCACACTGTGCGGCGAGCTGAGGTGCGGCCCGAGGTGAAGGCGCTGGGGAGCGGGAGTGTGGGCACCAGCGTTTTGGCAAGGGGAGCCTTTGAAGGTCACCAGGGACTCAGAAGGCCCTGCCCTTCTCTAGCCCTCTATGACCCGCGGCGCCCCTAGCGGCCCAGGTGGGGACAGTGCGGCAGGGTGAGTCTAGCTCTGGGGCTCTGAGTCACCAATCCCCAGCATTGCAGAGCCAGGCCCCTTGGGATGTCCCCTCAGGCCCGACCTAGGGTTTTGGTTAGCTGCCAGGAGCCCGGCAGGCCCTATCCACCGGCTCTGAAGCAAGCGGTGGGGTGGGCCTAGGTGAGGGCGCGGGCGAGCAGGATCCTGGGAGCCAAGGAACGTTTTTGCGCGGGGAGCCTTCAAAGGTCAGCGTGGGCTTGGAGGTCCCTGCCCGATCTCTTGCCCTGATTGACCGGCGGGGCCTGTAGTGGCTCGGGTGGCTGAAGGGCAGCAGGGTGAGTGCGGCACGTGAGCTCGGGATCCCCATCCACAGCGTTGCGACGCCAGGCCCCTTGTGAAGGGCCCCTCGGTGGCCGACCTATTGTTAGGGTTAGCCTCCAGGAGGCCAGCAGGCCCGATACACCGCCTGTGCGTCCAGTGGAGAGTTGGGCCGCGGTGTGGGTGCTGGTGAACATGAGCCTGGGCCCAAGCCTTTTGGTTCGGGGCGCCTTCTAAGGTCGGCGGGGGTTCGAAGGACCCTGCCCTTTCTCCCACCCTGAATGAATGGCGGCGCCCCTAGTGGCACGTGTGGGGCGGGGCGGCAGGGTGCATCCAGCGCTGGGGCTTGGGGGTTCCCAATCCCCGGCGTTGTGGCGCCAGGCCCCTTAGAAAGCGACGCTCGGGGCCGTCCTAGGGTTAGGGTTAGCGCCCAGGAGGCCTGCAGGCCCGATCCGCCGGCTGTGCGAGGAGTGGAGATGCAGGCCGAGTTGAGGGCGATGGCGAGCGGGAGCGTGGGCCCCAGCGTTTTGGCGCCCTGGGCGTTTGACTGATGCCATGGCTCGGAGGGCCCTGCCCGTTCTCCTTCCCTGAATAAGCAGCGGCGCCCTTAGCAGCTCCCTTGGCGGTGGAGCGGCAGGGTGAGTCCATGCTGCGGCTCGGGGATCCCCAATCCCCAGCGTTGCGGGGCCAGGCCTCTTGGGAGGGGCTCCTCGTGGGCGGACCTAGGTTTAGAGTTAGCACCCAGGAGGCCAGCAGGCCCAATCCTCTGGCTGGGCGGCGAGAGGTGGGCGGCCCGAGGTAAAGGCGCTGGCGATCGGGAGCTTGGGCCCCTGCATTTTGGCGCAGGAGGCTTCAAATATCGCCAGTTTCTCCAGGTCCCTGTCCCTTCTCCCGCCCTGAATGAGCGGCGGTGCCCCAAGCTGCCCGGGTGGTGATGGTGCTGCAGGGTGAGTCTGGCTCTGTGGCTCTGAGTCACCAATCCCCAGCGTTGCAGAGCCAGGCCCCTTGGGTTGTGCCCCACGGGTCCTACCCAGGATTTCAGTTAGCCCCCAGGAGCCTGGCAGGCACTATCCACTGGCTCTGCAGCAAGCAGAGGGGCTGGCCTGGCTGAGGGCGCTGGGGAGCAGGAGGAATGGAGCCAATTTTTTTGCGCGGGGGGTCTTTGAAGGTCAGCGGGGATTCCGGGGGCCCTGCCCATTCTCCCACCCTGATTGACCAGTGGTCTCTAGCGGCTCGGGTGGCTGAAGGGCAGCAGGGTGAGACCGGCACTAGGGCTCGGGGTCCCCATCCGCAGCGTTGTGACTCCAGGCCCCTGGGAAGTGCCCCTCGGGGGCCGAACTATGGTTAGGGTTAGCCCCCAGGAGGCTGGCAAGCCCGATACACCACCTGGGCATCGAGAAGAGAGTTGGGCTGAGGTGAGGGTGCTGGTGAATATGAGCCTGGGCCCAAGTGTTTTGATTTGGGGCGCCTTTGAAAATTGGCGGGGATTCGGAGGGCCCTGTCCATCCTTCCAAGGTGAATGAACAGCGGCGCCCCTAGCGGCCCAGGTGGGGAGGGGCGGCAGGGTGCATCGGGCGCTGGGGCTTGGGGGTCCCCAATCCCTGGCGTTGCGGCACCAGGCCCCTTGGGAGGGGCCCTTCGGGGGCCAACCTAGAGTTAGGTTTAGCCCCTAGGAGGCAAACAGGCCCTATTCGCCAGCTGTGTGGAGAGCAGAGTGGCAGACCTAGGTGAGGGCGCTGGTGATTGGGAGGGTGGGCCTGGGCGTTTTGGCCTGGGGGGCCTTTGAAGGTCCCCATGTCTCGGAGGGCCCTGCCCGTTCTCCTGCCCTGAATGAACGGCAGTACCCCAAGCCCCCGATTGTCGGCTGGGCGGCAGGTGAGTCAGGTGCTGAGGCTTGGGGTCCCCAATCCCCGGCATTGTGGCGTCAGGCCCCTTGGGAGGGGCCCCTCGGGTCCGACCTAGGGTTAGGGTTAGCCCCCAGGTGGCTGGCAGGCCCGATCCGCCTGCTGTGCGGGGAGCGGAGGGGCGGGCCGAGGTGAGGGCGCTGGGGAGTGGAAGCATGGGCACCAGTGTTTTGGCTCCAGGAGCCTTTGAAGGTCACCGGGAACTCGGAAGGACCTGCCACTTCTCTCACTCTGAATGACCGGCGGCGCCCCTAGCTGCCCAGGTGGCGACAGTGTGGAAGGGTGAGTCCGGCTCTGGGGCTCTGAGTCACCAATCCCAAGCATTGCAGAGCCAGAACCCTTGGGATGTGCCCCACAGGGCTGACCTAGGTTTTCAGTTAGCCCCCAGGAGCCCGGCAGGCACTATCCACTGGCTCTGCAGCAAACGGAGGGGCGGGCCGAGGTGAGGGCGCTGGGGAGCGGGAGCGTGGGCACCAGCATTTTGGCGAGGTGAGCCTTTGAAGGTCACCGGGGACTCCGAAGGCCCTTCCCTTCTCTCGCCCTGAATGACCGGCGGTGCCCCTAGAGGCCTGGGTGGCGACAGTGCGGCAGGGTGAGTCTGGCTCTGGGGTCTGAGTCACCAATCCCCAGCGTTGCAGAGCCAGGCCCCTTGGGATGTGCCCCACGGGGCCGACCTAGGGTTTTCATTAGAACCAAGAGCCCGGCAGGCCCTATCCAATGGGTCTGAATCAAGGGGAGAGTTGGGCCAAGGTGAGGATGCTGGTGATCATGAGCCTGGGCCCAAGCGTTTTGGTTCAGAACACCTTCAAAGGTCGGCGGGGGTTCAAAGGGCTCTGCCCGTTCTCCCACCCTGCACGAACGGTGGCGCCCCTAGTAGCCCGGGTCGTGAGGGGTGGCAGGGTGAGTCAGGCCCTGCGGCTCAGGTATCTCCAATCCCCAGCGATGCGGCACCAGGCCCCTTGGGAGGGGCCCCTTGGATGACAACTTAGGTTTAGGTTTACCCCCTAGGATCTCGGCAGGTCCTATTCGCCAGCTGTGTGGAGAGTGGAGTGGCGGACCCAGGTGAGGGCACTGGTGTTTGGGAGCGTGGGCTCGGGCGTTTTGAGCGGGGGGGATTCGAAGTTCACCGTGTCTCGGAGGGCCCTGCCCGTTCTCCCGCCCTGATTGAATGGCAGCACCCCAAGCCCCTGGGTGGCGGCTGGGTGGCAGGGTGAGTCGGGTGCTGAGGCTCAGGGTCCCCAATCCCCGGCGTTGCAACGCCAGGCCCCTTGGGATGGGCCCCTCGGGGGTCGATCTAGGGTTACAGTTAGCCCCCCGGAGACCGGTGGACCCGATCAGCGTCTGTGCGGCACACGGCAGGGTGGGCCGAGGTGAGGGCGCTGGCGAGCCTGAGCATGAGCCCAAGCGTTTTAGCGTGGGGGGCCTTCGAAGGTAGGTGGTGGCTTGGAGGGACCTGCCCATTCACCCGCTCTGAATGACCAGCGGGGCCCCTAGTGGCTCAGGTGGTGAAGGGCAGCAGGGTGAGTCCAGCACTTGGGCTCAGTTGCCCCATCCCCGGCGTTGGGGCGCCAGGCCACTTGAGAAGGGCCCCTCGGGGGCCGACCTACAGTTACGGTTAGCACCCAGGAGGCTGGCAGGCCCTATACACCGCCTGTGCGTGGAGCGGAGAGTTGGGCCGAGGTGAGGACGCTGGTGAACATGAGCCTGGGCACAAGCATTTTGGTTCTGGGCGCCATCGAAGGTGGGCGGGGGTTCGGAGGCCCCTGCCAGTTCGCCCACCCAGAATGAATGGCGGCGCCCCTAGCGGGCCCTGTGGGGCAGGGTGGCAGGGTGCACTCGGCCCTGGGGCTTGGGGGTCGCCAATCCCCGGCATTGCGCTGCAAGACTCCTTAGGAAGGGACCCTCAGGGGCCGTCGTAGGGTTAGGGTTAGTGCCCAGGAGGCTGGCAGGCCCGATCCGCCGGCTGTGCGAGGAGTGGAGGTGTGGGCTGAGTTGAGGGGGATGCAGAGCGGGAGCATGGGCCCCAGCGTTTTGGCACCCTGGGCCTTCGAATGTTGCCATGTCTGGAAAGGCCCTGCCCATTCTCCTGCCCTGAATAACCAGTGGCGCCCCTAGCGGCTCCATTGGCAGTGGGGCTGCAGGGTGAGTCCTGAGCTGCGGCTCAGGGATCCCCAATCCCCAGCATTGTAGGGCCAGGCCTCTTGGGAGGGGCTTCTCATGGGCCGACCTAGGGTCAGAGTTAGCACCCAGGAGGCCAGCAGGCCCAATCCTCTGGCTGGGTGGCAAGAGGTGGGCGGGCCGAGGTAAAGGCGCTGGTGAGTGGGAGCATGGGCCCCTGCATTTTGGCGCGGGAGGCTTCAAATGTCGCCGGTTTCTCCAGGGCCCTGTCCATTCTCCCGCCCTGAATGAGCGGCCACGCCCCTAGCGGCCCGGGTGGCGGCGTTGCGGCAGCGTGAGTCTGGTTCTGGGGCTTGGGGTCCCAGATCCCTGGCGTATAGGCACCAGAATCCTTGGGAGGGACCCTGGAGGGCCGACCTATGGTTAGGGTTAGCCCACACAAGGCCGGCAGGCCGGATCCGCCCTCTGTGCAGGGAGCAGAGGGGCGGGCCAAGGTGAGGGCGCTGGGGAGCGGGAGCGTGGGCACCAGGGTTTTGGCGCGGAGAGCCTTCGAAGGTCGCCAGTGGCTCGGAGGACCCTGTCCATTCTTGCGCCCTGAATGACCAGCGGCGCCCCTAGTGGCCCGAGTGGCAGCAGGGAGGCAGGGTGAGTCTGGCGATGGGGCCTATGGTCCTAGTCCCAGGCTTGGTGGCGCCAGGCCCCTTGGGAGGGGCCCCTCTGGTTCCTGCCTAGCTTTAGGGTTACCCCCAGGAGTCCGGCGGCCTGATCCGCTGGCTGTGCATTGAGCGGAGGGGCGGGCCGACGTGAATGCGTTGGCGAGCGGGAGTGTGGGCCCAAGCGTTTTGGCGCGGGGAGCCTTCGAAGGTCACCGGGGGCTCAGAGGGCCCTGCCTATTCTCTCGCCCTGTGAGGACGTTGCCCCTACCGGGCCGGGTCATGGCGGGGTGGCAGGGTGAGTCTGGAGCTAGGGCTCGTGGGTCCCCAATCCCCAGCGTGGTGTCGCCAGGCACTTGGGAGTGGTACCTTGGGGGCCTACCTAGGGTTAGGGTTAGCCCAAAGGAGGCCGGCAGGCCCATTCTGCCAGCTGTGCGGCGAGAGGAGTGGTGGGCAGAGGTGAGGGTGCTGGCGAGCGGGAGCGTGGGCCCAAGCGTTTTGGCGTGGGGGGCCTTCGAAAGTCGCCGGGGGCTCAGAGATCCATGCCCCTTCTCCCGCCCTAAATGAGTGGCGGTGCCCCTAGCAGCCCGGGTGGCGGTGGGGCGGCTGGGTGAGTCTGGTGCTCATGCTCGTGGGTCCCCAATCCCCGGCGTGGCGGAGCCAGGACCCTTGGAAAGGGCCCCTCGGGGGCCGACCTAGGTTTAGGGTTAGCCCCCAGGAGCCCAGCAGGCCCTATCCGCCAGCTGTGTGTTCGAGCGGAGGGGTGGGCTGAGGTGAGGGCAATGGTGAGCGGGAGCGTGGGCCCAAGCCTTTTGGCACAGGGGGCCTTCGAAGGTCACGGGGGGCTCAGAGGGCCCTACCCCTTCTCCTGCCCCGAAGGACCGGCAGCGCCCCTAGCAACCCGGGTGGCGGCGGGGTGGCAGTGAAAGTCCAGCACTGGGGCTGGATTGTCCCCAATCCCCGGCGTGATGGCGCCAGTCCCCTTGGGAGGGGCTCCTCAGGGGCTGAACTAGGGTTAGGGTTAGCCCCCAGGAGGCTGGCAGTCCCGATCTGACGGCTGTGTGGCGAGCGGAGGGTGGGTCCCAGGTGAGGGCAATGGTGAGCGGGAGCGTGGGCCCTAGCATTTTGGCGTGGGTTGCCTTCGAAGGTCGCAGGGGGCACGGAGGGCCCTGCAAGTTCTCCCACTCTGAATGAGGATGGCGACCCTAGCGGGCCGGGTCTCGGCAGGGCAGCAGGGTGAGTCCGGCGTTGGTGTTCGGGGGTCCCCAATCCCCAGCGTGTTGGTGCCAGACCCCTTCGGAGGGGCCCCTTGACAGCCAACCTAGGGTTAGGGTTAGACCCCAGGAGGCCGCCAGGCCCGATCTGCTGGTTGTGCGGCTTGCGGAGGGGCTGGCCGAGGTGAGGGCACTGGTGAGCAGAAGCGTGGGCCGAAGCATTTTGGCACGGGGGGCCTTCAAATGTCACCGGTGGCTCGGATGGCCCTGCCCATTCTCCCGCCCTGAATGACCGGCGGTGCCCATAGTGACGCGGGTGGCAGCGGGGGGCATGGTGAGTCCGGCGCTGGGGCTCAGGAGTCCCCTTTCCCCGTCGTTGCGGCACCAGGCCCCTTGGGAGGGGCCACTAGGGGGCCGACATAGGTTTAGGGTTAGCCCCCAGAAGGCCCACAGGCCCGATCCGCCAGCTGTGCGGCAAGCGGAGGGGAGGGCCGAGGTAAGGGCGCTGGCCAGCGGGAGCGTGGGGCCAAGCATTTTGGTGCGGGGGGCCTTCGAAGGTCGCAGGTCGCTAGGAGGGCCCTGCCTGTTCTCCCTCCCTGAATGAACGGTGGCGCCCCTAGCGGCCCAGGTGGCGGTAGGGCGGGAGGGTGAGTCCGGCGCTTGGGCTCGGGATTCCCCAATCCCTGGTGTTGCGGCAATAGGAACCTGGATGGGCCCCTCGGGGGCCCACCAATGGTTAGGGTAACACCCAGGAGGGCTGCAGTCCAGATCCACTGGCTCTACAGCGAGTGGAGGGGCGGACCGAGGTGAGGGCGCAGGCGAGCGGGAGCATGGGCCCAAGCATTTTGGCACTGGGGGCCTTCGAATGTCACCAGGGGCTCGGAGGAATGTGCCCGTTCTCCCTCCCTGAATGACCGACGGTGCTCCTAGCGGCCCGGGTGGCGGGGGGGGCGACATGGTGAGTCCGGCGCTGGGGCTCGGGGGTCCCCAATCCCAGGCATTGCGGTGCCAGGCCCCTTCGGAGGGGCACCTAAGGGGACAACCTAGGGTTCTGTGTAGCCACCAGGAGGAGTGCAGGCCTCATCCGCCGGCTCTGTGGCGAGCGGAGGGGTGGGCCGAGGTGAGGGCGCTGAGGAGCAGGAGCGTGGGCTCCAGCGTTTTGGATGGGGGGGCCTTCGAAGTTCGCCACGGGTTCAGAGGGCCCTGCCCGTTCTACCGCCCTGAATGACCAGCGGCACCCCTAGCGGCCCGGGTGGTGATGGGGCGGCAGGGAGACTCCGGCGCTGGGGATCGGGGCTCCCTAATACCCGGCATTGCAGCCTCAGGCCCCTTGGGACGGGCCCCTCGGTGGCAGACCTAGGGTTAGGGTTAGCCCCCAGGAGGCTGCCAGGCTCGTTCCGCCCATGTGCGGTGAATGGAGGTGTGGGTTGAGGTGAGGTAGCTGGCGAGTGGGGGCATGGGCCAGAGCATTTACGCTTTGGCTTGGGGTGCCTTCGAAGGTCGCAGGAGGCTTGGAGGGTCCTGCCCGTTCTGTCGCCCTGAAGGACTGGTGACGCCCCTAGTGCCCCATGTGGCGGCAGGGTGGCACGGTGCATCCGGCGGTGGGACTTGGGGGTCCCCAATCCCTGGCATGCAGCGCCAGGCCACTTGGGAGGGGCCCTTCGGGGGCAACTTGGCATAGGGTTAGCCCCCAGGAAGCCCGCAGGCCCGATCCGCCAGCTCTGCCGCGAGAGGACGGGTGGGCCGAGGTTAGGGCGCTGGGGAGCAGGAGCGAAAGAGCCAGAGTTTTTGCACAGGGGCCTTTGAAGGTCACAGGGGGATCGGAGGGCCTTGCCCGTTCTCCCTTCTTGAATGACTGGCAACACCCGTAGCGCCCTGGGTGCTTGCGGGGTGGCAGAGTGAGTCCAGCACTGGGGCTCGGGGGTCCCAAATCCCCGGCATTGTGGTGCCAGGCTCCTTGGGAGGGGTCCCTCGGGGGCCGACCTCGGGTTAGGGTTCTTCCACAGGAGGCCGGCAAGCCCGGCGCTAAGAGGCTCTGGCAATGTAACAAAAATGCCATACACTTATCTGAAAGAAATAACAGTGTACAGGAACCCTCTTAGCCCTAACATCATCCTTTGTGAATATGGAAGCCAACCCCAAAGTGCTCGTGGAAGTCTGACGAAAGGGCTAAGCACTTTTCTCTGAGTTACCACACTGTACAGGGAAAGACCAATGTACATCATCTTTCACGAGTAGGAAGCATTAATGAAAACGTTCTGGAATTTCGAGGACTCTGACCCATCCTTATTGGTAATAAACCATCGTGTACAGGAAAACACCTTCAACTCTCATCAGCCTCCTCAATCCTGATTCTGATTCAACTTTGGGTGTGTAGGACTAGGGAAATGTCCACATCTTATTGCTAAGAAAAACGATGTCAGGGTAATGCCCTTCAAGTCACCTCAGCCTTCCTGAAGACGGAAGCAGGAATCAAGGTGGTTATGTTACCATGAGGTAAGGAAGATGAGCATATAAGTGAGAAACAACAGTGGGCAGGACCTCTCTTCCAACGAACAGTATCTTTGCTTAATGTTGAATCCCTATGGTAAGTGGTTGTGGGCATTTGTGAGGTCAAAATCTTAAGTGTTTTGTAAAACCTCTTGGTCATTCACAGATGAGACTAAGGTAGTTGGGGATTCCTAGGCAGTGATTTGTCCACTGTCAAAAATATGAAAAGATAAAAGAGACAGATGAGGTCTCCTCAGGCATTGTCCTTTATCCTCATCCTCCGTGAGGATGGCCATCTCTGGACAGCTCAGTGGCAGGGTCTCATTCACAGTGGGGGCATCTGTTCCTCACAGACATGAGGCAGGGAAATGGATTTGGTTCTCTGTGCCAGCCCAGCCACAGCTGAGTGTCACAGCACCCTCTCGTGGGCTCATAAGAGTTTCACTGTCACCAGGCAGGTCATTGTATTTGATAAACCACTGTGAGAGTTTGCAATGGCCTTCATCTGCAACCTCCTAGAAGCAAATGCAGGTCTCTGGTACCGTGTGAAGTCATGTGAAGGCATTTGTGAGAAAGTGTCCTTTTGCTTAAGGAAAACATGACTGGGGCTCCTGGCTGACTCAGCCAGTTAAGCATGTGCCTTTGGCTCAGGTTATGATCCCAGGGTTCTGGGATCGAGCCCGGGCTCCCTGCTCAGCAGGAAAGGAGGTAGGGAAATAGCTTAAAACCCACAGAGAATGTGAATAAACGGGAGTGAGATGGAACTTGGTCTGTGTTTTGCTTTAGGGATTGGAAGTTAGTTTTTTCTCAATTGTGATTGTTCTTGAAACTGAAAAGCTGTATTGGTTTTTTTTTTTTACCTTTAATTTTTTTCTAATAATAATTTTTTATTTTGATATGTTAGTCACTATACAGTATTTCCTTAGTTTTTGATGTAGTGTTCCCTGATTCATTATTTGCATATAACACCCAGTGCTCCATGCAATATGTACCTTCCTTAATACCCATCACTGGCCCATCCCAATCCCCCACCCCTCTCCCCTCTGAAGCCCTCAGTTTGTTTCCCAGAGTCCATAGTCGCTCGTGGTTCATTCCCCCTTCTGTTTAGGGTCCATTGTCTAAAGGGACAGACAGTGGAAGTTCACCAAATATAAGATCGAAATTTCATTGTTCATTATAGATGCCGCCAAGTAGTTCCCAGACATTTCATTCTACTGTAGTAATTCATTATACCTGTGCAGGTGCACGTGGAAGACAATTGATGCATGTAGAGTGGTAATAAAACACGCCCCTCAGTAGTAGAATAATAGAGGATGCACATGTGTAAAATTATTCGACTACAGCTTCCATGCTTTCCCTTTGGTTCCTTATTATCTATGAAATTGGACAATTTTTGTTCTCTAGGCCTAAAACTCATTGTCAGTATTCAGAGTTTTTCAATGCTGATCTTCTCCTGTAAAAGTTACCAAAAACCTAAAATATGTATGAACTTTAAAAAATGCTATATTGAAAATTACAGCAGGGAAGTTCAATTTTGTGAATATTGTGTCAATGGATCTCTATTTTGACATCAGTGTTCATTAGAAATGATGACATTTCATGTGAGTATAAATATCAATGTGTAAAAGAAAAGGTAGGAAGAACCTTGAATGTTTAAGTAATTGGTGAAATGACAGGTGTGTGTGTGTGTGTGTGTGTGTGTGTGTGTGTGTGTGTGTGTAATTGATTTTCAGTGAATGGTTCAGCTTCTTGTAGGACCTCCGAGAGAGCCCAGGTGAACCTTTCAATGGGTTGGTATCTGTTTTCAGAACATGGGAATCTCTTAGTCCAATAGTCAATCAGGCAAGCTTTGAGGTCTTGAAGAGTTTCAGTCCTCAGCGATGGTGTTGCAGACCCTTGTGAGCAAACCCTAGGGTATGCTCAGAGCCCTCATTAGCTGGTACCACGGTGTGACGATGTCAGACAGCATTTCCCAAAGAAGTACCTCTTGAGTCTCTGTCCTTGTCAGTTCCCTACACTTCCTTACACTAGTTATGTGATCAGTGTGTTTCAGGATAATCCCCACATGTGAGTTTTGCTATTTCCTACTAGTCCTATCTGTTTCTCATCTTCTTCTTTTATGGTAGGGGTTGGGAAGCAACCTGTGTGGTGTAGGAAGGGGTGTGGTAGTTGTCTGCCTTCAGAGAACCGAATGATGCCTAGAAATTGTACTGTAGTTTGAGGTCAATTGTCCACCCTCTGAGTGTCAGGAATTCCATCACTTTACTTTGATGCTAGTCTGTTCTTCAAGCTTCCTCAGAAATAAGGACGTCATCCATCTAGGGAATACTGGTTTGTGTGTATGTTTTCATTTTAGGAAAGGCCTTGCTGTTCCTGAAAATAATACTGCAGAGCACCCTTTCCTGTTCTTATTGGCCATCAGTCAATCTTTTGTGAAATATTCGTTTATAAATAGACTTTCTATGGTTGATGAGCAGGAATTCTTTATTGACAAGTCTTTGTCAGTGTGTGTATTGCAAATCTTTACTTCCCAGAATGCGGTTCACTTTTTCATTTTCTTATGGTCATAAGATAAGGAGAAATGTCACATTTTTATGAAGTCCCACTGAATTCTTTTAAATGGTTAGTGCACCCTATGTCCTACCCAAAGATTGACAGGTTCTACGTTTTCTTTCAGAAACTGTCCAATGGGAAGCTACAATCCATCTCAAATTTATAAATTGCATTTTTAATTCTAATAGGGTATTTATAGACTGTTTTGGATTTTCTATGTACACAATCGTATTATCTGTGAATAATCACAATTATCCCCTCAATTCTTATACTTTTTGTTTTTCTTGCCTTCTAACACTGGTAAATTCTCCGATGCACCGTTGAATAGAGCAGCATTGTTTGAAGATTTTAATATACCTTTCTCAATATCTGACAGAAAAAGCAGACAAAACATTGGTAAAAAATGTGACCTAATTGACATATAGGGAACATTCCATAATAAGTGCAGAATACATTATTTTCAAGTGGTCATAGACTCTTTACCCAAATAGATGATAGGTGGGGCCACGAATCAAGTCCACAAATGTTAAACCCTGAAATTAACTAGATTCTATTCTTAGACCACAGGGGAATTGAGCCACAGTCATAGAGAAAAGAAAACCAAGAAGTCCTTCAATGTTTAAAATTAAATGGAACTTTTCTACATATCCTAAATGTCAGAGAGGGAATCTCAATGGAAATTCTGAACCTTTTCTACATGAGGGCTCACACACAATGATACTTTATTTGTGAAGAGCATTATAATAATCTAGATAGGAGTTGAGCCTTAAGTCAGAGTTCTGCCTGCCCCAGCCACACCCGGCCGCATTGGCCTGTGGTCCCCCTCAGCTGTCCTTTCTGGTGGCCCTGAGCTAAGGGGGTCAACATGGCCATATGGAAATGGGAAGCTCCCCACTCATAGTGATGACGGTGCCCCCTTCCCAGCTGCCCTTTTTTGGTGGCTCTGAGCTAAGGGGGTCAACATGGCCGTATGGAAATTAGAAGCTCCCCACTCTTAGTGATGACGTTGCTATCGTATCATACTCACCAGCCCAACATGATTTCTGAGTGAACTATGACACAAGAGTGACTTCTTGTCCTTCCTTCAGGTTTGAAAATCATCTGGTGAGTCATCTATTAGGAATGTGGATTCAACATGTGTTCTTTCTTCTGGAAAAGAAATAGACCCAATAGCAATTTTGGCTTCCTGAGCACCTGATCTTGAGAGACATCATACTGGCTCTTTGTAGCATTCTGCCTCTTAAACTTCAAACTAGGTATAGATATTTTTAGGCACATTTTCAGGTGGTTAGACAGGGACTCGGATGATATGAGTCACAGAGGATTTTAGTGTCAGAAACCTAAGTGGGATCCCCAAATTGACTCCAAATCCCTTGTTGTTCCATACAGGGTACTATTTCCCTCTTATCTCTGGTCTTCTCGATCTGGAAACCTATCAAGTATCAGGATTTTCTTGTCATGTGGACAACTGGAACAAATTCAGCGGGCCTTTTCACCTCTGCCCATGGTGATCATTAAGATCATTATCTCAGTGGAGGACCTCTGGGTAAGATACTCAAAGATCCTTAGGGATAGAGACAGTATAATATTTTTCTGGTATTAAAGTTACTGAAAACAACTATCTTTTTTAGTCGATTCAGGCTCTGGTATGTTCAGAGGGTGCTGTAAAACTGGTCTGAAATAGTGTTTAAAAACACTCAGCTCAGCCTCTTTACAACAGGAGCCAATGCTTATAAACATGGCTAAAATATTGTCTTATCTATGATGACTTCACAGCCATCGTAGTGTTTATATGGTATGACTGTGACTTACATTAGTCAACATTTGCAGAGAAAGAACTTAGGGCATCCAGGGGGCACTTCATGTTGAAATTAGTTTGTGACAACGAGCTACTGTGTTTTATTCTGCAGTCCAAGGGAATGGTGCCAGACATCTCTAAGGTGTCTAGCAGTTCTACAATTCTGATTTTAAGTGGTCTGTGTGCTTCAGCGATTTGGGCAGGAGAAGGGCAGGAGTCCAGAGACTGTGAACATTTCTGTTACCTGTGCTGACCATGGAGCAGGCAGGCTTTTGTGGGTATCATTTTGATTTCTTGGTACTCTTGTGAAAGGTGTTTTTGTCTCAAATTCCTCCATTTAGGAGTAATTACAATGATAAAAGGAATTTTTATCTTATATCATCTTTGGGCCCTGATCCTGGGCTCCCAGGGAAGCTATCCTTCAACATTTTACCAGCTCAAAATGGCTGGGCAAAAACCTCAAAGCATGGGCCCTATTTCTACCCCAAGCACATGTTGTACATCTGCTTCGAGGAGAAAACAATAACCAAAAAATGCCAACATAAATATAAGAAAAAATAAAGAACCTCTTTGGCTCCCATAAGATTAAGGTCATACTGACATGTACATACTGAAAACATAAGAAAGAATCTGTCACTTTCTGGATCTAAGAAGATCCTCATTGTGGTGTGTAACTCTGTATGTAAAACAAAACAGAAAAAAATATATAAGCCTGCCCCAAATGTTCCTTCCCCGGAGCACTCCCTTCTTGGTGAAGATTGTGTCTCCCAGACAGTTGTCCTGACTTGGGTTTGAATAAAGGTCTCTTCCTTTCTCTCTAAAATGTTTTTAAAAGTTCATTCACGCAGTGTCGACAATAACAGTGTTTTCTATTTAAGTGAGAAATAAATGTTTCACTCTAGTTGCATTGGGAATAGACGAATTGAGGGTTTCTTTAGAAGAGTAAGTCTGCCTTCCAGAAAAGGCAAGCTCATTGGTCTATTGAGAATGAAGATAATTACTGCTAAACAACAAGTATGTGTTGCCCCTTCGCCCAGAAACCAAAGCAGGTGTGCAGGCTTTAGGTCAGAGGTGCCTTCTTCTCCCCAGCTGACAGCACTTCTTGCTCTGGCTCCAAGACACCCGAGGTTTTGAAGGTCAGCATCAGAGTCAGCGAGGCAGCTTGTCACAGGACGCCAGTGTTTAGAGAAAGCACTGGTATGTTTAGCAAAATGTCCTAACTATGTCAGGGCTGGAGGTAAAACCTCTCATTATCCCAAAACCTCCTGGGCTTTTCTCTTTTCTCTAGTGGAGCCACAAAGTAAAATTGAAGTAGCTGTCAGCATTCTGGGTTTGGTGCAAGAATTACTTAGTTTCCGTGCTGGTAGAACTTTGCAGGGAATCACAATTTCTCTGTCCATTTATTGCTTACAAATGTATTTTGACCATCTGTTTCCTAAGAACCCTCTTTTATTAGAAAGGGGAGGTGAGATTCACTCTGTGCCTGTTTGTAACATCTAATTTCGTCCTTCATCTAACAGTGTTTATTCAGTTGGGCCTAAGATATGGTTGAGTGGCCAGCATCTAGGGTTAGGTGGCTTTTTTTCATCTGATACAGACTTGGATGATGTCATTTGACAAAGGTGATGTTTCATCATTGATTAGTTTATTCATCAGAAGAGTTAAAATTAGGGTGGTGGGAAAATTGAAAATTATCCAAGGCGGCCTATTCCTGTTTAAAAGTTGAGCTTGACTTTCTAGTTTTACTAAATGTATTATCTCAATATTTTGAGGTGCCATATTCTCTCTGTAGTTTCTTTGGCGGTGGAGTCAGAAGGAGAGTCTGGGAATTCTTTTGAATAGTGGCATGCTGGTGGCTTCAAAGGGCTTGGCGTCAGGAGCCTTGGGGTGAAGTCTGCAACTGCTTGCCTGACCCTGGGTGCATCTCCCAAAGGTTTTGTTTCCTCTTATGAAATTGCCGGCAGATAATGTTCTGCTTAAAGGGGAACCCTCCCATCCTGTTGGTGGGAATGCAAAGTTGTGCAGCCAGTCTGGGAAACAGTGTGGGGGTTCCTCAAAAAGTTAAACATTGAACAACCACATGATCCAGCAATTGCTCTCCTAGGTATTTACCCAAAGGATACAGAAATGCAGATTCAAAGGGGGAACATGCACTATGATGTTTATAGCACCAATGTCCACAGTAGCCAAAGTATGGAGAGAAACCCAAAGTCCATGCACTGATGATTGGATAAAGCAGATGTGGGATACATATATATATATATATATGTATATATATACATATATATATATATATATATATATATATATATATATATATATATATATATATATATAATGGATTATGACCCAGCTTCAAAAAGAATGAAATCTTACCATTTGCAAGGATGTGGATGGATCTAGAGTATATTAAGCTAAGCAAAATCAGTGAGGAAAGACAAATATCCTATCTCTCACACTTGTGGAATTTCAGACAGAAAATAGATGAACAGAGTTGAGGGGTGATGAGAGAGGCAAACAAGGAAATAGACTCAACCTTGGAGAAGAAACTGAGTGTTGCTGCAGGACAGGGACATGGGAGGAAGAGTTAAATGGGTGAGGGGTATTAAGGAGGGCACTTGTGATGAGCACTGGGTACTGTATGCAGATGAGGAATCACTAAATCCTACCCCTGAAGCGAATATTCCATGGCATGTGAACTAACTGGAATATAAGTAAGAGAAGAAAGCAAAAAAGTGTTCTGCTTCATGAAGAGTGAGGTAAAATTGTAGTGATTTGGGCTGTACTATTCTATAGAGGATAGATGGAAAACACCCTGTTGTAGGATACACTAGTTTCTTATCACATAAGGAGTCCTCAGAAAGCTGCAATGAAAGATTCAGATCTCAGAGCATGTTCATGTTCCACTGGTATGTTACAGTTTGCACAGGTAGGAAAGAAGGTGGAGAGAAAGGCAACAGAAGGGGAAAGTAGGTGTGAACCTTTCATTAGTTAGCATTATAGCTTTCTCATGAAAGCCTTGCGCCAGTGTTATTTTGGAAGAAGAGGAGGAATCCGGGAGCTTTGCAGGAGACAGGGGAGTTCCAGGTCTGGGTAAAGCTGACAGGGGTCTCAGAGGAGAGCTGAATGCATTCTGCAGCAGGGTGTGGGCAGGGTGGGCTCCAGGGGTGGATGTTGGTCTCCTGGATGAGAGTTGTGGCAGGTGAGGGCTGTGTGCAAGTTCCTGGTTGAGGACAAGTGAGGCACAGGCGGAGAGCTGGCAGAGAACCTTCTTCTGGGCCACCAGCCTCACCCAACACACAGCCTCATCTTCTGTCCCTGTCACTCCAATTCACACTTCTTGAAAGGTGAGTGAGAACACATGAAGAGCATTCTGAAGAGAAGGGAAAGCATGTGCAAAGTCTCTGGGGCAGGAGAATTCCTGTTATGTCCAGGAGCAACAAGAAGACCCTGTGGCCACAGGAGACAGCTTAGGACATGAGCTCAGAGAGGTGAAAGAGTGTGACAGAAAGCTATTCCAGGGCTATAACCCCTTGAGATGCTGTTTCACTGGGCCATCCTGGCTACAGTGTTGAGAACAGATGACAGAGGGTTGAAGATGGCAAGGCAGGTCAATGACGAAGCTTTTCCAGGAACTCAGGCACTTGGGACCAGACAGGTGGCCTTGGATGGAGTGGTTAGAACTATTCTGGGTCCATTTTGAAGATGGAGCTCACAAGATTTGCTGATGGGATAACTATTAGGAGCAGGAGAACAGAGGAATTGGGGTAACTCTCAGGTGTTGTGGGTTGTCCTGATCGAGAGGAAGGAGAGGGTTTCTCAGGGGGTAGGAGGTAGTCCGTGTTCTGCATGCTGAGGAAGGTGCCTTTCCCGGTGGATCTGCTGAGGTTTGTGTCTGGGAGAACCTTTCACATCTCCTCCCTCAGCAATGCTCAAGTACAAGTATACCCCACTTTTTAAACGTTCACAGTAAGACACTGGGCTTTCTTGAAAGAACTATGTTATTACCCAGCTTCAGTAAGAGGAAGAGACCTGAAGAGGATTTCCCTCTTATGAAAAAAGGTGAACAGTGAGAATCGTGTTCAGCATCTGTTTTGGGGAGAAGCACAACAGAGGCGGCGTGCACCCCAACCAGCTCCTTCCTCTGGGAACCGCTCTCCGCATCCAGCCACCAGCACTTTGAATTGTGTCTGTAAGCTTCTGCTGTGCTTCATCATCATTTATGCTGGGCCTCTGTTAGAAACTTGTGTGCTGAGGCCTATGAAAAGCCAAAGAGAAGGAATTTTGGAGTCTGAGCACACTGTCTAATTGTTCGTTTAAATTAATGGTCATTCCTTCTTGACACCATTTCTGCTGTGCAAGGTTTCTCAGAAGCCCTGTACTTTCAAAGAGCAGGGAAACCTATACCCCATGCTGCGGGATTAGTTTTAGTCTCCATGCCTGACAGAACATTTCATGACTGTAGGATTTTCTCACTCAAACATTGAGACTTTGACCACCTTCACCCGTTTCTACCACCCCATCCCCAAATCTGGCACCTACCAACCTGCTCTCAGTATCTATGCGTTCAGTATTTGTTTATTCCACGTGGAATGTACATGAGAGCATCTGGTATTGGTCTTTCTGTGTCTGAGTTACTTGGCATAAGGCCCCCAAGGTCTGTGTTTCCATGTCTGGTTCTTGTGAATAATGCTGCAGTGAACGTGGGAGTGCATCTGTCTTTTTGAGGCAGCATTTTTGTGTTCTTCAAATCAATACTCAATAGAGCCATTACTGAGTCATGGGGTAGTTGTATTTATTTTTTCAGGAACCTCCATACCGTTTGTCACAGTGGCTGCACCAACTTCCATTCCCACCAACAGTGCACAGTGTCTCCTTGTCTGCACACCCTTGACCCCACCTGGTGTCTGTCTCTGGGACAATTGCTGTTCCAACAGTTGTGAGAGGATAGCCGATTGTGGGTTTGACTGATGTTTCTCTGACGATGATTAGTGATGTCGAACAACATTTTCTGTCTGTTGGCACCTGTGTGCCATCTTTGGAAAGTATCTATTCACATATTCCTCCCATTTTTTATATAGTTTTTTTTTTTGTTTTGATTTGCATGAGTGTTGTGTGTATTTTGGATATTAGCCTCTTCTCACACATATGATTCGCAGATATTTTTTTCTTATTGGGTCAGTGGCCTTTTAAGTTTTTGCTGGTTTCTGTTGCTGTGTGGAAGATTTCAGTTTAATGTTGTTCCACTTGTTTATTTTTGCTTTTGGTGCCTTTGCATTTGGTGTCCGATCTGAAGACTCTTTGCCAAAACCAATGTCGAGAGACTTAGTACCTGTGTCTTCTTGGAGGTTTATGGATTCAGGTCTTATGTTCAAATCATTCATCCATTAAAAATTTTGTGTGTGGTGTAAGAAAGTGACCCAGTTATATTCTTCTGCATTTAGTGTCCATTTGCCTGTTACCGCTCACTGAAGAGACAGTCCTTCCCTCATGGCATATCTTCTGCTGCTGTGTCGTAAGTTAGGATCATCTACATGTGGGTAAGTTTCTGAGCTTTCTGTACTGTTCCACTGACCTGGTGTCTGTGTTTATGCCAGTACCATCCTGTTTTGATGACAACAGCTTTATAATCCTGCTTGAAATCCAGGAGTGTGTTGACTGCACCTCTTTCTCCAGGTTGCTTTGTGGATTTGGTGTCTTTTGTGATTCCATATAAGTTTGAGGACTGTTTTCTATTTCCTTGAATAATGACACAGGAATTCAGATAGGCATTTCATCACATCTGTCGATTGCTTTGGGTACGATGGACATGTTCACATAATTAACTCTTCCAGTTAAGGAGCATGGCGTATGCTACCATTTGTTTGTGTTGCCTTCCAAATCTTTGACCCATACATTCTGCCCCCCTCGACACACATATTTTTCATTTCTTTTCTGCCATGTGTTGAGTGTACTATGTCTTTCTCATTCTTGGTTACTTTTATTCCTAGATTTTTTTTATGGAATTGTAAATGGCGTTGCTTTTTTAATTTCTCTTTGCGAAAGTGTGTCATCAGTATACAGAAATGCAAGAAGTTGGGTCATCTGGGTGGCTCCATAATGGAAGCGTCTACCTTCAGCTCAGGTCATGATCCCAGAGTTCTGGGATCGAGCCCCGTGTTGGGCTCCCTGCTTAGCAAGGGTCTGCTTTTCCCTCTTTCTGACGCTCCCCCTGTTCGTGCTTTTTCTCTTCCTGTCAAATAAATAAATAAAATTTGAAAAAAATAATGACAACAGGTCTCTGCATATTGACTTTATATCCTGCAGCTTTCTTGAATTTTTTTATTCTAACAGGTTTTTTTTGTGGAATCTTTCGAGATTTCATGTCATTTGCAAATTGTGCCAGTTTTTCTGTATGGATTTCATATCTTTCTCTTTTTTTAAAATTGTTATTCACCCTACAGTACTTCATTTGTTTTTGATGTAGTGTTCCATGATTCATTGTTTGCATATAACACCTAGTGCTCATTATGACAAGTGCCCTCCTTTTTTTTTAAGAATTTATTTATTTATTCAACAGAGATAGAGACAGCCAGCGAGAGAGGGAACCCAAGTAGGGGGAGTGGGAGAGGAAGAAGCAGGCTCACAGCAGAGAGCCTGTTGTGGGACTCGATCCCATAACGCCAGGATCATGCCCTGAGCTGAAGGCAGACGCTTAACCGGTGTTCCACCCAGGTGCCCCCTGCCTTGTTAATTTTAACCATTCTAACTGGTGTAAGGTGGTATCTCATTGTCGTTTTGATTTGTATTTGCCTGATGGCAAGTGATGTGGAGCATTTTTTCATGTGTCTGTTGGCCATTTGTATGTCTTCTCTGGAGAAGAATCTCTTTGTGTCTTCTGCCCATTTTTTGGGTGTCGAGTTTGAGGAGTTCTTTATAGATCTTGGATACCAGCCCTTTATCTGTAATATCATTTGCAGATATCTTCTTCAATTCCATAGGTTGCCTTTTTGTTTTGTTGATCGTTTGCTTTGCCGAGCAGAAGTTTTTATCCTGATGAAGTGCCAATAATTCATTTTTGCTTTTATTTCCTTTACCTTTAGAGATGTGGCTTGCAAGAAGTTATTGTGTCCAAAGTTGAAGAGTTTATTTGATTTTGATATGATACAGGAATCCATTATCTTTCTTTCCTGATTGTATTCGAGTCCTCTGTCTTTCTTGGTGAGTCTAGCTAAGTTTGTCAGTTTGTTTTTCTTTCCAAAAAAGGCAGCTCTCATTTTCATTGTTTTTTTTTTTTTTTTTTGTCTTTTTCATCTCTGTTGGATTTATTTATGCCTTCCTTTTTGTTATTTCCTTATTTCTACTAATTTGGGGCTTTGTTGGTTGTTTTTTTTTTTTTTTAATTCTTTACCACATAAATCAGGTTGTTTATTGGAGAGCATTCTCATGGATTGATGAAGACTTGAATTTCTATGAATATCCCCCATAAAGCTACTTTTGCTGCATCCCATAAGATTTTATAGGATGTCTTTTTCATCAGTGTCAAGGTACTTCTAAAATTTTTTTGATTTCTTCTTTGACTGTTGGTTCAGTAGCATGTTGTTAAATCTCCACATATTTTTTTAAGATTATTTAAGTATCTGACAGAGAGTGAGACAGCGAGAGAGGGAACGCAAGCAGCGGGGTGGGAGAGGGAGAAGCGGGCTTCCCACTGAGCAAGGATCCTGATTCGGGGCTAGATCCCAGGATCCTGGGATCACGACCTGAGCTGAAAGCACATCCTTAACGACTGAGCCACCCAGGCCCCAAAAATCTCCACCTATTTTTGACTGTCCCATTTTTTTCTTGAGACTGATTTCTAGTTTCATATCATTGTGGTTGGACAAGATTTGAAGCAGAAGGTGAAGAGAGCATTCAGATGAAAGGTTTGTTTCCTGGAGGGTTTTCTGTGGGCAGACCATGAGTTCATTGGGCAGGAGGAAGGTTTTATGAGATGGGGGGTGGGGATAACCCTTGTTAGAATTACTGACTACTACCATGCAGGCTGTGTGCTACCGTTCACACCATAGTCCTGATGGACTTGTACTTCATTAGAAATATTTTCTAGGAGGTGTAGGCATAGCCTTCACTTAAAGAAAGATGCCATGTGTGTTCATGGCATGACCCCAGGTCAGCAACCAGGATGTATGGTATTGTGGGGGATCAGAACCAGGCTTTCTGTGGGAAGTGACAGAAATAAGGTATGGTGAGCTCCATGACCATAGGTGAGGTCCCGAGTGTCCCACTTGGTGTTGGGTTCTATGGATCTGTCTCATCAGGTGCTGTGGAATTCAGGGACACCCTCCTGTCTGTGGATTTGTGTGGAGACAGGTAGACATCAGTGTCTGGCCAGGCACGAGGGTTGCACTGGACCACCACCAGTGGTGCAGTGTGAGGGGGAGCCACTGCTTGGTTTCCAGGAAAGCTGACCAGGGTCTGTGACCATGATTCCTAACAGCTACAAGGGGAGAGGCTGCCGGGGGTGGTGCACACTTCCTAGAGTTGTGGTCAGGACTAGTCTGGAGCACAAAAAGTCAGCCACACCGGGCACAGAAGGCACCCAGTCAGTGTAGCTGTGGGCACTGCTCCCATGGTACTTTCGGGCCAGCTCAATGCAGCCACCTCCTGCATTTCATCATCATCTTCAAGGTCATGTGCCTCTGCTCTTGCCCCATGGCCTCCGGCGTATTGTCCGTCCTCCATCTGGCCCTTGTCCCTCGTGCCCTGTGCAGTCCGATGCCAGGGTAGCCTTCTTGAGACAAATATCTGGCCCTGATGGAACACTTCCATGGATCTCCTGTGATGCGAGGATGATGCCCTGCCCTGGAAGGGGGCTGCTGGTCCCCAATCAGTAGAGCCATGTCTCCCTCTTCAGCATGGCCTGCCCTCCCCTCAGTCTTCTTCAGGGAAGCTCTCCCCACTTCCTGAGATGACAGCTCTGAACTTAAAAATGAATGTTATTTTACATATCTCTATGCCTTAATTCATCCATGGCATGTCTTTCAACCCCGTTAGTGGGTTTTTTCTTTTTTAGCAGCTCTGAAGGGCTGTCTGGTCAAGGAGGGGATGACCTGGGTGGGGCAGCTTTCCCTCTCATCTCCCTCAGCATGTCTCTGAGCCCTGGGGCCAGCTGTCCCAGTGAGGATTGTGGAACCCGAGCCAGCCCATCCTGAGCCCAGGCTGTGGCAGCTCATAGACTGATGCATGTTGGTGGGCAGGTGGCATGGGCCAGGGGTAGGCAGTGTCTCCTTCTCATTCCTTCCCTCCCTTCCTCCCAGAGGTAGCTCAGAGCAGCCTTCAACCCCTGCATCTCCAGATCCCTTGACTTATGCCTCCTGTGTTCAGCTGGTGACCTTGGAGTTTTGCATGGATTCTACCTCCCGTACCCTCTCCCGTAGCAGTTCCTGGATCAGGGGAGAGGTCGGACCCTTGTCTGTTTTTGGTCTTCTTCCTGTCCCGCACCAAGCCCACTCACATTTGCATCTTCCATGTATGTGCTTGGAAGCAAGCCCATCCATAGGGAACCTATTACCCAAATGGATCCAGGCAATGAACATTGAAGTAGAGATCCAGGATCCATAATAAACCTGCTCGGAAACCTGTCCCAAAGTCTGTGACTCTCTCACACTGAAACAGAAACAATAATAGCTTTCTGGACTGTGAAGTGACATGTGTCTCTACTTCCAATCTTGAATGCATAGGTGCTGAGCCTGGACTGAAAAGGACCATGGCTCCCGTGGGCTGGAATCCATGGTAAGAACTCAGTGAAATCTGAATTTGAGGCATGGAGTGAATAATTATTGTAGAGTGAATCCTCCCAAGTAGGGCTTATGCACATTGCACAGGAAAAGCTTTTTCAAAGAGGTTCCTGAAAGAAAAATCTTGTTTAAAATTTATTTTAATTCCAGTAGAGCTAACATACAGTGTTACATTCGTTTCAGGTGTACAATAGAGTGATTCAGTAATTCTATATACTACTCAGTGGTCATCAAGAAAAGCGTCCTCTTAATCCCCTTCATCTATTTCACTCATCCCTCTATCCACCTCCTCTCTGGTAACCATCCGTTTCTTCTCTATTGTTAAGAGTTTGTATTTTGGTGTGTCTCCTTTTTCTCTTTTAGTTATTTATTTTTGTTTGTTTCTTAAATTCCCCATTAGAGTGACATCGTATGGTATTTGTCTTTCTCTGACTGACTGATTTTAGTTAGGATAATACTCTCTAGCTCCATCCATGTGTCTGCAAATGGCAAGGTTTCATTCTTTTTCAAGCCGAGTAATACTCCATTGTGTGTGTGTGTGTGTGTGCGTGTGTGTGTGTGAATACTCACATCTATCCTCTCATTTGTCAATTTTTCTACAGACACTTGGGTTGCTTCCATATTGTGATATTGTAAATAATGGTGCAAGAAACATAGGGGTGCACGTATCCTTTTAAGTTACTCTTTTCCTATTCTTTGGGTAAATACGAGTAGTGTGATTGTTGGATCGTAGGGTAGTTCTATATTTAATTTTTTGAGGAACCTTCATACTGTTTTCCACGGTGGCCACCACAGTTTGCATTCCCACCCACAGTTTGCGAGGATTCCCCTTTATCCACATCCTCCCAACACCTGCTCTTTGTTGTGCTTTTGATGTTAGCCATTCTGACAGGTTTGAGATATTACCTCATTGTCCTTTGGATTTACATTTTCCTGATGATGGGTGATGGTGAACATCTTTTCACGGGACTGTTGGCCATTTGTATTTCTTCTTTGGAGAAATGTCTGTCCATGTCCTCTGCCTATTTTTTAACTGGATTATTTGTTTTTTGGGGGGTCGAGTAGTATCAGTTGTATATGTTTTGGACACTATCCCTTTATTGCATATGATCTTTGCAAATATCTTCTCCATTTGAGTAGGTTGTCTTATTATTTTTACATTTTCATTGTTCTTCTGCCGTGTGGAAACTTTTTATTTTGCTGTATTCCCAATAGTTTATTTTTGCTTTCATTTCCTTTGCCTCAGGTCACAGTCTAGAAAAACGTTGGTATGGTCCATGTCAAGAAGTTACTGTCTTCCCTCCTGTAGGATTTTTATGGATTCAGGTCTCATATTGAGGTCTTGAAACTGTTTTGTGTTTGTCTTTATTGTGTAAGAAAGCAGTCTAATTTCATTCTTTTGTGCGTAGCTGTCTAGTTTTCCCAACACCATTTGTTGTAGAGAATGTCCTTTTCCCTTTTGATATCGTTGCTTGCTTTGTGGAAGATTCATGGACCACATAATTGTGGGTTTCTGTCTGAACTTGTATCCTGTTCCTTTGGTCGCTGTGTCTATTTTTGTGCCGTACTGTCTTGTTAGGATGACTGCAGCTTTGTAGTATAACGTGAAATCTGAAATTGTGAGTCCTCCAGCTTTGTTTTTCTTTTCCACATTGCACTGGCTGTTCGGAATCTTTAGTGGTTCCATACAAATGTTTAGGATTGTTTATTCAAAGTCTTTTGTTCTTTAATTTAAATTCAGTTAGCCAACTTACAGTACATCATTAGTTTCAAATGTAGTCTTCAATAAATTTTCAGTTGTGTGTAACACCCAGTGCTCATTGTATCGTGTGACCTCCTTAATGCTACTCACCCAGTTACATCCCCCCCAACTTCTCCTCCCACATTCATCAGTGTCTTGCGATAGTTATGAGTCTATCATGGGTTTTCTCCCTCTCTGATGACTTCCCATTCTATTTTCCCTTCCTTCCCCTATGGTCTTCTTCCTTGTTTCTGATATTCCACATAGGAGTGAAAGCATATGATCATTGTCTTTCTTTCATTGACTTATTCCACTCAGCATAATACCCTCCAGCTCCACCCAGGTCGGTGTGATGGTAAGTATTCATCCTTTCTGATGGCTGAGTAATATTCCATTATATATATGATCCACATCTTCTTTATCCATTCATCTATCCATGCTCATCTGCACTCCTTCCACAGTTTGTCTATTATGGATATTGCTGCTATGAACACTGGGGTGCATGTGTCCCTTCTTCACTACCTCTGCCTCTTTGGGGTAAATACCCAGTAGTGCAATTCCTGGGACATAGGGTAGCTATATTTATAACTTCTTGAGGAAACTCTGTACCATTTTCAATAGTGGTTGTACCGGACTGCATTCGTATAGGGGTGTAAGAGGGTTCCCATTTCTCCACATCCTCTCCAACATGTATAGTTTCATGTCTTCTTATTTTTAGATATTCGGCCTCGTGTTATATGGCATTTATAGGGGTTTAGATTTGCATTTCCCTAAAGCCAAGTGATATGAAGCATTTCTGCATGTATCTTTTGGTCACCAGTACGTTGTCATCAGTGAAGTGACTTCCCATTTTAATCCATCTCAAGACCTAAAGCTGGGTAAGGCTCTGAAGCTGGATGATGCCATTGGTTGGAAGTGTGGAGAATTTCAAAAGATCTCCATGGAGAGCAAGTTTAAAGGTCAGTGTGAAGCTACTAATTGGATCCGGGGAGATCTCTGAAAGTGGGGGTTGCCTGGGATGGGCTGAGGGGGGCCCTCCGATTTTCCAATGAATCCTTTCTACAGCCCCAAATGGGCAGTTTCCTGCCGTGGGGCAGGCTGATTCCTCTAGTCGTGCAGAGGTGAGCCCAATGCCTGGTGCCTTGGAGGCAGGCAAACGGGGAGGGACCCTCAGCTGAGGACCCAGGGTTAGGTTAGGCCTCAAGAGACAGCAGGTCCGAACTGCCCAGTGCTCAGAGAACTCCCCGGCCGAGTGACATGATGGCACAATGGCCGGTGAGTGTGAGCCTTGGGGTTTCATCTGGAAGGGCCCACAAAGTTCGGGGTACACCTGAAGGGGCTCTCAGCGGGTGCCCCAATTCTCTTGCCCTGAATGCTCTGTTGTTCCCCAAAATGGTGGAGTTAACTGTGGGCTGCAGGCTGAGTCCTACGGTGGGGCTTGGGTGTCCCCAATCCCCCGGAGTGTGGTGCCAGGACCCTAGGGAGGGACCCCTCTGTGGCCAACCTAGGGTAAGGGTTAGGGTCCAGGAGCCCAGCAGGGACAATCTGCAAGCTGTGCGGCGAGCTCTGTGGAGGGCTGAGAGGAGGCCATGGGCGAGGGTGAGAATGGGCCTCAGGGTTGGGGAACGGGGGGGGGCTGCCAAAGGTAGGGATGGGCTCCGGGGGCCTCCCCAAGTTCTCGTGCCCTGTAGGCTCCGTAGAGCCCCAAGGGGCACGTTTTCCTGTCGGGTGGCAAGCTGAGTCCTGCGGTGGGGCACAGATATCCCAATTCCCCAGGTCTGCGGTGTAAGGCTCCTGGGGAGACCCCCAAACCTGCGGCCAGGCTAGGGCTAGCGTTAGGCCCCAGGAGCCCCTCAGGCCCAATCTGCTGGCTGTATGTCGAGCTACACAGGCTTAGGTGAGGGTGTGGGGAGGGTGAGCGTGGGCCTCAGGGTTGGGGTGCGGGTGGCCGCCGATGTTCGCTGGTGGCTCAGGAGGGCCCTCCTGGTTCTCCCGCCCTGAATGTTCTATGGCCTCCCAAGGTGCACGGTTTCCTGGAGGGTGGCAGACTGAGTCCTGCTGTGGGGCTCAGGTGTACTGAGTCCCCGCAACTGTGGCTCCAGGCTCCTGGGGAGGGGCCCCTCCACAGATGAACTAGGGTTATGGTTGGGGCCCAGGAACCCCGCAGGCCAGGTCTGCCCACTATGTGGTGAGCTCTGCCGCGGGCTGAGGTGAGGGTGCGGGGTGGGGTGAGCATGGGCTTCAAGGTTGAGTTTAGGGATCGCCGAAGTTCGCCGGGGGCTCTGGGGGCCCTCCTGGTTCTCTCACCCTGAATGCTCCACAGCCTCCCAAGGGGCACGGTTTCCTGCGGGCTGGCAGGCTTTGTCCTGCAATGGGACTCAGGTGTCCCCAGTCCCTGGGGCTGCGGCACCGGGCCCCAGGGGAGGGGCCCTACCCAGCCGAACTAGGGTCAGGTCTAGGTCCCAGGAACCCGGCAGGCCTGATCTGCCGGCTCTGCGACGAGCTCAGTGGCAAGCTGAAGGGAAGGTGTGGGGCGGGATGAGCGTGGGCCTCAGGGTTGGGGTGTAGGGGGTCGCCGAGGATCACTGGGGGCTCAGGGGGGCCCTACCAGTTCTCATGCAGGGGATGCTCTGTGGCGCCCCAAGGGGCATGGTTTCCTGAGGGGTGGCAGGCTGAGTCCCGTGGTGGGGCTCAGGTGTACCCAATCCCCGGGGTTAGGGTACGGATTAGGGTATGGGTTAAGGTTAGGGTATGGGTTACGGTTAGGGTATGGGTGAGGGTAGGGGTTAGGGATAGGGTAAGGAGAGGGTACTGATTAGGGTTGGGTTTAGGGGTTACAGGTTGGAGGTTATGGGTTAGGGTACAGATTAGGGTTTAGGGTATGGGTTAGGGTTTAGGGTTTCGGTTTAGGGTTAGGGTTAGGGTTGGAGTACGGGTTAGGTTTAGGGTACGGGTTAGGGTTAGGGTACGGGTTAGGGTGCGCATTAGGGTACAGTTTAGGGTACAGGTTAGGGTACGGTTTAGGGTAAGTGTTGGCGTACCGATTTGTGTATGGTTTAGGGTACGGATTAGGGTTAGGGTACAGTTTAGGGTTATGGTACAGGTTAGGTTACGGTGTAGGTTTAGGGTTAGGGTACGGGTTAGGGAACGTGTTAGGGATAGGTATAGGGTACGGGTTAGGGTTAGGGTATGGGTTAGTGTCTGAGTTAGGGATAAGGGACGGGTTAGGGTATGGGTTATGGTACGGGTTAGGGTATGGGTTAAGGTTAAGGTAAAGGTACTGGTTAGGGTTAGGGTACGGGTTACGGTTTAGGGTTTAGGGTTACAGTTAGGGTATGGGTTAGGGTTAGGTTTCGGGTAGGGTTAGGGTACGGGTTATGGTACGAGTTAGGGTATGGGTTAAGGTCAGGATTTAGGGTTAAGGTTAGGGTTCGGGTTAGGGTACTTGTTAGGGTTACGGTTAGGTTTAGGGTATGGTTTAAGTTACAGGTTAGGGTACAGTTTACGGTTAAGGTTAGGGTACGGGTTAAGGGTACGGGTTAGAGTACGTGTTAGGGTTATGGTTAGGGTTAGGGTACAGGTTAGGGTTAGGGTTAGGGTACGGGTTAGAGTTAGGGTTAGAGTATGGGTTAGGGTCCGGGTTAGTGTTAGGTTTAGGGTTAGGTTAGGGTTAGGGTAAGGATTAGGGGTTAGGGTTAGGTTTAGGTTAGGGGTTAAGGTTTAGGGTTTAAGGTTAGGCGTTAGGGTTTAGGGTTAGGGTTAGACCCCAGTAGGCCAGCAGGACTGATGCGCCGGCTGTGCGGCGAGCGGAGGAGTGGGCCGAGGTGAGGGTGCTGGCGAGTGGGAGTATGGTATCCAGTGTTTTGGCGCCGGGGGCCTTTTAACGTCGCTAGAGGCTCGGAGGGCCCTGCTCTTTCTCCCGCCCTGAATGACCAGTGGAGCCCCTAGCAGCCCGGGTGGTGGCGGGGTGGCAGTGTGAGTCTGGCACTGCGGTTTGGGGGTCCCCAATGCCGTGTGTTGTAGCGCAAGGCCCTTTGGGAGTGGCCCCTCTGGGCCATCCTAGGGTTAGTGTTAGCAACCAGGAGTCCAGCAGGCATGATCCACCATCTGTGTGGTAGCGGAGGACTGGATCAAGGTGAAGGCGCCGGCGTGCTGGAATGTGAGCCCAAGAATTTTGGCGCGGGGGGCCTCTGAAGGTCTCTGGGGGCTAGGAGGGCCTTGCCCGTTCTCCCACCCTGAATGAACGGCGGCGCCCCTAGCAGCCCGGGTGGCGGCGGGTCGGCAAAGTGAGTCCTGGCTGGGGCTCGGGGGTCCCCAATCCCAAGCGTTGCGGCACCAGGACCCTTGGGAGGGGCCCCATGGGGTCCGACCTAGGGTTAGGGTTAGCCCCCAGGAGGCCGGCAGGCCCGATCCGCCCGCTGTGCATGGAGTGGAGGGGCGGGCCAAGGTGAGGGTGCTGGGGAGCGGGAGCTTGGGAGCCCACGTTTTTGCGTGGGGGGCCTTCGAAGGTCAGCGGGGGCTCGGAGGTCCCTGCCCGTTCTCCTGTCCTGATTGACCGGTGGTCCCCTAGTGGCTTGGGTGCCTGAAGGGCAGCAGGGTGAGTCCGGCACTTGAACACGGGGTCCCCATCCCCAGCGTTGTGACGCCAGGCCCCTTGGGAAGGGCCCCTCGGGGGCCGACCTATGGTTAGGGTTAGCCCCCAGGAGCCACGCAGGCCGGATACACCACCTGTGCATCGAGCGGAGAGTTGGGCCGAGGTGAGGGTGCTGGTGAACATGAGCCTGGGCCCAAGCGTTTTTGTTCTGGGCGCCTTTGAAGGTCGGCGGGGGTTCAGAGGGCCCTGCCAGTTCTCCCACTCTGAATGAATGGCGGCGCCCCTAGCGGCCCGTGTGGGGTGGAGCGGCAGCGTGCATCCGGCGCTGGGGCTTGGGGGTCCCCAATCCCAGGCGTTGTGGCTCCAGGCCTCTTAGGATGAGACCCTCAGGGGCCGTCCTAGGGTTAGAGTTAGCGCCCAGGAGGCCGGCAGGCCCGAGTCACTGGCTGTGCGAGGAGCGGAGGTGCGGGCCGAGTTGAGGGTGCTGGTGAACATGAGCCTGGGCCCAAGTGTTTTGATTCGGGGAGACTTGGAACATAGGTGGGGGCTCGGAGATCCCTGCCCCTTCTCCCACCCTGAATGAACGGTGGCGCCCCTAGCGGCCCGTGTGGGGCGGAGCAGCAGCGTGCATCTGGCGCTGGGGCTTGGGGGTCCCCAATCCCCGGCGTTGTGGCGCCAGGCCCCTTGGGAGAGGCCCCTCTGGTGCAACCTAGGGTTAGGTTTAGCCCCCAGGAGGCCAGCAGGCCCTATTCGCCAGCTGTGTGGAGAGTGGAGTGGCGGACCGAGGAGAGGGCGCTGGTGAGTGGGAGGGTGGGCCTGGGTGTTTTTGCGCGGGGGGGGCCTTCGAAGGTCGCTGTGTCTCCAAGGGCCCTGCCTGTTATCCCGACCTGAATGAACGGCAACACCCCAGGCCCCCGGGTGGCGGCTGGGCAGCAGGGTGAGTCAGGTGCTGAGGTTCGGGGTCCCCAATCCCCGGCGTTGCGTCGCCAAGCCCCTTGGGAGGGGACCCTTGGGGATCATGTAGGGTTATGGTTAACCCCAGGAGGCCGGTGGACCTGATCAGCTGCTGTGCGGCACGCGGAGGTTTGGGACGAGGTGAGGGCACTGGCGAGACTGAGCATGAGCAAAGAGTTAGTGTTTGCGGGGGCTCCGAGGACCTGCCCGTTCTCCCGCTCAGAATGACCGGTGGGGCCCCTAGCGGCAGGGGTGGATGAAGGGCAGCAGGGTGAGTCCACACTTGGGCTTGGGGTCCCCATCCCCGGCGTTGCGGCACAAGGCCACTTGGGAAGGGCCCCTCGGGGGCCGACCTACAGTTAGGTTTAGCCCCCAGGAGGCCAGCAGTCCCGGTACACCACCTGGGCGTCGAGCGGAGAGTTGGGTTAAGGTGAGGGTGCTGGTGAACATGAGCCTGGGCCCAAGCGTTTTGGTTCGGGGCGCCTTCGAAGGTGGGCGGGGGTTCGGAGGGCCCTGGCAGTTCTCCCACCATGAGTGAATGGCGGCGCCCCTGGCGGCCCGTCTGAGGCGGGGCGGCAGGGTGCATCCGGTGCTGGGGCTTGTGGGTCCCCAATCCCCGGCGTTGCGATGCCAGGCCCCTTGGGAAGGGCCCCTCGGGGGCCGACCTATGCTTAGGGTTAGCCCCCAGGAGGCCAGCAGGCCTGATCAGCTGGCTGTGCGGTGTGCGGAGACGTGGTCCGAGGTGAGGGCACTGGCGAGCGGGAGCGTGGGCCCGGGCGTTTTGGCACGGTGGGCCTTTGAAGGTCGCCGTATCTCAGAGCGCCCTGCCCATTCTCCCACCCTGAATGAACGGCAGCACCCCAAGCCCCCGGGTGGTGGCTGGGCGCCAGGGTGAGTCCTGTGCTGAGCCTTGGGGTCCCCAATCCCCACTGTTGCGGAGTCAGGCCCCTTGGGAGGGGCTCCTCCTGGGCCGACCTAGGGTTAGAGTTAGCACCCAGGAGGCCGGCAGGCCCAATCCTCTGGCTGGGCGGCGAGAGGTGCGTGGGCCCAGGTAAAGGCTCTGGCGAGCAGAAGCATGGGTCCCTGTATTTTGGCGCAGGAGGCTTCAAATGTTGCTGGTTTCTCCAGGGCCCTGTCAGTTCTCCCGCCCTAAATGACTGGCGGCGCCCCTAGTGGCCCGGGTGGCAGCGTTGTGGGAGGGTGAGTCTGGCTCTGGGGCTTGGGGTCCCAGATCCCCGGTGTAGTGGCACCAGGACCCTTGGGAGGGGCCCCTGGGGGGCCGACGTAGGGTTAGGGTTACCCCAAGGAGACCATGAGGCCTAATCCGCACGCTGTGAGGTGAGCAGAGGTGTGGGCTGAGGTGAGGGCACTGGGGAGCGGGAGCGTGGGCAGCAGCGTTTTGGGGCGGGGAGCCTTTGAAGGTCACTGGTGGCTTGGAAGGCCCTGCCCTTCTCTCACCCTCTATGACCGGCGGCGCCCCTAGCGGCCTGGGTGGGGACAGTGCGGCAGGGTGAGTCTGGCTCTGGGGCTCTGAGTCACCAATCCCCAGCGTTGCAGAGCTAGGACGCTTGGGATGTCCCCACAGGGCTGACCTAGGGTTTTGGTTAGCTGCCAGGAGCCCGGCAGGCCCTATCCACCGGCTCTGAAGCAAGCGGAGGGGCGGGCCGAGGTGAGGGCGCTGGTGAGCAGTATTCTGGGAGCCAACGTTTTTGCGCGGGGAGACTTCAAAGGTCAGCGTGGGCTCGGAGGGCCCTGCCCGATCTCCTGCCCTGATTGACTGGCGGGGCCTCTAGCGGCTCGGGTGGCTGAAGGGCAGCAGGGTGAGTCCGGCACATGGGCTCGGGGTCCCCATACCGAGCGTTGCGACGCCAGGCCCCTTGGGAAGGGCCCCTCGGGGGCCGACCTATGGTTAGGGTTAGCCTCCTGGAGCCCCGCAGGCCCGATACACCACCTGTGCGTCGAGGGGAGAGCTGGGCCGAGGTGAGAGTGCTGGTGAACATGAGCCTGGGCCCAAGCGTTTTGGTTCCGGGCGCCTTCGAAGGTGGGCGGGGGTTCGGAGGGCCCTGCCAGTTCTCCCACCATGAGTGAATGGCGGCGCCCCTGGCGGCCCGTCTGAGGCGGGGCGGCAGGGTGCATCCGGTGCTGGGGCTTGTGGGTCCCCAATCCCCGGCGTTGCGATGCCAGGCCCCTTGGGAAGGGCCCCTCGGGGGCCGACCTATGCTTAGGGTTAGCCCCCAGGAGGCCAGCAGGCCTGATTGGCTGGCTGTGCAGTGTGCGGAGACGCGGTCCGAGGTGAGGGCGCTGGCGAGCGGAAGCGTGGACCCGGGCGTTTTGGCGCGGTGGGCCTTTGAAGGTCGCCCTGTCTCAGAGAGCCCTGCCCATTCTCCCACCCTGAATGAATGGCAGCATCCCAAGCCCCCGGGTGGTGGCTGGGCGCCAGGGTGAGTCCTGTGCTGAGCCTTGGAGTCCCCAATCCCCACTGTTGCGGCGCCAGGCCCCTTGAGAGGGGCTCCTTCTGGGCCGACCTAGGGTTAGAGTTAGCACCCAGGAGGCCGGCAGGCCCAATCCTATGCCTGGGCGGTGAGAGGTGCGCGGGCCCAGGTAAAGGCTCTGGCGAGCAGAAGCATGGGTCCCTGCATTTTGGCGCGGGAGTCTTCAAATGTTGCTGGTTTCCTTAGGGCCCTGTCAGTTCTCCCGCCCTGAATGACCGGCGGCGCCCGTAGCGGCCCGGGTGGCAGCGTTGTGGGAGGGTGAGTCTGGCTCTGGGGCTTCGGGTCCCAGATCCCAGGCGTACGGGCACCAGGACCCTTGGGAGGGGCCCCTGGGGGGCCGACCTAGGGTTAGGGTTAGCCCCAAGGAGACCGTGAGGCCCAATCCGCACGCTGTGAGGCGAGCAGAGGTGTGGGCCGAGGTGAGGGCACTGGGGAGCGGGAGCGTGGGCACCAGCGTTTTGGCGCGGGGAGCCTTTGGAGGTCACCGGTGGCTTGGAAGGCCCTGACTTTCTCTAACCCTCTATGACCAGCGGCGCCCCTAGCGGCCTGGGTGGGGACAGTGCGGCAGGGTGAGTCTGGCTCTGGGGCTCTGACTCACCAATCCCCAGCATAGCAGAGCCAGGCCCCTTGGGATGTCCCCTCAGGGCCGACCTAGGGTTTTGGTTAGCTGCCAGGAGCCCGGCAGGCCCTATCCACCGGCTCTGAAGCAAGCGGAGGGGCGGGCCGAGGTGAGGGCGCTGGCGAGCAGGATCCTGGGAGCCAACGTTTTTGCGCGGGGAGCCTTCAAAGGTCAGCGTGGGCTTGGAGGGCCCTCCAGTTCTCCCACCCTGAATGAATGGCGGCGCCCCTAGCGGCCCGTGTGGGGTGGGGCGGCAGCGTGCATCCGGCGCTGGGGCCTGGGGGTCCCCAATCCCCGGAGTTGCGGCTCCAGGCCCCTTAGGAAGGGAGCTTCAGGGGCTGTCCTAGGGTTAGGGTTAGTGCCCAGGAGGCCGGCAGGCCCGAGTCGCCGGCTGTGCGAGGAGCGGAGGTGCGGGCCAGGTTGAGGGCGATGCCCAGCAGGAGGGTGGTCCCCAGCATTTTGGCGCCCTGGGCCTTCGAATGTTGCCATGGCTCGGAGGGCCCTGCCCTTTCTCCTGCCCTGAATAACCAGCGACGGCCCTAGCGGCTCCGTTGGCAGTGGGGCGGCAGGGTGAGTCCCGCGCTGGGGCTTGGGGATCCCCAATCCCCAGCGTTGCGGGGCCAGGCCCCTTGGGAGGGGCTCCTCGTGGGCCGACCTAGGGTTAGAGTTAGCACCCAGGAGGCCGGCAGGCCCAATCCTCTGGCTGGGCGGCGAGAGGTGGGTGGGCATAGGTAAAGGCGCTGGCGAGCGGGAGCCTGGGCCCCTGCATTTTGGCGCGGGAGGCTTCAGATGTCTCCGGTTTCTCCAGGGCCCTGTCCCTTCTCCCGCCGTGAATGACTGGCGGCGCCCCTTGTGGCATGGGTGGCGGGGTTGCGGCAGGGTGAGTCTGGCTCTGGGGCTTGGGGTCCCCGATCCCTGGTGTAGCGGCACCAGGACCCTTGGGAGGGGCCCCTGGGGGGCCGACCTAGGGTTCGGATTAGCCCCCAGGAGGCCAGCAGGCCCTATCTGCCCGCTGTGTGGCGAGTAGAAGGGCGGGCCGAGGTGAGGGCGCTGGGGAGTGGGAGCGTGGGCACCAGCGTTTTGGTGTGGGGAGCCTTTGAAGGTCACCATGGGCTCAGAAGTCCCTGCCCCTTCTCTCTCCCTGAATGACCAGCGACGCCGCTAGCGGCTCCGTTGGCGGTGGGGTGGCAGGGTGAATCCCACGCTGCGGCTCGGGGATCCCCAATCCCCGTTGTTGCAGCGCCAGGCCCCTTGGGAGGGGCCCCTTGGGTGCGACCTAGTGTTAGGGTTAGCACCCAGGAGGCCGGCAGGCCCGATTCGCCAGCTGTACGGCGAGCGGAGTGTCGGGCGGAGGTGAGGCCACTGGCAAGCAGGAGCCCGGGCCCAGGAGTTTTCGCGGGGGGGTCCTTCGAAGGTTGCCGAGTGCTCGAAGTGCCGTACACGTTCTTCCGCCCTGAATGACAGGCGGCTACCCTAGCGGCCCAGTTAGAGGAGGGGTGGTAGGGTGAGTCTGGCGCTGGGGCTCGGGGTCCCCAGTCCTCGGCGTTGGGGTGCCAGTCCCCTTCGGAAGGGCTCTAGGGGGCCGACCAAGCATTACTGTTAGCCCACAGGAGGCCGGCAGACCCAATCCACCGGCTGTGCGGCGAGCGGAGGGGCGGACCGAGGTGAGGGCACTGGGGAACGGAAGTGTTGGGTGAAGCGTTTTGCCTGGGGGGGCTTTCGAAGGTCGTTGGGGACTTGGAGGGCCCTGCCTGTTCTTCCTCCCTAAATGACCATAGGGGCCCCTAGCGGCCCCGGTGGCAGTGGAGCAGCAAAGTGAGTCCGGAGCTGCTGCTCGGGGGTCACCAATCCCCAGCATTGCAGCCCCAGGCCTCTTGGGAGGGCCCCCTCAGGTGCCGACCTAGGGTTAGGGTTACCCCCAGGAGGCCGGGAAGCCCGGTCTGCCGGCTGTGTGGCGAGCGGAGGGGCAGGTTGAGATGAGGGCGTTGGCGAGTGGGAATGTGGGACCAAAGTTTTAGAGGGAGGGTCCTAGAAGGTCGCCAGGGGCTCAGAGGGTCCTGCCCGTTCTCCCTCCCTGAATGACCGACGGTGCCCCTCACAGTACTGGTGGCAGCGGGGCAGCAGGGTGAGTCTGGCACTGGGTCTCGGGGGTCCCCAATGCCCGGCGTTGTGTCGCCAGGACCTTGGGAAGGGCCATTTGGGGGTCGACCTTGGGTTAAGTTAGCCCCCAGGAGGCCCACAGGCCCGATCCGCCAGCTATGCGGCGAGCGGAGGGGTGGTGCAAGGTATGGGCACAGGCGAGCAGGAGCTTGGGCCCAATCGTTTTGGCACGGGGGTCTTCGAAGGTCACCAGGGCCTTGGAGGGCCCTGCCTGTTTTCCCGCCCTGAATGACTGATGGTGCTCCTAGCAACCGGGGTGGCGGCGGGGTGCCACGGTTAGTCCCGCGCTGGGGCTCGGGGTCAGCAATCCCAGCCGTTGTGGCGCCAGGCCCCATCAGAGGGGCCCCTCGGGGGCTGACCTAGGGTTAGGTTTAGCCACCAGAAGCCCGGCGGGCCTGATCCACTGGCTATCCGGTGAGCGGAGGGGCAGGACAAAGTGAGGGCGCTGGCATGCGGGAGCCTGGGTTCAAGCGTTTTGGCGCGGGGTATCTTTGAAGTTTGCCGGGGGCTCAAAGGGCCCTGCCCGTTTTCCAGCCTTGAATATCCAGCGGCAACCCTAGTGGCCCGGGTGGCGGCGGGGCGGCAGGGTGAGTCCGGCGCTGGGGCACGGGGTTCCCCAATCCCCGGCGTTATGGCGCCAGGCCCCTTGGGAGGGGCCCTTTGAGGACAGAACTAGGGTTAGGGTTAGCCCCCAGTAGGCCAGCAGGCCCTATCCGCCAGCTGTGCGTTGAGCGGAGGGGTGGGCCGAGGTGAGGGCTCTGGAGAGCGGGAGCGAGGGCCCAAGCGTTTTGGCGTGGGGGGACTTCGATGGTTGCCGGGGGCTCGGAGGGCCTTGCCCATTCTGTCGCCGTGAATGACCGGCGGCGCCCCTACCAGCCCGGGTGGCAGCGGGGCAGTAGGGTGAGTCTGGCGCTGGGGATCGGGGGTTCCCGATCCCCAGCATTGCTGCGCCAGGCCCCTTGGGAAGGGCCCCTAGTGGGCCAAGCTAGGAATAGGGATAGTCCCCAGGAGGCCGGCAGGCCCGATCCGCTGGCTGTGAGTCTAGCGGAGGGACGGGCCAAGGTGAGGGCGCTGGCGCGTGGGAGCATGGGCCCAAGCGTTTTGGCGCGGGGGGCCTTCGAAAGTTGCCTGGGGCTCAGAGGGCCCTGCCCCTTCTCCCGCCCTGAATGACCAATGGCACCCCTAGCGGACCGTGTGGCAACGGGGCAGCAGGGTGACTCTGGCGCTGGGGCTTGGGGGTCCACAATCCCTGGCGTTGCGGCGCCAGGTGCCTTGGGAGGGGCCCCTCATGGGCTGACCTATGGTTAGGGTTAGCCCCCAGGAAGCCAGCAGGCCTGATCGGCCAGCTTTGCGGTGAGCGGAGGGGCAGGCCGAGGTGAGGGCGCTGACAAGTGGGAGTGTGGGCACAAGCGTTTTGTTGAGGGGGGCCTTCAAAGGTCGCCCGTGGCTCGGAGGGCCCTTCCTGTTCTCACGCCCTGAATGACCGATGGTGCCGCTAGCGGCCCGTGTGGCGGGGGGGCGGCATGGTGAGTCCGGCTCTGTGGCTCAGGGGTCAGCAATCCCAGGCGTTGTCGTGCCAGGCCCCATTGGACTGGCCCCTCGGGGGACGACCTAGGGTTAGGGTTAGCCCCCAGGAGGCCGGCAGGTCCCATCCGCCAGCTGTGCGGCGAGTGGAGGGGTGGGCCGAGTGAGGGCGCTGGCGAGCGGGAGCGTGGGCCGAAGCATTTTGTCGCGGGGGTCCTTCAAAGGTCTCCAGGGGCTCAGAGGGCCCTATCTGTTCTCCCGCCCTGAATGACAATTGGCTCCCCTAGTGGCCCGGGTGTGGCGGGGCAGCAAGGTGAGTCCGGCGCTGGGGCTCAGGAGTCCTCAATCCCTGGCGTTGCAGCGCCATGCCCCTTGGGATGGGCCCCTAGGGGGCCTACCTAGGGTTAGGGTTATCCACCAGGAGTCTGGGAGGCCCAATCCGCCAGCTGTGCGGCGAGCGGAGTGGCGGACTGAGGTAAGGGCACAGGTGAGCGGGAGCGTGGGCCCAAAGCGTTTTGGTGCGGGGGGCCTTCAAAAGTCTCCGGTGGCTCGGAGGGCCCTGCCCGTTCTCCCTCCCTGAATGACTGGCGGTGCCCCTAGCGGCCCAGGGGGCGGTAGGGCGGGAGGGTGAGTCTGGCGCTGGGGCTCGGGAGTCCCCTATCCCAGGTATTGTGGCAATAGGAACCTGGGATGGGCCCCTCGGGGGCCCACCAAAGGTTAGGGTAACACCCAGGAGGCTGGCAGTCCCGATCCACAAGCTGTGCAGCGAGCGGAGGGGCGGACCGAGATAAGGGCACAGGGAGCTGGAGCATGGGCCCAAGCGTTTTGGCACGGGGGGGCCTTCGAAGGTCGCCAGGGGCTCGGAGGGATCTGCCCGTACTCCCTCCCTGAATGACCGACGGTGCTCCTAGCGGCCCGGGTGGCGGCAGGGCAACACAGTGAGTCCAGCGCTGGGGTTCGGGGGTCCCCAATACCCAGGGTTGCGGCGCCAGGCCCCTTGGGATGGGCCCCTCGAGGGCCGACCTAGGGTTAGGCTTAGGCCCCAGGAGGTCGGCAGTCCCTATCATCCGGGTGTGCAGCGAAGGGTGGGCCGAGGTGAGGGCGCTAGCAAGTGGGAGCGTGTGTCCAAACGTTTTGGTGCGGGGGGCCTTCAAAGGTCGCCGGAGGCTCGGAGGGCCCTGCCCGTTCTCCCGCCCTGAATGACCGGCGGCACCCCTAGTGGCCCGGGTAGCAGCGGGGTGACACGGTGAGTCCGGCACTGGGGCACGGGGGTCCCCAATGCCCTGTGTTGCGGAGCCAGGCCCCTTGGGATATGCCCCTCGGGGGCCGACCTATGGTTAGGGTTAGCCCCTAGGAGTCCAGCGGGCCTGATCCGCCCGCTGTTTGGAGAGCGGAGGGGCGGGCCGAGGTGAGGGCGCTGGCGAGCGGCAGCATTGGCCCAAGCGTTTTGGCATGGGGTCCTTCGAAAGTCGCTGGGGGCTCGGAGGGCCCCGCCCGTACTCCCACCCTGAATGACCGGCAGCGCCACTAGCGGCCCGCGTGGCGGCAGGGTGGCACGGTTAGTCCAGCGCTGGGGCTCGGGTGTCAGCAATCCCAGGCGTTGTGGCGCCAGGCCCCATCGGACGGGCCCCTCGAGGGCCGACCTAGGGTTAGGGTTAGCCCACAGGAGGCCTGCAGGCCTCATCAGCCGGTTGTGCGGTGAGCGGAGGGGAGGGCCAAGGTGATGGTGCTGGCGATGGGGAAGTTGGGCCCAAGCGTTTTAGCGAGGGAGGTATTCGAAGGTTGCCTGGGGCTCAGAGGGCCCTGCCCCTTCTCCCTCCTTGAATGACCGGTGGTGCCCCTACCATCCCAGTTGGCGGTGGGGCAGCAGGGAGAGTCTGGCGCTGGGGCTCGGGTGTCCCCAATCCCCGGTGTTGCGGCGCAAGGCTCCTTGGGCGGGGCCCCTCGTGGGCCGACCAAGTGTTAGGGTTAGCCCCCAGGATGCCGACAGGCCTGATCTACAGCCTGTGCGGCAAGTGGAGGAGTGGGCTAAGATGTGGGTGCTGGGGAGCAGGAGCGTGGGCCCAAGCATTTTCGCAAGTGCGGCCTTCAAATGTCGCCAGGGGCTTGAAGGTCCCTGCCTGTTCTCCCGCACTGAATGACTGGTGGCGCCCCTAGCGGCTCCGGTGGTGTCGGGTCGGCAGGGTGAGTCCAGCGCTGGAGCTCGGGGTCCCCAAAATCCGGCGTTGCTGCGCCAGGCCCCTTGGGAAGGCCCGCTCGGGGGTCGACCTAGGGTTAGGGTTACCCCCAGGAGGCCAGTAGGCCCGATCTGCCAGCTGTGCGACGAGCGGAGGGGCGGGCTGAGATGAGAGCACTGGCCAGCGGGGAATGTGGGCCCAAGCATTTTGGCACGAGGCGCCTTCAAAGGTCACCAGGGGCTTGGAGGGCCCTGCCCATTCTCCTGCTCTGAATGACCGACGGCATCCCTTGTGGCCCGGTTGGCAGTGGGGCGGCAGGGAGAGTGTGGCACTGGGGCTCGGGGTTCCCCAATCCCCGGCTTTGCGGCGCCAGGGCCTTTGGGAGGGACCCCTTGGGGACGGACCTAGGGTTAGGTTTAGCCCCCGGGAGGCCGGCAGGCCCGATCTGCCGGCTGTGTGGCGAGCGGAGGGGCGGGCCGAGATGAGGGTGCTGGCGAGCGGGAACATGGGCCCAAGCGTTTTGGCGCGAGTAGCCTTCGAAGGTCGCCAGGGGCTAAGGGGGCCTTGCCCGTTCTCCCTCCCTGAATGACCAGCAGCGCCTCTACCAGCCTGGTTGGTGGCGGGGAAGCAAGGTGAGTCCGGTGCTGGGGCTCAGGGGTCCACAATCCCCGGCATTGCAGCAGCAGGTGCCTTGGGAGGGGCCCCTCGTGGGCCAATCTAGGGTTAGGGTTAGCCCCCAGGAGACCGTCAGGCCAGATCAGCCAGCTTTGCGGTGAGTGGAGGGGCGGGCTGAGGTGAGGGCGCTGACAAGCGGTAGCGTGGGCACAAGCGTTTTGATGCGGGGTGCCTTCGAAGGTCGCCCGTGGCTCGGAGGGCCCTGCCTGTTCTCACGCCCTGAATGACCGGCGGTGCAGCTAGGGGCCTGGGTGGCAGTGGGGCGGCACAGTGAGTCTGGCGCTGGGGCTCAGTTGTCCCCAATCCCTTGTGTTGCGGCTCCAGGCCCCTTGGGATGGGCCCCTAGGGGGCCTACATGGGGTTAGGGTTAGCCCCCAGGAGGCTGGGAGGCCCAATCCGCTGGCTGTGCGGTGAGCGGAGGGGCAGGCCGAGGTAAGGGCGATGGCGAGTGGGAGCGTGGTCCCAAGCACTTTGGCGCGGGGGGCCTTCGAAAGTCGCTGGGGGCTTGGAGGGCCCTGCCATTCTCCCGCCCTGAATGACCGGTGGTGCCCCTTGTGGCCCAGGTGGCGGTGGGGGCATGGTGAGTCTGGCGCTGGGGCTCAGGAGTCCCCAATACTCGTCATTGCGGTGCCAGGCCCCTTGGGAGGGGCCACTAGGGGGTAGGCCTAGGGTTCGGGTTAGCCCCCAGAAGGCCCGCAGGCCCGATCCGCCAGCTGTGCGGCGAGTGGAGGGAAGGGCCGAGGTAAGGGCGCTGGCGAGTGGGAGCGTGGGCCGAAGCGTTTTGTCGTGGGGAGCCTTCAAAGGTCTCCGGGGGCTCAGAGGGCCCTACCCGTTCTCCCGCACTGAATGACCGGCGGCTCCCCTAGCAGCCTGGGTGGTGGCGGAGCTGCAGGGTGAGTCCGGCGCTGGGGCTCGGGAGTCCTCAATCCCTGGCGTTGCAGCGCCATGCCCCTTGGGATGGGCCCCTAGGGGGCCTACCTAGGGTTAGGGTTATCCACCAGGAGTCTGGGAGGCCCGATCCGTCAGCTGTGCGGCGAGCGGAGTGGCGGACTGAGGTAAGGGCACAGGTGAGCGGGAGCGTGGGCCCAAAGCGTTTTAGTGTGGGGGGCCTTCAAAAGTCGCCGGTGGCTCGGAGGGCCCTGCCCGTTCTCCCTCCCTGAATGACTGGCGGTGCCCCTAGCGGCCCAGGGAGCGGTAGGGCGGGAGGGTGAGTCCGGCGCTGGGGCTCGGGGGTCCCCTATCCCCGGTATTGTGGCAATAGGAACCTGGGATGGGCCCCTCGGGGGCCCACCAAAGTTAGGGTAACACCCAGGAGGCTGGCAGTCCCGATCCACAAGCTGTGCAGCGAGCGGAGGGGCGGACCGAGGTAAGGGCACAGGGAGCGGGAGCATGGGCCCAAGGGTTTTGGCGTGGGGGGGCCTTCGAAGGTCGCCAGGGGCTCGGAGGGATCTGCCCGTACTCCCTCCCTGAATGACCGACAGTGCTCCTAGCGGCCCGGGTGGCGGCGGGGCAACACAGTGAGTCCAGCGCTGGGGTTCAGGGGTCCCCAATACCCGGGGTTGCGGCGCCAGGCCTCTTGGGACGGGCCCCTGGAGGGCCGACCTAGGGTTAGGCTTAGGCCCCAGGAGGTCGGCAGTCCCTATCAGCCGGGTGTGCAGCGAAGGGGTGGGCCGAGGTGAGGGCGCTGGCGAGTGGGAGCGTGGGCCAAAGCGTTTTGTCGTGGGGAGCCTTCAAAGGTCTCTGGGGGCTCAGAGGGCCCTACCGGTTCTCCCGCACTGAATGACCGGCGGCTCCCCTAGCGGCCCGGGTGGTGGCTGAGCTGCAGGGTGAGTCCAGCGCTGGGGCTCAGTAGTCCCAAATCCCGGCGTTGCTGCGCCAGGCCCTTTGGGATGGGCCCCTGGGGGGCCTACCTAGGGTTAGGGTTAGCCCCCAGGAGGCTGGGAGGCCTGATCCGTGGGCTGTATGGCGAGAGGAGGGTCAGGCCGAGGTAAGGGCGATGGTGAATGGGAGCGTGTTCCCAAGCGCTTTGAGGCAGGGGGCCTTCGAAAGTCGCTGGGGGCTCGGAGGGCCCTGCCGTTCTCCCGCCCTGAATGACTGGTGGTGCCCCTTGTGGCCCAGGTGGCGGTGGGAGGCATGGTGAGTCCGGCGCTGGGGCTCAGAAGTCCCCAATCCTCCTCATTGCGGCGCCAGGCCCCTTGGGAGGGGCCACTAGGGAGTCGACCTAGGGTTCAGGTTAGCCCCCAGAAGGCCCACAGGCCCCATCCGCCATCTGTGTGGCGAGCTGAGGGGATGGCCGAGGTAAGGGCGCTGGCGAGCAGGAGCGTGGGCCCTAGCGTTTTGGTGCGGGGGGCCTTCGAAGGTCGCTGGAGTCTTGGAGGGCCCTGCCCCTTCTCCCTCCCTGAATGACCGGCGGTGCCCCTAGCGGTCCAGGTGGCGGTAGGGCAGGAGGGTGAGTCGGGCGCTGGGGCTCGGGATTCCCAAATTCCCCGTGTTGGGGCAATAGGAACCTGGGATGGGCCCCTCGGGGGCCCACCAAAGGTTAGGGTAACACCCAGGAGGATGGCAGTCCCAATCCACTGGCTGTGCTGTGAGCGGAGGGGCGGACCGAGGTGAGGGCATAGGCGAGCGGGAGCATGGGCCCAAGCGTTTTGGCGCGGGGGGCCTTCGAATGTCACCAGGGGCTTGGAGGGATCTGCCTGTGCTCCCTCCATGAATGACCGACAGTGCTCCTAGCGGCCCAGGTGGCGGCGGGGCAACATGATGAGTCCGGCACTGGGACTCGGGGGTCCCCAATCCCAGGCATTGCGGTGCCAAGCCCCTATGGAGGGGCCCCTCAGGGGCAAACCTAGGGTTATGGATAGCCTCCAGGAGGAGGGCAGGCCTCATCCACCAGCTCTGCACCGTGCGGGGGGTGGGCCGAGGTGAGGGCGCTGGCAAGCAGGAGCGTGGGAGCCAGAGTTTTTTCGCGGGGGGCCTTCGAACGTTGCAGGGGGATAGGAGGGCCCTGCCCGTTCTCACTTCCTGAATGACTGGCAACGCCCCTAGCGCCCTGGGTACTTGTGGGGTGGCAGAGTGAGTCCAGCACTGGGGCTCGGGGTTCCCAAATCCCCGGCATTGCGGTGCCAGGCTCCTTGGGAGGGGCCTCTCGGGGGCCGACCTAGGGTAAGTGTTAGCCCCCAAGAGTCCAGCAGGCCCGTTCCCCCAGCTCTACAGCAGGCGGAGGGGCAGGCCGAGGTGAAGGTGCTGGCGAGAGGGAGTGTGGGCCCAAGCGTTTTGGCGCGGGGGGCCTTTGAATGTCGCCGGGGCTTGGAGGGCCCTGCCCATTCTCTCGCCCTGAATGACTGGCGGCGCCCTTAGCAGCCCGGGTTGCTGTGGGGCGGCAGGGAGACTTAGGCGCTGGCCTCGGCGGTCCCCAATCCCTGGCGTTGTGGTGCCAGGCCCCTTGGGAAGGGCCCCTTGGGGGCTGACTAGGGTTAGGGTTTGTCCCCAGGAGGACGGCAAGCCCAGCGCTAAGTGGTTCTGGCAATGTAACAAAAATGCCATACACTTATCTGTAAGAAATAACAGTGTACAGGAACCCTCTTAGCCCTAACATCATCCTTTCTGAATATGGAAGCCAGCCCCAAGGTGGTCCTGGAAGTCTGACGAAAGGGCTAAGCACTTTTCTCTGAGTCTCCACACTATGCAGGGAAAGACCAAAGTACATCATCTTTCAGGAGTAGGAAGCATTAATGAAAAGGTTCTGGAATTTCGAGGACTCTGACCCATCCTTATTGGTAATAAACCACCCTGTATGGGAAAACACCTTCAACTCTCATCAGCCTCCTCAATCCTGATTCCAATTCAACTTTGGGTGTGTAGGACTAGGGAAATGTCCACATCTTATTGCTAAGAAAGAACGATGTCAGGGTAATGCCCTTCAAGTCACCTCAGCCTTCCTGAAGATGGAAGCAGGAATCAAGGTGGTTATGTTACCATGAGGTAAGGAAGATGAGCATATAAGTGAGAAACAACAGTGGGCAGGACCTCTCTTCCAACGAACAGTATCTTTGCTTAATGTTGAATCCCTATGGTAAGTGGTTGTGGCCATTTGTGAGGTGAAAATCTTAAGTGTTTTGTAAAACCTCTTGGTCATTCACAGATGAGACTAAGGTAGTTGGGGACTCCTAGGCAGTGATTTGTCCACTGTCAAAAATATGAAAAGATAAGAGACAGATGAGGTCTACTCAGGCATTGTCCTTTATCCTCATCCTCCGTGAGGATGGTCATCTCTGGACAGCTCAGTGACAGGGTCTCATTCACAGTGGGGGCATCTGTTCCTCACAGACATCAGGCAGGGAAATGGATTTGGTTCTCTGTGCCAGCCCAGCCACAGCTGAGTGTCACAGCACCCTCTCGTGGGCTCATAAGGGTTTCACTGTCACCAGGCAGGTCATTGTATTTGATAAACCACTGTGAGAGTTTGCAATTGCCTTCATCTGCAACCTCCTAGAAGCAAATGCAGGTCTCTGGTACCATGTGAAGTCATGTGAAGGCATTGTGAGAAAGTGTCCTTTTGCTTAAGAAAAACACGGAGCTGGGGCTCCTGGCTGGCTCAGCCAGTTAAGCATGTGCCTTTGGCTCAGGTTATGATCCCAGGGTTCTGGGATTGAGCCCGGGCTCCCTGCTGAGCAGGAAAGGAGGTAGGGAAATAGCTTAGAACCCACAGAGAATGTGAATAAAGGGGAGTGAAATGGAACTTGGTCTGTGTTTTGCTTTAGGGATTTAAGTTAGTTTTTTCTCAATTGTGATTGTTCTTGAAACAGAAAAGCTGTATTGGTTTTTTTTACCTTTAATTTTTTTCTACTAATAATTTGTTATTATGATATGTTAGTCACTATACAGTATTTCCTTAGTTTTTGATGTAGTGTTCCATGATTCATTATTTGCATATAACACCCAGTGCTCCATGCAATATGTACCTTCCTTAATACCCATCACTGGCCCATCCCAATCCCCCACCCCTCTCCCCTCTGAAGCCCTCAGTTTGTTTCCCAGAGTCCATAGTCTCTCGTGGTTCATTCCCCCTTCTGTTTAGGGTCCATCATCTAAAGGGACAGACAGTGGAAGTTCACCAAATATAAGATAGAAATTTCATTGTTCATTATAGATGCCGCCAAGTAGTTCCCAGACATTTCATTCTACTGTAGTAATTCATTATACCTGTGAAGGTGCACGTGGAAGACAATTGATGCATGCATAGTGGTAATAAAACACGCCCCTCAGTAGTAGAATAAGAGAGGATGCATATGTGTAAAATTATTCGACTACAGCTTCCATGCTTTCCCTTTGGTTCCTTATTATCTATGAAATTGGACAATTTTTGTTCTCTAGGCTTAAAACTCATTGTCAAGTATTCAGAGTTTTTCAATGCTGATCTTCTCCTGTATAAGTTACCAAAAACCTAAAATATGTATGAACTTTAAACGCGCTATATTGAAAATGACTGCAGGGAAGTTCCATTTTGTAAATATTGTGTCAATGGATCTCTATTTTGACATCAGTGTTCATTAGAAATGATGACATTTCATGTGAGTATAAATATCAATGTGAAAAAGAAAAGGTAGGAAGAACCTTGAATGTTTAAGTAATTGCTGAAATGACAGGTGTGTGTGTGTGTGTGTGTGTGTGTGTGTGTGTGTGTGTGTGTAATTGATTTTCAGTGAATGGTTCAGCTCCTTGTAGGGCTTCCGAGAGAGCCCAGGTGAACCTTTCAATGAGTTGGTATCTGTTTTCAGAACATGGGAATCTCTTAGTCCAATAGTCAATCAGGCAAGCTTTGAGGTCTTGAAGAGTTTCAGTCCTCAGCGATGGTGTTGCAGAACCTTGTGAGCAAACCCTAGGGTATGGTCAGAGCCCTCATTAGCTGGTACCAAGGTGTGACGATTTCAGACAGCATTTCCCAAAGAAGTACCTCTTGAGTCTCTGTCCTTGTCAGTTCCCTACACTTCCTTACACTAGTTATGTGATCAGTGTGTTTCAGGATAATCCCCCATGTGATTTTTGCTATTTCCTACTAGTCCTATCTGTTTCTCATCTTCTTCTTTTATGGTAGGGGTTGGGAAGCAACCTGTGTGGTGGAGGAAGGGGTGTGCTAGTTGTCTGCCTTCAGAGGAACAAATGATGCCTAGAAATTGTACTGTAGTTTGAGGTTAATTGTCCATCCTCTGAGTGTCAGGAATTCCATCACTTTACTTTGATGCTAGTCTGTTCTTCAAGCTGTCCTCAGAAATAAGGACGTCATCCATCTAGGGAATACTGGTTTGTTTGTATGTTTTCATTTTAGGAAAGGCTTTGCTGTTCCTGAAAATAATACTGTAGAGCACCCTTTCCTGTTCTTATTGGCCATCAGTCAATCTTTTGTGAAGTATTCGTTTATAAATAGACTCTATGGTTGATGAGCAGGAATTCTTTATTGACAAGTCTTTGTCAGTGTGTGTATTGCAAATCTTTACTTCCCAGCCTGCGGTTCACTTTTTCATTTTCTTATGGTCATAAGATAAGGAGAAATGTCACATTTTTATGAAGTTCCACTGAATTCTTTTAAATGGTTAGTGCACCCTATGTCCTACCCCAAGATTGACAGGTTCTACGTTTTCTTTCAGAAACTGTCCAATGGGAAGCTACAATCCATTTTCTCTGTCCATTTATTGCTTACAAATGTCACATTTTTATGAAGTCCCACTGAATTCTTTTAAATGGTTAGTGCACCCTATGTCATACCCCAAGATTGACAGGTTCTACGTTTTCTTCAGAAACTGTCCAATGGGAAGCTACAATCCAATTTCTCTGCCCATTTATTGCTTACAAATGTATTTTGACCATCTGTTTCCCAGGAAACCTCTTTTATTATTATTATTATTATTATTATTATTATTATTATTATTATTATTATTTTAAATTGCATTTTTAATTCTAATATGATATTTAAACACTGTTTTTGATTTTCTATGTACACAATCGTATTATCTGTGAATAGTCACAATTATCCCCTCAATTCTTATCCTTTTTGTTTCTCTTGCCTTAAAACACTGGTAGATTCTCTGATGTCACAATAAATAGAGCATCATTGTTTGAAGATTTTAATATACCTTTCTCAATATCTGACAGAAAAAGCAGACAAAACATTGGTAACAAATGTGACCTAATTGACATATAGGGAACATTCCATAATAAGTGCAGAATACATTATTTTCAAGTGGTCATAGACTCTTTACCCAAATAGATGATAGGTGGGGCCAAGAATCAAGTCTACAAATGTTAAACCCTGAAATTAACTAGATTCTATTCTTAGACCACTGCGGAATTGAGCCACAGTCATAGCGAAAAGAAAATCAAGAAGTCCTTCAATGTTTAAAATTAAATGGAACTTTGCTACATATCCTAAAGGTCAAAGAGGGAATCTCAATGGAAATTCTGAACCTTTTCTACATGAGGGCTCACACACAATGGCACTTTCTTTGTGAAGAGCATTATAATAACCTAGACAGGAGATGAGCCTTAAGTCAGAGTTCTGCCTGCCCCAGCCACACCTGGCAGGCTTGGCCTGTGGTCCCCCTCAGCTGTCCTTTCTGGTGGTCCTGAGCTAAGGGGGTCAACATGGCCATATGGAAATGGGAAGCTGCCCACTCATAATGATGACGGTGCCCACTACCCAGCTGCCCTCTCTGGTGGCTTTGAGCTAAGGGGGTCAACATGGCCGTATGGAAATTAGAAGCTCCCCACTCTTAGTGATGACGTTGCTATCGTATCATCCTCACCAGTCCAACAACATGATTTCTGAGTGAACTATGACACAAGAGTGACTTCTTGGCATTCCTTCAGGTTTGAAAATCATCTGGTGAGTCATCTATTCGAAATATGGATTCAACATGTGTACTTTATTCTGGAAAAGCAATAGACCCAATAGCAATTATGGCTTCCTGAGATCTTGTTCTTGAGAGACATCATACTGGCTCTTTGTAGCATTCTGCCTCTTAAACTTCCCAACTAGGGTGTAGATATTTTTAGGCACATTTTCAGACGGTTAGAAAGGGACTCGGATGATATGAGTCACAGAGGATTTTAGTGTCAGAAACCTAAGTGGGATCCCCAAACTGACTCCAAATCGCTTGTTGTTCCATACAGGGTACTATTTCCCTCTTATCTCTGGTCTTCTCAATCTGGAAACCTATCAAGTATCAGGATTTTCTTGTCATGTGGACAACTGGAACGAATTCAGCGGGCCTTTTCACATCTGCCCATGGTGATCATTAAGATCATTATCTCAGTGGAGGACCTCTGGGTAAGATACTCAAAGATCCTTAGGAATAGAGACAGTATAATATTTTTCTGGTATTAAAGTTACTGAAACCAACTATCTTTTTTAGTCCATTCAGGCTCTGGTATGTTCAGAGGGTGCTGTAAAACAGGTCTGAAATAGTATTTAAAAACACTCAGCTCAGCCTCTTCTACAAAGTGAGCCAATGCTTATAAATATGGCTAAAATATTCCCTTACCTACGATGACTTCCCAGCCATCGTAGTGTTTATATGGTATGACTGTCACTTACATTAGTCAACATTTGCAGAGAAAGAACTTAGTGCATCCAGGGGGCACTTCATGTTGAAATTAGTTTCTGACAACGAGCTATTGTGTTTTATTCTGCAGTCCAAGGGAATGGTGCCAGACATCTCTAAGGTGTCTAGCAGTTCTACAATTCTGATTTTAAGTGGTCTGTGTGCTTCATAGATTTGGGCAGGAGAAGGGCAGGAGTCCAGAGACTGTGAACACTTCTGTTACCTGTGCTGACCATGAAGCAGGTAGCCTTCTGTGGGATTCATTTTGAATTCTTGGTACTGTTGTGAAAGGTGCATTTGTCTCAAATTCCTCCATTTAGGAGTAATTATAATGATGAAAGTAATTTTTATCTTATATCATCTGTGGACCCTGATCCTGGGCTCCCAGGGAAGCTATCCTTAACATTTTACCCGGCTCAAATTGATTGGGCAAAACCTCAAAGCATGGGCCCTATTACTATCCCAAGCACATGTTGTACATCTGCTTCGAGAAGAAAACAATAACCAAAAATGCCAACATAAAGATAAGAAAAAATAAAGAACCTCTTTGGCTCCCATAAGATTAAAGTCATACTGACATGTACATACTGAAAACATAAGAAAGAGTCTGTCACTTTCTAGAATCTAAGAATATCCTCATTGTGGTGTGTAACTCTGTACTTAAAAGAAAACAGAAAAAAATATATAAGCCTGCCCCAAATGTTCCTTCCCCGGAGCACTCCCTTCTTGGTGAAGATTGTGTCTCCCAGGAAGCTGTCCTGACTTGGGTTTGAATAAAGGTCTCTTCCTTTCTCTCTAAAATGTTTTTAAAAGTTCATTCACGCAATGTCGATAATAACAGTGTTTTCTATTTAAGTGAGAAATAAATGTTCCACTCTAGTTTTATTGGGAATAGACGAATTTAGGGTTTCTTTAGAAGAGTAAGTCTGCCTTCCAGAAAAGGCAAGGTCATTGGTCTATTGAGAATGAAGATAATTACTGCTAAACAACAAGTATGTGTTGCCCCTTCGCCCAGAAACCGAAGCAGGTGTGCAGGCTTTAGGTCAGAGGTGACTTCTTGTCCCCAGCTGACAACACTTCTCTGGTCTGGCTCCAAGACCCCCAAGGTTTTGAACGTCAGCATTGGAGTCAGCGAGGCAGCTTGTCACAGGACGCCAGTGTTCAGAGAAAGCACAGGTATGTTTGGCAAAATGTCCTATCTATGTCAGGGCTGGAGGTAAAACCTCTCATTATCCCAAAACCTCCTGGGCTTTTCTCTTTTCTCTAGTTGAGCCACAAAGTAAAATTGAAGTAGCTGTCAGCATTCTGGGTTTGGTACAAGAATTACTTAGTTTCCCTGCAGGTAGAACTTTGCAGGGGATCACAATTTCTCTGTCCATTTATTGCTTACAAATGTATTTTGACCATCTGTTTCCTAGGAACCATCTTTTATTAGAAAGGGGAGGTGAGATTCACTCTGTGCCTGTTTGTAACATCTAATTTGTTCCTTCATCTAACAGTGTTTATTCAATTGGGCCTAAGATATGGTTGAGTGGCAAGCATCTAGAGTTAGGTGGCTTTTTTTCATCTGATACAGACTTGGATGATGTCATTTGACAAAGGTGATGTTTCATCATTGATTAGTTTATTCATCAGAAGAGTTAAAATTAGGGTGGAGGGAAAATTCAAAATTATCCAAACCGGCCTGTTCCTGTTTAAAAGTTGAGCTTGACTTTCTAGTTTTACTAAATGTATTATCTCGATATTTTGAGGTGCCATATTCTCTCTGTAGTTTCTTTGGTGGTGGAGTCAGAAGGAGAGTCTGGGAATTCTTTTGGATAGTGGCATGCTGGTGGCTTCAAGGGGCTTGGCGTCAGGAGCCTTGGGGTGAAGTCTGCAACTGCTTGCCTGACCCTGGGTGCATCTCACAGAGGTTTTGCTTCATCTTATGAAATTGCCAGCAGATAATGTTCTGCTTAAAGGGGAACACTCCCATCCTGTTGGTGGCAATGCAAAGTGGTGCAGCCAGTCTAGGAAACAGTGTGGGGGTTCCTCAAAAAGTTAAACATTGAACAACCCCATGATCCAGCAATTGCTCTCCTAGGTATTTACCCAAAGGATACAAAAATGCAGATTCAAAGGGGGTACATGCACCATGATGTTTATAGCAGCAATGTCCACAGTAGCCAAACTATGGAGAGAATCCCAAAGTCTATGCACTGATGAATGGATAAAGCAGAAGTGGGATACATATCTATAATGGAATATGACCCAGCTTCAAAAAGAATGAAATCTTACCCTTTGCAAGGATGTGGATGGACCTAGAGTGTATTAAGCTAAGCAAAATATTTGAGGAAAGAGAAATATCCTATGCTCTCATGCTTGTGGAATTTCAGAAAGAAAACAGATGAACAGAGTGGAGGGGTGATGAGAGAGGAAACAAGGAAATAGACTCAAACTTGGAGAACAAACTGAGTGTTGCTGCAGGACAGGGGCATGGGGGGAAGAGTTAAATGGGTGAGGGGTATTAAGGAGGGCACTTGTGATGAGCACCGGGTACTGTATGCAGGTGAGGAATCACTAAATCCTACCCCTGAAGCGAATATTCCATGGCATGTGAACTAACTGGAATTTAAGTAAAAGAAGAAAGGAAAAAGTGTTCTGCTTCATGAAGAGTGAGGTAAAATTGTAGTGATTTGGGCTGTACTATTCTATAGATGAGAGATGTGAAACACCCTGTTGTAGGATACACTAGTTACTTATCACATAAGGAGTCCTCAGAAAGCTGCAATGAAAGATTCAGGTCTCAGAGCATGTTCATGTTCCAATGATATTTTACAGTTTGCACAGGTAGGAAAGAAGGTGGAGAGAGAGGCAACAGAAGGGGAAAGCAGGTGTGAACCTTTCATTTGTTAGCATTATAGCTTTCTCATGAAAGCTTTATGTCAGTGTGATTTTGGAAGCAGAGGGGGAATCCGGGAGCTTTGCAGGAGACAGGGGGGAGTTCCAGGTCTGGGTAAAGCTGACAGGGGTCCTAGAGGAGAGCTGAATGCATTCTGCAGCAGGGTGTGTTCAGGGTGGGCTCCAGGGGTGGCTGTGGGTCTCCTGGGTGAGAGTTGTGACAGGTGAGGGCTGTGTGCAAGTTCCTGGCTGAGGACAAGTGAGGCACTGGCTGAGAGCTGGCAGAGAACCTTCTTCTGGGCCGCCATCCTCACCCAACACACAGCCTCATCTTCTGTTCCTGTCACTCCAATTCAGACTTCTCCGAAGTTGAGTGAGAACACATCAAGAGCATTCTTAACAGAAGGGAAAGCATGTGCAAAGGCTCTGGGGCAGGAGAATTTCAGGTATGTCCAGGAGCAGCAAGAAGGACCTGTAGCCACAGGAGACAGCTTAGGACATGACCTCAGAGAGGTGTCAGAAAGCCATTCCAGGGCTATAACCCCATGAGACCCTGTTTCACTGGGCCATCGTGGCTACAGTGTTGAGAACAGATGACAGAGGGTTGAAGATGGCAAGGGAGGTCAATGACGAATCTTTTCCAGGATCTCAGGCACTGTGGACCAGACAGGTGGCCTTGGATGGAGTGGTTAGACATATTCTGGGTCCAATTTGAAGATGGAGCTCGCAGGATTTGCTGATGGGTTAGCTATTAGGAGCTGGAGAACGGAGGAATTGGGGTAAATCCCATCTGTTGTGGGTTTTCCTGATCGAGGGGAAGGAGAGGTTTTCTCAGGGGGTAGGAGGTAGTCCGTGTTCCGCATGCTGAGGAAAGTGCCTTTCCCGGTGGATCTGCTGAGGTTTGTGTCTGGGAGTACCTTTCACATCTCCTCCCTCAGCAATGCTCAAGTACAAGTATCCCCCACTTTTTAAACGTTCACAGTAAGACACTGGGCTTTCTTGAAAGAACTATGTTATTACCCATCTTCAGTAAGAGGAAGAGACCTGAAGAGGATTTCCCTCTTATGAAAAAAGGTGAACAGTGAGAATAGCGTTCAGCATCTGTTTTGGGGAGAAGCACGACAGAGGCGGCGTGCACCCCAACCAGGTCCTTCCGCTGGGATCCGCTCTCCGCATCCAGCCACCAGCATTTTGAATGGTGTCTGTGAGCCTCTGCTTCTGCTTTATCTTCATTTATGCTGGGCCTCCGTTAGAAACTTGTGTCCTGAGGCCTAAGAAAAGCCAAAGAGAGGAATTTTGGAGTCTGAGCACACTGTCTAATTGTTCCGTGTAAATTAATGGTCATTCCTTCTTGACACCATTTCTGCTGTGCAAGGTTTCTCAGAAGCCCTGTACTTTCAAAGAGCAGGGAAACCTATACCCCATGCTGCAGGGTTAGTTTTAGTCTCCATGCTGGACAGAACATTTCATGACTGTCGGATTTTCTCACTCAAACATTGAGACTTTGACCACCTTCACCCGTTTCTAGCACCCCATCTCCGAATCTGGCACCTACCAATCTGCTCTCAGTATCTATGCGTTCAGTATTTGTTTATTCCTCGTGGAATGTACATGAGAGCATCTGGTATTGGTCTTTCTGTGTCTGAGTTACTTGGCATAAGGACCCCAAGGTCTGTGTTTCCATGTCTGGTTCTTGTGAATAATGCTGCACTGAATGTGGGAGTGCATCTGTCTTTTTGAGGCAGTATTTTTGTGTTCTCCAAATCAATACTCTGTAGAGCCATTACTGGGTCATGTGGTAGTTGTATTTATTTTTTCAGGAACCTCCATACCGTTTGTCACAATGGCTGCACCAATTTCCATTCCCACCAACAGTGCACAGTGTCTCCTTGTCTGCACACCCTTGACCCCACCTGGTGTCTGTCTCTGGGAAAATTGCTGTTCCAACAATTGTGAGGGGATAGCCGATTGTGGGTTTGATGATGTTTCCCTGTCGATATTAAGTGATGTCGAATAACTTTCTCTGTCTGTTGGCACCTGTGTGCCATCTTTGGAAAGTATCTATTCACATATTCTCCCATTTTTTAATACAGATTTTTTTTTGTTTTGATTTGTACGGGTGTTGTGTGTATTTTGGATATTAGCCTCTTCTCACACATATGATTCGCAGATATTTTTTCTTATTGGGTCAGTGACCTTTTAAGTTTTTGCTGGTTTCTTTTGCCAAGTGGAAGATTTCAGTTTGAAGTTGTTCCACTTGTTTATTTTTGCTTTTGTTTCTTTGCGTTTGGTGTCGGATCTGAAGACTCTTTGCCAAAACCTATGTCGAGAGACTTAGTACCTGTGTCTTCTTGGAGGTTTATGGATTCAGGTCTTATTTTGAAATCATTCATCCATTAAAAATTTTGGTGGTGTAAGAAATTGACCCAGTTATATTCTTCTGCCTTTAGTGTCCAGTTTGGCTGTTACCGCTCACTGTAGACACAGTCCTTCCCTCATGGCATATCTTCTGCTGCTGTGTCATAAGTTAGGATCATCTACGTGTGGGTAAGTTTGTGAGCTTTCTGTTCTGTTCCACTGACCTTGGGTCTGTGTTTATGCCAGTACCATCCTGTTTTGATGACAACATCTTTGTAATCTAGCTTGAAATCCAGGAGTGTGTTGACTGCACCTTTCTTTCTTCAGGTTGCTTTGCGTTTTGGGGGCCTTTTGTGATTCCATACAAGTTTGAGGACTGTTATCTATTTCCTTGAATAATGCCACTGGAATTCAGATAGGGATTTCATCACATCTGTCGATTGCTTTGGGTACGATGGACATGTTCACATAATTAACTCTTCCAGTTAAGGAGCATGGCATATGCTTCCATTTGTTTGTGTTGCCTTCCAAATCTTTGAACCACACATTCTGCCCCCCTCGACACACATGTTTTTCATTTCTTTTCTGCCATGTGTTGAGTGTACTATGTCTTTCGCATTTTTGGTTACTTTTATTCCTAGATTTTTTTTGATGCAATTGTAAATGGCATTGCTTTTTTAATTTCTCTTTGCGAAAGTGTGTCATCAGTATACAGAAATGCAAGAAGTTGGGTCATCTGGGTGGCCCCATAGGTGACGTGTCTGCCTTCAGCTCAGGTCATGATCCCAGAGTTCTGGGATTGAGCCCCGTGTAGGGCTCCCCGCTTATCGAGGGTCTGCTTCTCCCTCTTTCTGACACTACCCCTGCATGTGCTTTTTCTCTTCCTCTCAAATAAATAAATAAAATCTGAAAAAAAGTAAAGACAACAGGTCTCTGTATATTGACTTTATATCCTGCAGCTTTCTTGAATTTGTTTAAATTAACAGTTTTTTTTTTTGTGGAATCTTTCGGGATTTCATGTCATTTGCAAATAGTGACAGTTTTCCTGTATGGATTTCATATCTTTCTCCTTTTTTAAAATGATGTTAGTCACCCTACAGTACTTCATTTGTTTTTGATGAAGTGTTCCATGATTCATTGCTTGCATATAACCCCTAGTGCTCATTATGACACGTGCCCTCCTTAATACCCATCACCAGGATTACCCATTCCCCTACCCTCCCTTTCTGCAACCTTCATTTTGTTTCCCAGTGTCAATAGTCTCTCATGGTTCATCTCCCCCTCTCATTCCCCCCCCCTTCACTTTTCCCTTCCTTCTTCTAATGTTACATGCTATTCCTTCCATTCCACATCGGAGTCAAACTTTATGATAATTGTCTTTCTCTGCTTGACTTAATTTCACTTAGCATAATCCCCTCCTGGTCCATCCACCTTGGTGCAAATGGTGGGTATTCATCCTTTCTGATGACTGAGTAATATTCCATTGTATAGATGAACCACATCTTCTTCGTCCATTCATTTGCTGAAGGACATCTTGGCTCCTTCCACAGTTTGGCTATTATGGACATTGTTGCTATGAACGTTGGGATACAGGTGTCCCTTCTTTTCATTACTCTGTGTCTATAGGGTAAATACCCAGTAGTGCAATTGGTGGGTCATAGGATAGCTCTGTGTTTAATGTCTTGAGGAACCCCCATATTGTTCAAAAGTGCCTATACCAGCTTCAATTCTCACGAGTAGTGTAAGAGGGCTCCCCTTTCTCCATATCCTCTCTGACTTTTTGTAATTTCCTGTCTTGTTAATTTGTTTTTCAAGATTTTATTTATTTATTCCACAGAGATAGAGATGGCCAGCGAGAGAGGGAACACAAGCAGGGGGAGTGGGAGAGGAAGAAGCAGGCTCATAGCGGAGGAGCCTGATGTGGGGCTCGATCCCGTAATGCCAGGATCACGCCCTTAGCCGAAGACAGACGCTTAACCTCTGTACTACCCAGGTGCCCCCTGTGTTGTTAATTTTAACCATTCTAACTGGTATAAGGTGGTATCTCATTGTCGTTTTGATTTGTATTTGCCTGATGGCAAGTGATGTGGAGCATTTTTTCATGTGTCTGTTGGCCATTTGTATGTCTTCTTTGGAGAAGTATCCCTTTGTGTCTTCTGCCCATTTTTTGGGTGTCGAGTTTGAGGAGTTCTTTATAGATCTTGGATACTAGCCCTTTATCTGTAATATCATTTGCAGATATCTTCTTCGATTCCATAGGTTGACTTTTTGTTTTGTTGATCATTTGCTTTGCCAAGCAGAAGCTTTTTATCTTGGTGAAGTGCCAATAGTTCCTTTTTTGCTTTTATTTCCTTTGCCTTTAGAGACGTGGCTTGCAAGAAGTTGTTGTGTCCAAGTTTGAAGAGTTCTTTTGATTTTGATATGAGACAGGAATCCATTATCTTTCTTTCCTGATTGTATTCGAGTCCTCTGTCTTTCTTGGTGAGTCTAGCTAAGTTTGTCAGTTTTGTTTACCTTTCCAAAAAAGGCAGCTTTCATTTTCATTGTTTTTTTTTTGTCTTTTTAGTCTCCGTTGGATTTATTTATGCATTCCTTTTTGTTATTTCCTTATTTCTACTAATTTGGGGCTTTGTTTGTTGTTTTATTTTCTACTTCTTTACCACATAAATCAAGTTGTTTATTGGAGACCATTCTCATGGATTGATGAAGACTTGAGTTTCTATGAATGTCCCCCATAAAGCTACTTTTGCTGCATCCCTTATGTTTTTGTAAGTTGTCTTTTTCATCAGTGTCAAGGTACTTCTAAAATCTTTTTTGATTTCTTCTTTGACTGTTGGTTGTTCAGTAGCTTGTTGTTAAATCTCCACATATTTTTTTAAGATTATTTAGGTATCTGACAGAGAGTGAGACAGTGAAAGAGGGAATGGAAGCAGGGGGGTGGGAGAGGGAGAAGCGGGCTTCCCGCTGAGCAAGGAGCCTGATTCCAGGCTAAATCCCAGGATCCTGGGATCAGGACCTGAGCTGAAGGCAGATCCTTAACAACTGATCCACCCAGGCCCCAAAAATCTCCACCTATTTTTGACTGTCCCATTTTTTTCTTGAGACTGATTTCTAGTTTCATATCATTGTGGTTGGACAAGATTTGAAGCAGAAGGTGAAGAGAGCATTCAGATAAAGGTTTGTTTCCTGAAGGGTTTTCTGAGGGCAGAGCATGAGTTCCGTGGGACGGAGGAAGGTTTTGTGAGACGGGGGTGGGGTTAACCCTTGTTAGAATTACTGACTACTACCATGCAGGCTGTGTGCTACTGTTCACACCGTAGTCCTGATGGACTTGTACTTCATTAGAAATATTTTCTAGGAGGTGTAGGCATAGCCTTCTCTTAAAGAAAGGTGCCATGTGGGTTCATGGCATGACCCCAGGTCACCAACCAGGATGTATGGTATTGTGGGTGATCAGAAACAGGCTTTCTGTGGGAAGTGACAGAAATAAGATATGGTGAGCTCCAAGACCATAGGTGAGGTCCCGAGTGACCCACTGGGTGTTGGGTTCTGTGGATCTGTCTCATCAGGTGCTGTGGAATTCAGGGACACCCTCCTGTCTGTGGATTTTTGTGGAGACAGGTAGACATCAGTGTCTGGCCAGGCATGAGGGTCGCACTGGCCCACCACCAGAGGTGCAGCGTGCGGGGGAGCCACTGCTTGGTTTCCACGAAAGCTGCCCAGCGTCTGTGACTGTGATTCCTAGCAGCCGCAAGGGGAGAGGAGGCCGGGGGTGGTGCACACTTCCTAGACTTGTGGTCAGGTCTAGTCTGGAGCCCACTGAAGTGAGCCACACCTGGCAAGGAGGCACCCAGTCAGTGTAGCTTTGGGCACTGCTCCCATGGTACTTCGTGCCAGCTCCATGCTGCCACCTCCTGCTTTTCATCATCATCTTCAAGGTCATGTGACTCTGCTCTTGCCCCATGGCCTCCAGGGTATTGTCCGTCCTCCATCTGGCCCTCGTCCCTGGTGCCCTGTGCTGTCTGATGCCAGGGTAGCCTTCTCGAGACAAATATCTGGCCCTGATGGAACACATCCATGGATCTCTTGTGATGCGAGGATGATGCCCTGCCCTGGAAGGGGGCTGCAGGTCCCCAATTAGGAGAGCCATGTCTCCCTTTTCAGCATGGCCTGCCCTCCCCTCAGTCTTCTTCAGGGAATCTCTCCCCACTTTCTGAGCGGACAGCTCTGAACTTAAAAATGAATATTATTTTACATATCTCTATGCCTTAGTTCATCCATGGCATGTCTTTCAGCCCCATTAGTGGGGTTTCTTTTTAGCAGTTCTGAAGGGCTGTCTGCTCATGGAGGGGATGACCTGGGTGGGACAGCTTTCCCTCTCATCTCCCTCAGCATGTCCCTGAGCCCTGAGACCAGCTGTCCCACTGAGGATTGAGGGACCCGAGCCAGCCCATCCTGAACCCAGGCTGTGTCAGTTGTGTAGACTGATGTGTGTTGGAGCGGTGGGCAGCCGGCATGGGCCAGGGGCAGGCAGTGTCTCCTTCTCATTCCTTCCCTCCCTTCCTCCCAGAGGTAGCTCAGAGCAGCCTTCAACCCCTGCATCTCCAGATCCCTTGACTTATGCCTTCTGTGTTCAGCTGGTGACCTTGGAGTTTCGCATGGATTCTACCTCCCGTACCCTCTCCTGTAGCAGTTCCTGGATCAGGGGAGGGGTTGGACCCTTGTCTGTTTTTGATCTTCTTCCTGTCCCGCACCAAGCCCACCCACCGTTGCATCTTCCATGTATGTGCTTGGAAGCAAGCCCATCCACAGGCAACCTATTAGCCAAATGGATCCAGGCAATGAACATTGAAGTAGAGATCCAGGATCCATAATATACCTGCTCTGAAACCTGTCCAAAAGTCTGTGACTCTCTCACACTGAAACAGAAACAATAATAGCTTTCTGGACTGTGAAGTGACATGTGTCTCTACTTCCAATCTTGAATGCATAGGTGCTGAGCCTGGACAGAAAAGGACCATGGCTCCCGTGGCCTGGGATCCACAGTAAGAACTCAGTGAAATCTGAATTCAAGGCATAAAGTGAATAATTATTGTAGAGTGAATCCTCCCAAGTAGGGCTTATGCACAGTGCACAGGAAAAGCTTTTTTAAAGAAGTTCCTGAAAGAAAAATCTTTTTTAAAAATTTATTTTAATTCCAGTAGAGCTAACATACAGTGTTACATTCGTTTCAGGTGTACAATAGAGTGATTCAGTAATTCTATATATTACTCAGTGGTCATCAAGAAAAGTGTCCTCTTAATCCGCTTCATCTATTTCACTCATCCCTCTATCCACCTCCTCTCTGGTAACCATCCATTTGTTCTCTATTGTTAAGGGTTTGTATTTTCCCATGCCCATACTCAGGCAACCCTGTTTGGGTAGAGTTTCCGTGTCCCCTGCAAGGGTGAATGGGGGTGGGCATGCTCTGGGCCAGTATTTCCAGGCTTTTGTTCCCTGGCGGCTTTCTCTGGTGATCTGCTGTGCCTTTTCTGAGAGTCAGAGCAGCAGAGGCTGAATTGTCACAGAACAGAGGGAATGCGGCCTGTTCTCCACCCTTGTTCTGGCCACTTTAACTCCATTACTGTTGGTGCTGCTCAACCCTGTAGCATCCTGGGATGTGCACCCCACACCTGGTGTCCCTGGCCTCAATTCCGGGGCTAGTGCATCTCTGTCCTTTGTGTTTCTAATGCTGCCAGCCACCAGAAGACCTGATCTCTCTCTGGAAGCTCCTGGTCTCAGCCTGGATCCCCTGAGCACACCGGGATTCCAGAGTTCCATGAGAAGCCTGGTGGCTCTGGCACCTGGTTCAGGGTCTCAGTCTGCTGTTTCGCAGGTGCCTACCGCAAGTCCGCCAGATCCCCTGTGCAGGTGGCCTGCCAGCCGCCAGCCGCCCCGTGGGCTCCCGGGTCTCCTGGTCTCAGTCTATGCCTGGTGAGCACACCGGGATTCCGGTGTTCCAGGAGAAGCCTGGTGGCGCACGCTCTGGGCTCACCGGTCTCAGTCCACTCTCTCCCGTGTGCCATCCATGAGTCCGCCCGCTCCCTGGTGCAGGTGGTTGCTGCTTCCGGGTGCCAGAACATGGCGGCTCCCCCCCTTCCGTTTATCTTCTGATATCTGTGCCCGGTTTCAAGGCTCCCCGCTTCATACCTCAATACTCAGCGCTGGAGATGTTCATTTGTAGAGGTCCAGATGTATCTTCCTGCCTCTCAGGCTGATTCCGTGGTTGTTTAGGCTGGTCTGGTACCTATCCAGCTCAACTCAGGGGACCTGCTGAAAAAGGGGTCTCCTACTCCTCCGCCATCTTAACTCCTCTCTTGTACCTGAAATAGTATTTAAAAACACTCAGCTCAGCCTCTTCTACAAAGTGAGCCAATGCTTATAAACATGGCTAAAATATTCCCTTACCTACGATGACTTCCCAGCCATCGTAGTTTTTAAATGGTATGACTGTGACTTACATTAGTCAACATTTGCAGAGAAAGAACTTAGTGCATCCAGGGGGCACTTCATGTTGAAATTAGTTTGTGACAACGAGCTACTGTGTTTTCTTCTGCAGTCCAAGGGAATGGTGCCAGACATCTCTAAGGTGTCTAGCAGTTCTACAATTCCGATTTTAAGTGGTCTGTGTACTTTAGAGATTTGGGCAAGAGAAGGGCAGGAGTCCAGAGACTGTGAACACTTCTGTTACCTGTGCTGACCATGGAGCAGGTAGCCTTCTGTGGGCATCATTTTGATTTCTTGGTACTCTTGTGAAGGTGCTTTTGTCTCAAATTCCTCCATTTAGGAGTAATTATAATGATGAAAGTAATTTTTATCTTATATCATCTGTGGGCCCTGATCCTGGGCTCCCAGGGAAGCTATCCTTTAACATTTTACCCGGCTCAAAATGACTGGGCAAAACCTGAAAGCATGGGCCCTATTTCTGCCCCAAGCACATGTTGTACATCTGCTTCGAGAAGAAAACAATAACCAAAAATGCCAACATAAAGATAAGAAAAAATAAAGAACCTCTTTGGCTCCCATAAGATTAAAGTCATACTGACATGTACATACTGAAAATGCATAAAAACATTGCATTTCCTAAAGCCCAAGCCTTGGAGGGTCTGAGAGACTTGCCCAAAACCAGGCACACCCCAGCAGGGAGGGCTGGTGCAGAAAGGGAAGGGGCAGGACTCTGAGGGTGGTCTGCAGCTAGAGGGGTCCCTGGAAGGGGCCAGGTGTGTGGGGGGACCTCGGCCCACGACCCCACCCATGCCTGTGCTGGGTGTTGGGTCGAGCAGGCGCTTCTTGGGCCCCCTGCACTTTCAGGGTTCCAGGGGCTTGAGGGCGGGTTGCCCAGCATCCAAGGGGCTCAGGCACCACCCTCACCAACCATTCACCGCTTGGGGGTGGAGCTATGTCTCTGTGGGCAGTCCCAGACTTGCAGTGGGTTGCAGACTTGGGGCAAAGAAGGGGCACTGAGAGAGAGAGAGAGTTGCCCTGTGGAGATCCCTGCTGGTGAGTGAGCAGCGTGCACTGGGGTGGGGGTCCGGGGGTAGGGTGCGCCCCAGGTGGGATTCAGGGTTCTGGAAGGGCATGTGGAGAGGGTTCCTTGTGGGGACTCAGGTGAGTTTTCTTTTTCCCTTTAAAGTCTCTTCTGCCCCATGTCCTCAACTGACTTTATTCCCCATACCCGTGAACTCCAGGACACCCACTCACCTGAGCTTTTGTGGGATGGGTTGCAGAATTTCAAGGTTTCCCCTGTTCCCCTGGAAGAGTGCGGGTAAGGACTTCACACAATCCCCACCTTCAGTTCTCTGACACAGTGCAGGTGATGCATCTTGAGCAGTACCCTGAGTTCAGCAGGGTGTGCCCTGGTCCCCAGGCACAGGTGTGGCAGTAGCATGCCCCAGAGCCATCCCCCAACTTCAGCATTATGCCCCGTGTGCCCCCGGGTTAGTGGTAATTGGCTATTAGAATCATGCAGGAAAATCCTCCAGGTGGGGGCCTGGAGGCGGGCATAAACCAGACCCCACTCTAGTTGCATTGGGAATAGACGAATTGAGGGTTTCTTTAGAAGAGTAAGTCTGCCTTCCAGAAAAGGCAAGGTCATTGGTCTATTGAGAATGAAGATAATTACTGCTAAACAACAAGTATGTGTTGCCCCTTCGCCCAGAAACCGAAGCAGGTGTGCAGGCTTTAGGTCAGAGGTGCCTTCTTCTCCCCAGCTGACGGCACTTCTCTGCTCTGGCTCCAAGACACACGAGGTTTTGAACGTCAGCATCGGAGTCAGCGAGGCAGCTTGTCACAGGACACCAGTGCTCAGAGAAAGCACAGGTATGTTTGGCAAAATGTCCTATCTATGTCAGGGCTGGAGGTAAAACCTCTCTTTATCCCAAAACCTCCTAGGCTTTTCTCTTTTCTCTAGTTGAGCCACAAAGTAAAATTGAAGTAGCTGTCAGCATTCTGGGTTTGGTACAAGAATTACTTAGTTTCCCTGAAGGTAGAACTTTGCAGGGGATCACAATTTCTCTGTCCATTTATTGCTTACAAATGTATTTTGCCCATCTGTTTCCTAGCAACCCTCTTTTATTAGAAAGGGAAGGTGAGATTCACTCTGTGCCTGTTTGTAACATCTAATTTGTTCCTTCATCTAACAGTGTTTATTCAATTGGGCCTAAGATATGGTTGAGTGACCAGCATCTAGAGTTAGGTGGCTTATTTTCATCTGATACAGACTTGGATGATGTCATTTGGCAAAGGTGATGTTTCATCATTGATTAGTTTATTCATCAGAAGCGTTAAAATTAGGGTGGAGGGAAAATTCAAAATTATCCAAAGCGGCCTGTTCCTGTTTAAAAGTTGAGCTTGACTTTCTAGTTTTACTAAATGTATTATCTCCATATTTTGAGGTGCCATATTCTCTCTGTAGTTTCTTTGGTGGTGGAGTCAGAAGGAGAGTCTGGGAATTCTTTTGGATAGTGGCATGCTGGTGGCTTCAAGGGGCTTGGCGTCAGGAGCCTTGGGGTGAATTCTGCAACTGCTTGCCTGACCCTGGGTGCATCTCCCAGAGGTTTTGTTTCCTCTTATGAAATTGCCGGCAGATAATGTTCTGCTTAAAGGGGAACACTCCCATCCTGTTGGTGGCAATGCAAAGTGGTGCAGCCAGTCTGGGAAACAGTGTGGGGGTTCCTCAAAAAGTTAAACATTGAACAACCCCATGATCCAGCAATTGCTCTCCTAGGTATTTACCCAAAGGATACAAAAATGCAGATTCAAAGGGGGTACATGCACCATGATGTTTATAGCAGCAATGTCCACAGTAGCCAAACTATGGAGAGAATCCCAAAGTCCATGCACTGATGAATGGATAAAGCAGAAGTGGGATACGTATATATAATGGAATATGACCCAGCTTCAAAAAGAATGAAATCTTACCATTTGCAAGGATGCGGATGGACCTAGAGTGTATTGAGCTAAGCAAAATCATTGAGGAAAGAGAAATATCCTATGCTCTCATGCTTGTGGAATTTCAGAAAGAAAACAGATGAACAGAGTGGAGGGGTGATGAGAGAGGCAAACAAGGAAATAGACTCAAACTTGGAGAACAAACTGAGTGTTGCTGCAGGACAGGGGCGTGGGGGGAAGAGTTAAATGGGTGAGGGGTATTAAGGAGGGCACTTGTGATGAGCACCGGGTACTGTATGCAGGTGAGGAATCACTAAATCCTACCCCTGAAGCGAATACTCCATGGCATGTGAACTAACTGGAATTTAAGTAAAAGAAGAAAGGAAAAAGTGTTCTGCTTCATGAAGAGTGAGGTAAAATTGTAGTGATTTGGGCTGTACTATTCTATAGATGAGAGATGTGAAACACCCTGTTGTAGGATACACTAGTTTCTTATCACATAAGGAGTCCTCAGAAAGCTGCAATGAAAGATTCAGGTCTCAGAGCATGTTCATGTTCCACTGATATGTTACAGTTTGCACAGGTAGGAAAGAAGGTGGAGAGAGAGGCAACAGAATGGGAAAGCAGGTGCGAAACTTTCAATACTTAGCATTATAGCTTTCTCATGAACGCCTTGCGATTTTGGAAGCAGAGGGGGAATCCGGGAGCTTTGCAGGAGACAGGGGAGTTCCAGGACTGGGTAAAGCTGACAGGGGTCCCAGAGGAGAGCTGAATGCATTCTGCAGCAGGGTGTGGGAAGGGGTGGCTGTGGGTCTCCTGGGTGAGAGTTGTGACAGGTGAGGGCTGTGTGCAAGTTCCTGGCTGAGGGCAAGGGAGGTACAGGCGGCGAGCTGGCAGAGAACCTTCTTCTGGGCCACCAGCCTCACCCAACACACAGCCTCATCTTCTGTTCCTGTCACTCCAATTCAGACTTCTCCGAAGGTGAGTGAGAACACATCAAGAGCATTCTTAACAGAAGGGAAAGCATGTGCAAAGGCTCTGGGGCAGGAGAATTTCAGGTATGTCCAGGAGCAGCAAGAAGGCCCTGTGGCCACAGGAGACACCTTAGGACATGACCTCAGAGAGGTGACAGAAAAAACCATTCCAGGGCTATAACCCCATGAGACCCTGTTTCACTGGGCCATCCTGGCTACAGTGTTGAGAACAGATGACAGAGGGTTGAAGATGGCAAGGCAGGTCAATGACAAAGCTTTTACAGGAACTCAGGCACTGTGGACCAGACAGGTGGCCTTGGATGGAGTGGTTAGACCTATTCTGGGTCCATTTTGAAGATGGAGCTCACAGGATTTGCTGATGGGTTAGCTATTAGGAGCAGGAGAACGGAGGAGTTGGGGTAACTCCCAGCTGTTGTGGGTTGTCCTGATCGAGGGGAAGGAGAGGGTTTCTGGGGGTAGGAGGTAGTCCGTGTTCTGCATGCTGAGGAATGTGCCTTTCCTGGTGGATCTGCTGAGGTTTGTGTCTGGGAGAACCTTTCACATCTCCTCCCTCAGCAATGCTCAAGTACAAGTATTCCCCACTTTTTAAACGTTCACAGTAAGACATTGGGCTTTCTTGAAAGAACTACGTTATTACCCAGCTTCAGTAAGAGGAAGAGACCTGAAGAGGATTTCCCTCTTATGAAAAAAGGTGAACAGTGAGAATCGCGGTCAGCATCTGTTTTGGGGAGAAGCATGACAGAGGCGGCGTGCACCCCAACCAGCTCCTTCCGCTGGGAACCGCTCTCTGCATCCAGCCACCAGCACTTTGAATTGTGTCTGTGAGCCTCTGCTGTGCTTTATCTTCATTTATGCTGGGCCTCCGTCAGAAACTTGTTTCCTGAGGCCTAAGAAAAGCCAAAGAGAAGGAATTTTGGAGTCTGAGGACATTATCTAATTGTTCCGTGTAAATTAATGGCCATTCCTTCTTGACACCATTTCTGCTGTGCAAGGTTTCTCAGAAGCCCTGTACTTTCAAAGAGCAGGGAAACCTATACCCCATGCTGCGGGGTTAGTTTTAGTCTCCATGCTGGACAGAACATTTCATGACTGCCGGATTTTCTCACTCAAACCTTGAGACTTTGACCACCTTCACCCGTTTCTAGCACCCCATCTCCGAATCTGGCACCTACCAATCTGCTCTCAGTATCTATGCGTTCAGTATTTGTTTATTCCACATTGAATGTACATGAGAGCATCTGGTATTGGTCTTTCTGTGTCTGAGTTACTTGGCATAAGGCCCCCAAGGTCTGTGTTTCCATGTCTGGTTCTTGTGAATAATGCTGCAGTGAACGTGGGAGTGCATCTGTCTTTTTGAGGCAGTATTTTTGTGTTCTCCAAATCAATACTCAGTAGAGCCATTACTTGTCCATGTGGTAGTGCATTTATTTTTTCAGGAACCTCCATACCGTTTGTCACAGTGGCTGCACCAATTTCCATTCCCACCAACAGTGCACAGTGTCTCCTCATCTGCACACCCTTGACCCCACCTGGTGTCTGTCTCTGGGACAATTGTTGTTCCAACAGTTGTGAGGGGATAGCCGATTGTGGGTTTGATGATGTTTCCCTGACCATATTAAGTGATGTCGAACAACTTTCTCTGTCTGTTGGCACATGTGTGCCATCTTTGGAAAGTATCTATTCACATATTCCCCCCATTTTTTATACTTTTTTTTTGTTTTGATTTGTATGAGTGTTGTGTGTATTTTGGATATTAGCCTCTTCTCACACATATGATTCGCAGATATTTTTTTTCTTATTGGGTCAGTGGCCTTTTTAGTTTTTGCTGGTTTGTTTTGCCGTGTGGAAGATTTCAGTTTGAAGTTGTTCCACTTGTTTATTTTTGCTTTTGTTGCCTTTGCATTTGGTGTCCGATCTGAAGACTCTTTGCCAAAACTAATGTCGAGAGACTTAGTACCTGTGTCTTCTTGGAGGTTTATGGATTCAGGTCTTATGTTCAAATCGTTCATCCATTAAAAATTTTGTGTGTGGTGTAAGAAAGTGACCCAGTTATATTCTTCTGCATTTAGTGTCCAGTTTGCCTGTTACCGCTCACTGAAGAGACAGTCCTTCCCTCATGGTGTATCTTCTGCTGCTGTGTCGTAAGTTAGGATCATCTACGTGTGGGTAAGTTTGTGAGCTTTCTGTTCTGTTCCACTGACCTGGTGTCTGTGTTTATGCCAGTTCCATCCTGTTTTGATGACAACAGCTTTGTAATCTAGCTTGAAATCCAGGAGTGTGTTGACTGCACCTTTCTTTCTCCATGTTACTTTGGGTATTTGGGGTCTTTTGTGATTCCATACAAGTTTGAGGACTGTTATCTATTTCCTCGAATAGTGCCGCTAGAATTCAGATAGGGATTTCATCACATCTGTCGATTGCTTTGGGTACGATGTACATGTTCACATAATTAACTCTTCCAGTTAAGGAGCATGGCGTAAGTTTCCATTTGTTTGTGTTGCCTTCCAAATCTTTGACCCATACATCCTGCGCCCCTTGACACACGTGTTTTTCATTTCCTTTCTGCCATGTGTTGAGTGTACTGTCTTTCTCATTTTTGGTTACTTTTATTCCTAGATTTTTTTTTGATGCAATTGTAAATGGCATTGCTTTTTTAATTTATCTTTGCGGAAGTGTGTCATCAGTATACAGAAATGCAAGAAGTTGGGTCATCTGGGTGGCCCCATAGGTGAAGCGTCTGCCTTCAGCTCAGGTCATGAACCCAGAGATCTGGGATCGAGCCCCCTGTTGGGCTCCCCGCTTATCGAGGGTCTGCTTCTCCCTCTTTCTGTCACTCCCCCTGCTCGTACTTTTTCTCTTCCTATCAAATAAATAAATAAAATCTGAAAAAAAAAGACAACAGGTCTCTGTATATTGACTTTATATCCTGCAGCTTTCTTGAATTTGTTTATTCTAACAGATTTTTTGTGTGTGTGTGGAATCTTTCGGGATTTCATGTCCTTTGCAAATATTGATAGTATTCCTGTAAGGATTTCATATCTTTCTCTTTTTTTAAAATGATGTTAGTCACCCTACAGTACTTCATTTGTTTTTGATGTAGTGTTCCATGATTCATTGTTTGCATATAACACCTAGTGCTCATTATGACACATGCCCTCCTTTTTTTTTAAAGAATTTACTTATTTATTCGACAGATATAGAGACAGCCAGCGAGAGAGGGAACACAAGCAGGGGGAGTGGGAGAGGAAGAAGCAGGCTCATGACGGAGGAGCCTGTTGTGGGGCTCGATCCCATAACGCCGGGATCACGCCCTGAGCCGAAGGCAGACGCTTAACCGCTGTGCCACCCAGGCGCCCCAACACGTGCCCTCCTTAATACCCATCACCAGGATTACCCATTCCCCTTCCTCTCTCTTTCTGCAACCTTCAGTTTGTTTCCCAGTGTTAGTAGTCTCTCATGGTTCATCTCCCCCTCTCATTCCCCCCTTCACTTTTCCCTTCCTACTCCTAATGTCCTCCATGCTATTCCTTCCATTCCACATAGGAGTCAAAGCATATGATAATTGTCTTTCTCTGCTTGACTTAATTTCACTTAGCATAATCCCCTCCTGATCCATCCACGTTGGTGCAAATGGTGGGTATTCATCCTTTCTGATGACTGAGTAATAGTCCATTGTATAGATGAACCACATCTTCTTTGTCCATTCATCTGCTGAAGGACATCTTGGCTCCTTCCACAGTTTGGATATTATGGACACTGCTGCTATGAACATTGGGATACAGGTGCCCCTTCTTTTCATTACTCTGTGTCTATGGGGTAAATACCCAGTAGTGCAATTGGTGGGTCGTAGGATAGCTCTGTGTTTAACATATTGAGGAACCTCCATATTGGTTTCAAAAGTGGCTGTACCAGCTTGAATTCTCACGAGTAGTGTAAGAGGGCTCCCCTTTCTTCACATCCTCTCTGACTTTTTTTTTTATTTCTGTCTTATTAATTTTTTTTCAAGATTTTATTGATTTATTCTACAGAGATAGAGACAGCCAGCGAGAGAGGGAACACAAGCAGGGGGAGTGGGAGAGGAAGAAGCAGACTCATGACGGAGGAGCCTGATGTGGGGCTCGATCCCATAAGGCCAGGATCACGCCCTGAGCCGAAGGCAGACGCTTAACCAATGTGAGACCCAGGTGCCCCCTGCCTTGTTAATTTTAACCATTCTAACTGGTGTAAGGTGGTATTTCATTGTCGTTTTGATTTGTATTTGCCTGATGGCAATTCATGTGGAGCATTTTTTCATGTGTCGGCCATTTGTATGTCTTCTCTGGAGAAGTATCTCTTTGTGTCTTCTGCCCATTTTTTGGGTGTCGAGTTTGAGGAGTTCTTTATAGATCTTGGATACCAGCCCTTTATCTGTAAAATCATTTGCAGATATCTTCTTCAATTCCATAGGATGCCTTTTTGTTTTTTGATCATTTGCTTTGCCAAGCAGAAGCTTTTTATCCTGATGAAGTGCCCATAGTTCATTTTTGCTTTTATTTCTTTGCCTTTAGAGACGTGGCTTGCAAGAAGTTGTTGTGTTCAAAGTTGAAGAGTTCTTTTGATTTTGATATGAGACAGGAATCCATTATCTTATTTTCCTGATTGTATTCGAGTCCTCTGTCTTTCTTGGTGAGTCTAGCTAAGTTTGTCAGTTTTGTTTATCGTTCCAAAAAAGGCCGCTCTCATTTTCATTGTTTTTTTTTTTTTGTCTTTTTAGTCTCCGTTGGATTTATTTATGCATTCCTTTTTGTTATTTCCTTATTTCTACTAATTTGGGGCTTTGTTTGTTGTTTTATTTTCTACTTCTTTACCACATAAATCAGGTTGTTTATTGGAGAGCATTCTCATGGATTGATGAAGACTTGAATTTCTATGAATGTCCCCCATAAAGTTACTTTTGCTGCATCACATAAGTTTTTGTAGGTTGTCTTTTTATCAGTGTCAAGGTACTTCTAAAAAATTTTTGATTTCTTCTTTGACTGTTGGTTGTTCAGTAGCTTGTTGTTAAATCTCCACATATTTTTTTAAGATTATTTAGGTATCTGACAGAGAGTGAGACAGCAAGAGAGGGAACGCAAGCTGGGTGGTGGGAGAGGGAGAAGCAGGCTTCCGAATGAGCAACGAGCCTGATTTGGAGCTAGATCCCAGAATCCTGGGATCAAGACCCGAGCTGAAAGGAGATCCTTAATGACTGAGCCACCCAGGCCCCAAAAATCTCCACCTATTTTTGACTGTCCCATTTTTTTCTTGAGACTGATTTCTAGTTTCATATCATTGTGGATGGACAAGATTTGAAGCAGAAGGTGAAGAGAGCATTCAGATGAAAGGTTTGTTTCCTGGAGGGTTTTCTGAGGGCAGACCATGAGTTCAGTGGGGACGGAGGAAGGTTTTGTGAGACGGGGGTGGGGTTAACCCTTGTTAGAATTACTGACTACTACCATGCAGGCTGTGTGCTACCGTTCACACCGTAGTCCTGATGGACGTGTACTTCATTAGAAATATTTTCTAGGAGGTGTAGGCATAGCCTTCACTTAAAAAAAGATGGCATGTGGGTTCATGGCATGACCCCAGGTCACCAACCAGGATGTATGGTATTGTGGGAGATCAGAAACAGGCTTTCTGTGGGAAGTGACAGAAATAAGGTATGGTGAGCTCCATGACCATAGGTGAGGTCCCGAGTGACGCACTGGGTGTTGGGTTCTGTGGATCTGTCTCATCATGTTCTGTGGAATTCAGGGACACCCTCCTGTCTGTGGATTTGTGTGGAGACAGGTAGACATCAGTGTCTGGCCAGGCACGAGGGTCTCACTGGCCCACCACCAGAGGTGCAGCGTGCGGGGGAGCCACTGCTTGGTTTCCACGAAAGCTGACCAGGGTCTGTGACCGTGATTCCTAGCAGCCGCAAGGGGAGAGGAGGCCGGGGGTGGTGCACACTTCCTAGACTTGTGGTCAGGACTAGTCTGGATCCCACTGAAGTCAGCCACACCGGGCACAGAAGGTACCCAGTCAGTGTAGCTGTGGGCACTGCTCCCATGGTACTTTTGGGCCAGCTCCATGCTGCCACCTCCTGCTTTTCATCATCATCTTCAAGGTCATGTGCCTCTGCTCTTGCCCCATGGCCTCCGGGGTATTGTCCGTCCTCCATCTGGTCCTCGTCCCTGGTGCCCTGTGCAGTCCGATGCCAGGGTAGCCTTCTCGAGACAAACATCTGGCCCTGATGGAACACTTCCATGGATCTCGGGTGATGCGAGGATGATGCCCTGCCCTGGAAGGGGGCTGCAGGTCCCCAATCAGGACAGCCATGTCTCCCTTTTCAGCATGGCCTGCCCTCCCCTTAGTCTTCTTCAGGGAAGCTCTCCCCACTTCCTGAGATGACAGCTCTGAACTTAAAAATGAATGTTATTTTACATATCTCTATGCCTTAGTTCATCCATGGCATGTCTTTCAACCCCGTTAGTGGGGTTTTTTTAGCAGTTCTGAAGGGCTGTCTGCTCAAGGAGGGGACGACCTGGGTGGGGCAGCTTTCCCTCTCATCTCCCTCAGCATGTCTCTGAGCCCTGAGGCCAGCTGTCCCACTGAAGATTGAGGGACTAGAGCCAGCCCATCCTGAGCCCAGGCTGTGTCAGCTCATAGACTGATGCGTGTTGGAGCGGTGGGTAAGCTGGCATGGGTCAGGGGCAGGCAGTGTCTCCTTCTCATTCCTTCCCTCCCTTCCTCCCAGAGGTAGCTCAGAGCAGCCTTCAACCCCTGCATCTCCAGATCCCTTGACCTGTGCCTCCTGTGTTCAGCTGGTGACCTTGGAGTTTCGCATGGATTCTACCTCCCGTACCCTCTCCCATAGCAGTTCCTGGATCAGGGGAGGGTCGGACCCTTGTCTGTTTTTGGTCTTCTTCCTTTCCCACACCAAGCCCACCCACCTTTGCATCTTCCATGTATGTGCTTGGAAGCAAGCCCATCCACAGGGAACCTATTAGCCAAATGGATCCAGGCAATGAACATTGAAGTAGAGATCCAGGATCCATAATAAACCTGCTCTGAAACCTGTCCCAAAGTCTGTGACTCTCTCACACTGAAACAGAAACAATAATAGCTTTCTGGACTGTGAAGTGATATGTCTTTCTACTTCCAATCTTGAATGCAAAGGTGCTGAGCCTGGACTGAAAAGGACCATGGCTCCCGTGGGCTGGGATCCACGGGAAGAACTCAGTGAAATCTGAATTTGAGGCATGGAGTGAATAATTATTGTAGAGTGAATCCTCCCAAGTAGGGCTTATGCACATTGCACAGGAAAAGCTTTTTCAAAGAGCTTCCTGAAAGAAAAATCTTTTTTTAAAATTTATTTTAATTCCACTAGAGCTAACATACAATGTTACATTAGTTTCAGGTATACAATAGAGTGATTCAGTAATTCTACATATTACTCAGTGGTCATCAAGAAAAGTGTCCTCTTAATCCCCTTCATCTATTTCACTCATCCCTCTATCCACCTCCTCTCTGGTAACCTTCCGTTTGTTCTCTATTGTTAAGAGTTTGTATTTTGGTGTGTCTCCTTTTTCTCTTTTAGTTATTTATTTTTGTTTGTTTCTTAAATTCCCCATTAGAGTGACATCGTATGGCATTTGTCTTTCTCTGACTGACTGATTTTAGTTAGGATAATACTCTCTAGCTCCATCCATATGGCTGCAAATGGCAAGGTTTCATTCTTTTTCAAGCCGAGTAATACTCCATTGTGTGTGTGTGTGTGTGTGTGTGTGTGTGTGTGTGTGAATACACACATCTATCATCTCATTTGTCAATTTTTCTACAGACACTTGGGTTGCTTCCATATTGTGATATTGTAAATAATGGTGCAAGAAACATAGGGGTGCACGTATCCTTTTAAGTTACTCTTTTCCTATTCTTTGGGTAAATATGAGTAGTGTGAATGTTGGATCGTAGGGTAGTTCTATATTTAATTTTTTGAGGAACCTTCATACTGTTTTCCACGGTGGCCACCGCAGTTTGCATTCCCACCCACAGTTCACGAGGATTCCCCTTTATCCACATCCTCCCAACAGCTGCTCTTTGTTGTGCTTTTGATGTTAGCCATTCTGACAGGTTTGAGGTATTACCTCATTGTCCTTTGGATTTACATTTTCCTGATGATGGGTGATGTTGAACATCTTTTCACGGGACTGTTGGCCATTTGTATTTCTTCTTTGGAGAAATGTCTGTCCATGTCTTCTGCCTATTTTTTAACTGGATTATTTGTTTTTTGGGGGTTGAGTAGTATCAGTTGTATATGTTTTGGACACTATCCCTTTATTGCATATGATCTTTGCAAATATCTTCTCCCTTTGAGTAGGTTGTCTTATTATTTTTACGTTTTCATTGTTCTTCTGCCGTGTGGAAACTTTTTATTTTGCTGTATTCCCAATAGTTTATTTTTGCTTTCATTTCCTTTGCCTCAGGACACAGTCTAGAAAAACGTTGGTATGGTCCATGTCAAGAAGTTACTGTCTTCCCTCCTGTAGGATTTTTATGGATTCAGGTCTCATATTGAGGTCTTGAAACTGTTTTGTGTTTGTCTTTATTGTGTAAGAAAGCAGTCTAATTTCATTCTTTTGTGCGTAGCTGTCTAGTTTTCCCAACACCATTTGTTGTAGAGACTGTCCTTTTCCCTTTTGATATCGTTGCTTGCTTTGTGGAAGATTCATGGACCACATAATTGTGGGTTTCTGTCTGAACTTGTATCCTGTTCCTTTGGTCGCTGTCTCTATTTTTGTGCCGTACTGTCTTGTTAGGATGACTGCAGCTTTGTAGTATAACCTGAAATCTGAAATTGTGAGTCCTCCACCTTTGTTTTTCTTTTCCACATTGCACTGGCTGTTCGGAATCTTTAGTGGTTCCATACAAATGTTTAGGATTGTTTATTCGAGGTCTTTTGTTCTTTAATTTAAATTCAATTAGCCAACTTACAGTACATCATTCGTTTCAGATGTAGTCTTCAATAAATTTTCAGTCTTGTGTATCACCCAGTGCTCATTGTATCGTGTGACCTCCTTAATGCTACTCACCCAGTTACCCCCCCCCAACTTCTCCTCCAACAATCATCAGTTTCTTGCGATAGTTAAGAGTCCATCATGGGTTTTCTCCCTCTCTGATGACTTCCCATTCTATTTTCCCTTCCTTCCCCTATGGTCACCTTCCTTGTTTCTGATATTCCACATAGGAGTGAAAGCATATGATCATTGTCTTTCTTTCATTGACTTATTCCACTCAGCATAATACCCTCCAGCTCCACCCAGGTCGGTGTGATGGTAAGTATTCATCCTTTCTGATGGCTGAGTAATATCCCATTATATATATGATCCACATCTTCTTTATCCATTCATCTATCCATGGTCATCTGCACTCCTTCCGCAGCTTCTCTATTATGGATATTGTTGCTATGAACACTGGTGTGCATGTGTCCTGTCTTCACTACCTCTGTCTCTGGGGGTAAATACCCAGTAGTGCAATTGCTGGGACATAGGGTAGCTTTATTTATAACTTCTTGAGGAAATTCTGTACCATTTTCAAGAGTGGCTGTACCGGACTGCATTCGTACAGGGGTGTAAGAGGGTTCCCGTTTCTCCATATCCTCTCCAACATATATAGTTTCATGTCTTCTTATTTTTAGATATTCGGCCTCGTGTGATATGGCATCTATAGGGGTTTACATTTGTATTTCCCTGAAGCCAAGTGATATGAAGCATTTATGCATGTATCTTTTGATCACCAGTACATCGTTATCAGTGAAATGACTTCCCATTTTAATCTATCTCAAGACCTAAAGCTGGGGAAGGCACTGAAACTGGATGATGCCATTGGTTGGAAGTGTGGAGAATTTCAAAAGATCTCCGTGGAGAGCAAGTTTAAAGGTCAGTGTGAAGCTACTAATTGGATCCGGGGAGATCTCTGAAAGTGGGGGTTGCCTGGGATGGGCTGAGGGGGGCCCTCCGATTTTCCTATGAATCCTTGCTGCAGCCCCAAATGGACAGTTTCCTGCTGTGGGGCAGGCTGAGTCCTCTAGTCGTGCAGAGGTGAGCCCAATGCCTGGCGCCTTGGAGGCAGGCAAACGGGGAGGGACCCTCAGCAGAAGACCCAGGGTTAGGTTAGGCCTCAAGAGACAGCAGGTCCGAACTGCCCAGTGCTCAGAGAACTCCCAGGCTGAGTGAGATGAGGGCACAAGGGCGGGTGAGTGTGAGCCTTGGGGTTTCATCTGGAAGGGCCCACAAAAGTCGGGGTTCACCAGAAGGGGCTCTCAGGGGGTGCCCCAATTCTCTTGCCCTGAATGCTCTGTTGTGCCCCCAAACGGTACAGTTTCCTGTGGGCTGCAGGCTGAGTCCTACAGTGGGGCTTCGGTGTCCCCAATCCCCCGGAGTGGGGTGCCAGGGCCCTGGGGAGGGGCCCCTCTGTGGCCAACCTAGGGTAAGGGTTAGGGTCCAGGAGCCCGGAAGGGACTATCTGCAAGCTGTGCGGCGAGCTCTGTGGAGGGCTGAGAGGAGGCCATGGGGGAGGGTGAGAATGGGCCTCAGGGTTGGGGCATGGGAGGCTGCCAAAGGATGGGGATGGGCTCCGGGGGCCTCCCCAAGTTCTCGTGCCCTGTAGGCTCCGTAGAGCCCCAAGGGGCATGGTTTCCTGTCAGGTGGCAAGCTGAGTCCTGCAGTGGGGCATAGGTATCCCAGTTCCCCCGGGCTGCGGTGTAAGGCTCCTGGGGAGGCCCCCACACCCACAGCCGACCTAGGGCTAGGTTTAGGCCCAGGAGCCCCGCAGGCCCGATCTGCTGGCTGTATGGCTAGTTACACGGGCTGAGGTGAGGGTGTGGGGGAGGGTGAGCGTGGGCCTCAGGGTTGGGGTGCGGGAGGCCACCGAAGTTCGCTGGTGTCTTAGGAAGGCCCTACTGGTTCTCCTGCCCTGAATGCTCTATGGCCTCCCAGGGTGCACGGTTTCCTGCGGGGTGGCAGACTGAGTCCTGCTGTGAGGCTCAGGTGTCCCGAATCCCCGCGGCTGCAGCTCCAGGCTCCTGGGGAGGGGCCCCTCCACAGATGAACTAGGGTTAGGGTTGGGGCCCAGGAACCCCGCAGGCCAGATCTGCCCAGTATATGGCGAGCTCCGCCGCGGCCTGAGGTGAGGGTGCGGGATGGGGTGAGCATGGGCTTCAAGGGTGGGTTTAGGGATCGCCGAAGTTCGCCGGGGGCTCTGGGGGCCCTCCTGGTTCTCCCGCCCTGAATGCTCTACAGCCTCCCAAGGGGCACGGTTTCCTGCGGGCTGGCAGGCTTTGTCCTGCAGTGGGGCTCAGGTGTCCCCAGTCCCTGGTGCTGCGGCACTGGGCCCCAGGGGAGGGGCCCTACCCAGCGGACCTAGGGTCAGGTCTAGGCCTCAGGAACCTGGCAGGCCTGATCTGCCGGCTCTGCGTCGAGGTCGGTGGCAAGCTGAAGGGAAGGCGTGGGGCGGGATGAGCATGGGCCTCAGGGTTGGGGTGTAGGGGGCTGCCGAGGATCACTGGTGGCTCAGGGGGGCCCTACCAGTTCTTCTGCACAGGATGCTCTGCAGCGCCCCAAGGGGCATGGTTTCCTGAGGGGTGGCAGGCTTAGTCCCGTGGTGGGGCTCAGGTGTACCCAATCCCCAGGGTTAGGGTACGGATTAGGGTATGGGTTAAGGTTAGGGTATGGGTTACGGTTAGGGTATGGGTGAGGGTAGGGGTTAGGGTTAGGGTAAGGAGAGGGTACGGGTTAGGGTTGGGTTTAGGGGTTACAGGTTAGAGGTTATGGGTTAGGGTACAGATTAGGGTTTAGGGTACGGGTTAGGGTTTAGGGTTTGGGTTTAGGGTTAGGGTTTGGGTTGGAGTACGGGTTAGGTTTAGGGTACGGGTCAGGGTTAGGGTATGGGTTAGTCTACGCATTAGGGTACGGTTTAGGGTACGGGTTAGGGTACGGTTTAGGGTAAGTGTTTGCGTACGGATTTGGGTACGGCTTAGGGTACGGGTTATGGTTAGGGTACGGGTTAGGGAACGGGTTAGGGATAGGGATTGGGTACGGTTTAGGGTTAGGGTATGGGTTAGGGTAAGGGTTAGGGTACAGGTTAGGGTTAGGTATGGGTTAGGCTATGGGTTAGGGTCCGGGTTAGAGATAGGGTACGGGTTAGGGTATGGGTTAGGGTACGGGTTAGGGTATGGGTTAACGTTAAGGTAAGGGTATGGGTTAAGGTTAAGGTAAGGGTACTGGTTAGGGTTAGGGTACAGGTAGGGTTAGGGTACGGGTCATGGTACGAGTTAGGATATGGGTTAGGGTCAGGGTTTAGGGTTTAGTGTTAAAGTAAGGGTATGGGTTAGGGTACTTGTTAGGGTTACGGTTAGGTTTAGGGTACGGTTTAAATTACGGGTTAGGGTATAGTTTAGGGTTAGGGTTAGGGTACGGGTTAGAGTACGTGTTAGGGTTTCGGTTAGGGTTAGGGTATAGGTTAGGGTTAGGGTTAGGGTACGGGTTAGGGTTAGGTTTAGGTTTAGGTTACGATTTAGGGGTAGGGTTAGCTGAAGGGGTAGGGTTAGGGGTAGGGTTAGGGGTATGGTAGGGGTCGGGGTTGGGTTAGGGTTTAGGGTTAGGTTTTGGGGTTAGTGGTTAAGGTTAGGGTTTAGTGTTTAGGGTTTCGGGATTAGGGTTAGGGGTTAGGGTTTAGGGTTTAGTGTTAATGTTAGGGTTTAGGGTTTAAGGATTAGGGTTTAGGGTTAGGTTTAGGGTAGGGTTAGGGTTAGGGTAAGTGTTAGGGGTTAGGGTTAGGATTAGGGGTTAAGGTTTAGGGTTTAAGGTTAGGGCTTAGGGTTTAGGGTTAGGGTTAGACCCCAGTAGGCCAGCAGGACCGATGCGCCGGCTGTGCGGCGAGTGGAGGAGTGGGACGATTGAGGGTGCTGGTGAGCTGGAGTATGGTATCCCGCGTTTTGGCGCAGGGGACCTTTGAACACCACTACTGGCTCGGAGGGCCCTGCCCATTCTCCCGCCCTGAATGACCGGCGGTGCCCCTAGCGGCCTGGGTCATGGCGGGGTGGCAGTGTGAGTCTGGCACTGCGGTTTGGGGGTCCCCAATGCCATGCGTTACAGCGCAAGGGCCCTTGGGAGGGGCCCCTGGGGCCGTCCTAGGGTTACTGTTAGCACCCAGGAGTCCGGTAGACATGATCCGCCAGCTGTGCAGTAGCGGAGGGCCAGGCCAAGGTGAGGGCGCTGGCGAGCTGGGGCATGGGCCCACGCAGTTTGGCACGGGGGCCTTGGAAGGTCGCCTGGGGATTGGATGGCCCTGCCGGTTCTCCCGCCCTGAATGGCCAGAGGCGTCCCTAGCGACCCGGGTCGTGGCGGGGCAGCACGGTGAGTATGGCGCTGGGGCTCGGGGGTCCCCAATCCCTGGCGTTGCTGCGCCAGGCCCCTTGGGAGGTTCCCCTTGGGGGCCAACCTAAGGTTAGGGTTAGCCCCCAGGGGGCTGGAGGCCCGATCCGCTGGCTGTTTGGTGAGCAGAAGGGCGGGTCGAGGTGAGGGCGCTGGTGAGCGGGAGCATCGGCCCAAGCATTTTGGTGCGTGGGCCCTTAGATGTTCACCGGGACTTGGAGGGCCCTGCCCATTCTCCCGACCTGAATGACCGGTGGCGCCCCTAGTGGCCTGCGTGCCAGCGGGGTGGCAGGGTGAGTCCGGCGCTGGGGCTTGGGGGTCATCAATCCCCGGTGTTGCGGGACAGGCCCCTTGGGAGGGGCCCCTCAGGGGCCAACCTAGGGTTAGGGTTAGCCCCCAGGAGGCCGGCAGGCCCCATACGCCAGCTGTGCAGCGAGCGGAGGGGCGGGCCGAGCTGAGTGCCCTGGCAAGCTGGAAGGTGGTACCCAAAGTTTTGGCACCAGGGGCCCTCGAATGTCGCCAGGGACTCGGAGGGCCCTGCCCGTTCTCCCGCCCTGAATGAGTGGCGGCTCCCCTAGCAACCCGAGTGGTGGCGGGGCTGCAGGGTGGGTCTGGTGCTGAGGCTCGGGGGTCCCCAATGCCAGGCGTTGCGGCACCAGGCCCCTTGGGCGGGGCCCCTTGGGGGCCGAACTAGGGTAAAGGTTAGCTCCTGGAGGCCGGCAGGCACGATCCACAGTCTGGGGCGAATGGAGGTGTGGTCGAAGATCAGGGCGCTGGCGAGCAAGAGAGTGGGCCCCAGCGTTTTGGCGCTGGGGGCCTTCGAAGGTCACCGGGGCAGGGAGGGCCCTGCCCATTCTCCCGCCCTGAATGATTGGCGGTACCCTAGCGGCCCGGGTGTGGGCGGGGCGGAACGGTGAGTCCAGCGTTGCGACTCGGGGGTCTCCAATCCCTGGTGTTCGGCGGCAGTCCCTTTGGGAGGGGCACCTTGGGGGCCGACCTAGGGTTAGGGTTATCCCCCAGGAGGCCGGCAGGCTCAATCCACCGGCTCTGTGGTGAATGGGGGGGTGGACCAAGGTGAGGTCGCTGGCAAACGGAAGCGTGGGCCCCAACATTTTGGCTCGGTGGGCTTTCAAATGTCGCAGGGGGCTCGGAGGGCCCTGTTCCTTCTCCCGCCATGAAGGACCGGCGACACCCCTAGCTCCCCGGGTGGCAGCGGGGTGGCAGGGTCAGTCCTGCACTGGTGCTTGGGTTTCCCAATCCCCAGCGTTGCGGCGCCAGGCCCCTTGGGAGGGGCCCCTCTGGGACTGTCCTAGGGTTAGGTTAACCGCCAGGAGGCCAGCAGTCCGGATCCGCAGGCTGTGCAGTGAGCGGAGGAGAGATTGACCGTGGTAGGGCGCAGTTGAGCAGTAGCGTGGTACCCAGTGTTTTGGCGTGGGGGGCCTTCTTATTTCACCGGAGGCTCGGAGGGCCCTGCCGGTTATCCCGCCCTGAATGCCCGGAGTCGCTCCTAGAGGCCCGCGTGGCGGCGGGGCGGCAGGGTGGCCCGGCGCTGGGGCTGGCGGGTCCCCAATCCCTGCCATTGTGGCACCAAGCCTCTTGGGAGGGGCCACTCTGAGGCCCATCTAGGGTTACCATTAGCCCTGAGGAGCCCTGGAGGCCAGATCCGCCAGCTGTGTGGCTAGAGGGGGGGCGGGCTGAGGTGAGAGCGCTGTAGAGCGGGAGCATGGGCTTCAGCGTTTTGGCGCGGGGGACCTATAAATGTCGCTTGGGGCTCGGAGGGCCCTGCCCGTTCCCCCACCCTGAATGACCGGTGGCGCCCCAAGTGGCCCGGGTGGCGGCGGAGGGGCAGGTTGAGTACATCATTGGGGCTTGGGGGTCCTCAATCTCCAGCATCGTGGCGCCAGGCCCTTTGGGAGTGCCCTTCGGGGGCCGACCTGGGGTAAGGGTTAGCTCCCAGGAGGCCGGCAGGCCCAATAAGATGGCTGTGGGGCGAGCGGAGGAGTAGGCTGAGGTGAGGGCGATGGGGAGCAAGATTGTGGGCCCCTGCATTTTGGCACTGGAGGCTTCAAATATCTCCGGTTCCTCCAGGGCCCTGTCCCTTCTCCCGCCCTGAATGACCGGCGGCGCCCCTCGCGGCCCGGGTGCCAGCGTTGTGGGAGGGTGAGTCTGGCTTTGGGGCTTGGGGTTCCAGATCCCTGGCGTAGTGGCACCAAAACCCTAGGGAGGGGCCCCTGGGGGGCGGACCTAGGGTTAGGGTAAGCCCCCAGGAGACCGTCAGGCCCAACCGCACACTGTGCGGCGAGCTGAGGTGCAGCCCGAGGTGAAGGCGCTGGGGAGCGGGAGCGTGGGCACCAGCGTTTTGGCACGGGGAGCCTTTGAAGGTCACCGGGGACTCAGAAGGCCCTGCCCTTCTCTAGCCCTCTATGACCCGCGGCGCCCCTAGCGGCCCAGGTGGGGACAGTGCGGCAGGGTGAGTCCCGCTCTGGGGCTCTGAGTCACCAATCCCCAGCATTGCAGAGCCAGGCCGCTTGGGATGTCCCCTCAGGGCCGACCTAGGGTTTTGGTTAGCTGCCAGGAGCCCGGCAGGCCCTCTCCACCGGCTCTGAAGCAAGCGGTGGGGTGGGCCTAGGTGAGGGCGCTGGCGAGCAGGATCCTGGGAGCCAACATTTTTCCGCGGGGAGCCTTCAAAGGTCAGCGTGGGCTTGGAGGGCCCTGCCCGATCTCTTGCCCTGATTGACCGGCGGGGCCTCTAGCGGCTCGGGTGGCTGAAGGGCAGCAGGGTGAGTGCGGCACATGAGCTCGGGGTCCCCATCCCCAGCGTTGCAACGCCAGGCCCCTTGGGAAGTGCCCCTCGGTGGCCGACCTATGGTTAGGGTTAGCCTCCAGGAGCCCCGCAGGCCCGATACACCACCTGTGCGTCTAGCGGAGAGTTGGGCCGAGGTGAGGGTGCTGGTGAACATGAGCCTGGGCCCAAGCGTTTTGGTTCGGTGTGCCTTCGAAGGTCGGCAGGAGTTTGGAGGGCCCTGCCAGTTCTCCCACCCTGAATGAATGGCGGCGCCCCTAGCGGCCTGTGTGGGTTGGGGTGGCAGCGTGCATCCAGCGCTGGGGCTTGGGGGCCCCCAATCCCTGGCGTTGCGGCGCCAGGCCCCTTAGGAAGGGACCTTCAGGGGCTGTCCTAGGGTTAGGGTGAGCTCCCAGGAGACCGGCAGGCCCGAGTCGCTGGCTCTGCGAAGAGCGGAAGTGCGGGCCGAGTTGAGGGTGATGCAGAGCGGGAGCGTGGTCCCCAGCGTTTTGACGCCCTGGGCCTTCGACTGTTGCCATGGCTCAAAGGGCCCTGCCCGTTCTCCTGCCCTGAATAACCAGCGGCGCCCTTAGCAGCTCCCTTGGCGGTGGAGCGGCAGGGTGAGTCCATGCTGCGGCTCGTGGATCCCCAATCCCCAGCGTTGTGGGGCCAGGCCTCTTGGGAGGGGCTCCTCGTGGGCGGACCTAGGTTTAGAGTTAGCACCCAGGAGGCCAACAGGCCCAATCCTCTGGCTGGGCGGCGAGAGGTGGGCGGCCCGAGGTAAAGGCGCTGGCGATCCGGAGCATGGGCCCCTGCATTTTGGCGCAGGAGGCTTCAAATATCGCCGGTTTCTCCAGGGCCCTGTCCCTTCTCCCGCCCTGAATGACGGGCGGCGCCACTAGCGTCCCGGGTGGCGACGTGGCGGCAGGGTGAGTCTGGCTCTGGGTCTTGGGGTCCCTGATCCCCAGTGTAGCGGCACCAGGACCTTTGGGAGGGGCCCCTGGGTGGCTGACCTAGGGTTAGGGTTAGCCCCCAGGAGGCCGGCAGGTGGGATCCGGCCACTGTCCGGGGAGCGGAGGGCGGGGCCGAGGTGAGGGCGTTGGGGAGCGGGAGCGTGGGCACCAGCGTTTTGGCAGGGGGAGCCTTTGAAGGCCACCGGGGGCTCGGAAGGCCCTGCCCCTTCTCTCGCCCTGAGTGACCCGCAGTGCTCCTAGCGGCCTGGGTGGCGGCGTTGCGGTAGGGTGACTGTGGCTCTGGGGCTTGAGGTTCCCGATCCCCGGCGAAGCGGCACCAGGACCCTTGGGAGGGGCCCCTGGGTGGCCGACCTAGGGTTAGGGTTAGCACCCCGGAGGCCGGCAGGCGGGATCCGCCCGCTGTGCGTGGAGCGGAGGGGCGGGCCGAGGTGAGGGCGCTGGCGAGCAAGAGCCTGGGCCCAAGCGTTTTGGCACCGGGGGCCTTCGAATGTCTCCGGGGACTCGGCGGGCCCTGCCCATTCTCCTCCCTGAATGACCGGCGGCGCCCCTAGCAGCCCAGGTGGCGGCGGGGCGGCATGTAAGTCCAGGCATAGGGCTCCGGGTCCCCAGTCCACCGCGTGGCGGCGCCAGGCCCCTTGGGAGTGGCCCCTCGGAGGCTGACCTAGGGTTAGGTTTAGCCCCTAGGATGCCGGCAGGCCCTATTCGCCAGCCGTGTGGAGACTGGAGTGGCGGACCGAGGTGAGGGCACTGGTGAGCGGGAGCGTGGGCCCGGGTGTTTTGGCGCGGGGGGCCTTTGAAGGTCGCCGTGTCTTGGAGGGCCCTGCCCGTGCTCCCGCCCTGAATGAACGGCACCACCCCAAGCCCCCGGGTGGCGGCTGGGTGGCAGGGTGAGTCCAGTGCTGAGGCTCAGGGGTCCCCAATCCCCAGCGTTGCGGCGCCAGATCCCTTGGGAGGGGCCCCTCGGGGGTCGATCTAGGGTTGCGGTTAGCCCCCAGGAGGCCGGTGGACCCGATCAGCGGCTGTGCGGCACGCGGAGGGTTGGGCCGAGGTGAGTGCACTGGCGAGACTGAGCATGAGCCCAAGCGTTTTAGTGCGGGGGGCCTTCGAAGGTCAGTGGGGGCTCGGAGGGACCTGCCCGTTCTCCCGCTCTAAATGACCGGCGGGGCCCCTAGAGGCTCCGGTGCCTGAAGGGCAGCAGGGTGAGACCGGCACTTGGGTTGTGGTCCCCATTCCCGGCGTTGTGGCGCCAGGCCACTTGGGAAGGCCCCCTCCGTGGCCGACCTACAGTTAGGGTTAGCTCCCAGGAGGCCAGCAGGCCCGATACACCGCCTGTGCGTCGAGCGGAGAGTTGGGCCGAGGTGAGGGTGCTGGTGAACATGAGCCCGGGCCCAAGCGTTTTGGTTCGGGGCGCCTTCGAAGGTCGGCGGGAGTTCGAAGGACCCTGCCCATTCTCCCACCCTGAATGAATGGCGGCGCCCCTAGCGGCACGTGTGGGGCAGGGCGGCAGGGTGCATCCAGCGCTGGGGCTTGGGGGTTCCCAATCCCCGGCGTTGCGGCGCCAGGCCCCTTAGGAAGCGACCCTCGGGGCCGTCCTAGGGTTAGGGTTAGCGCCCAGGAGGCCGGCAGGCCCGATCCGCCGGCTGTGCGAGGAGTGGAGATGCAGGCCGAGTTGAGGGCAATGGCGAGCGGGAGCTGGGCCCCAGCGTTTTGGCGTCCTGGGCCTTTGAATGTTGCCATGGCTCGGAGGGCCCTGCCCTTTCTCCTGCCCTGAAGAACCAGCAAGGCCCCTAGCGGTTCCGTTGGCAGTGGGGCGGCAGGGTGAATCCCAGGCTGCGGCTCGGGGATCCCCAATCCCCGGCGTTGTGGTGCCAGGCCCCTTGGGAGGGGCTCCTCGTGGGCCGACCCAGGGTTAGAGTTAGCCCCCATAAGGCCGGCAGGCCAGATCCTCTGGCTGGGCGGTGAGAGGTGGGCGGGCCGAGGTAAAGGCGCTGGGGTGCGGGATTGTGGGCCCCTGCATTTTGGGGTGGGAGGGTTCAAATGTCACCGGTTTCTCCAGGGCCCTGTCAGTTCTCCCGCCCTGAATGAACGGCGGCGCCCCTCGCGGCCCGGGTGGCAGCGTTGTGGGAGGGTGAGTCTGGCTTTGGGGCTTGGGGTTCCAGATCCCTGGCGTAGTGGCACCAAAAGCCTTGGGAGGGGCCCCTGGGCGGCCGACCTAGGGTTAGGGTTAGCCCCCAGGAGGCCGGCAGGCCCGATCCGCCCGCTGTGCATGGAGTGGAGGGGCGGGCCAAGGTGAGGGTGCTGGGGAGCGGGAGCTTGGGAGCCCACGTTTTTGCGTGGGGGGCCTTCGAAGGTCAGCGGGGGCTCGGAGGTCCCTGCCCGTTCTCCTGTCCTGATTGACCGGTGGTCCCCTAGTGGCTTGGGTGCCTGAAGGGCAGCAGGGTGAGTCCGGCACTTGAACACGGGGTCCCCATCCCCAGCGTTGTGACGCCAGGCCCCTTGGGAAGGGCCCCTCGGGGGCCGACCTATGGTTAGGGTTAGCCCCCAGGAGCCACGCAGGCCGGATACACCACCTGTGCATCGAGTGGAGAGTTGGGCCGAGGTGAGGGTGCTGGTGAACATGAGCCTGGGCCCAAGCGTTTTTGTTCTGGGCGCCTTTGAAGGTCGGCGGGGGTTCAGAGGGCCCTGCCAGTTCTCCCACTCTGAATGAATGGCGGCGCCCCTAGCGGCCCGTGTGGGGTGGAGCGGCAGCGTGCATCCGGCGCTGGGGCTTGGGGGTCCCCAATCCCAGGCGTTGTGGCTCCAGGCCTCTTAGGATGAGACCCTCAGGGGCCGTCCTAGGGTTAGGGTTAGCGCCCAGGAGGCCGGCAGGCCCGAGTCGCTGGCTGTGCGAGGAGCGGAGGTGCGGGCCGAGTTGAGGGTGCTGGTGAACATGAGCCTGGGCCCAAGTGTTTTGATTCGGGGAGACTTGGAACATAGGTGGGGGCTCGGAGATCCCTGCCCCTTCTCCCACCCTGAATGAACGGTGGCGCCCCTAGCGGCCCGTGTGGGGCGCAGCAGCAGCGTGCATCTGGCGCTGGGGCTTGGGGGTCCCCAATCCCCGGCGTTGTGGCGCCAGGCCCCTTGGGAGAGGCCCCTCTGGTGCAACCTAGGGTTAGGTTTAGCCCCCAGGAGGCCAGCAGGCCCTATTCGCCAGCTGTGTGGAGAGTGGAGTGGCGGACCGAGGAGAGGGCGCTGGTGAGTGGGAGGGTGGGCCTGGGTGTTTTTGCGCGGGGGGGGCCTTCGAAGGTCGCTGTGTCTCCAAGGGCCCTGCCTGTTCTCCCGACCTGAATGAACGGCAACACCCCAGGCCCCCGGGTGGCGGCTGGGCAGCAGGGTGAGTCAGGTGCTGAGGTTCGGGGTCCCCAATCCCCGGCGTTGTGTCGCCAAGCCCCTTGGGAGGGGACCCTTGGGGATCATGTAGGGTTATGGTTAACCCCAGGAGGCCGGTGGACCTGATCAGCTGCTGTGCGGCACGCAGAGGTTTGGGACGAGGTGAGGGCACTGGCGAGACTGAGCATGAGCAAAGAGTTAGTGTCTGCGGGGGCTCCGAGGACCTGCCCGTTCTCCCGCTCAGAATGACCGGTGGGGCCCCTAGCGGCAGGGGTGGATGAAGGGCAGCAGGGTGAGTCCACACTTGGGCTTGGGGTCCCCATCCCCGGCGTTGCGGCACAAGGCCACTTGGGAAGGGCCCCTCGGGGGCCGACCTACAGTTAGGTTTAGCCCCCAGGAGGCCAGCAGTCCCGGTACACCACCTGGGCGTCGAGCGGAGAGTTGGGTTAAGGTGAGGGTGCTGGTGAACATGAGCCTGGGCCCAAGCGTTTTGGTTCGGGGCGCCTTCGAAGGTGGGCGGGGGTTCGGAGGGCCCTGGCAGTTCTCCCACCATGAGTGAATGGCGGCGCCCCTGGCGGCCCGTCTGAGGCGGGGCGGCAGGGTGCATCCGGTGCTGGGGCTTGTGGGTCCCCAATCCCTGGCGTTGCGATGCCAGGCCCCTTGGGAAGGGCCCCTCGGGGGCCGACCTATGCTTAGGGTTAGCCCCCAGGAGGCCAGCAGGCCTGATCGGCTGGCTGTGCGGTGTGCGGAGACGTGGTCCGAGGTGAGGGCACTGGCGAGCGGGAGCGTGGGCCCGGGCGTTTTGGCGCGGTGGGCCTTTGAAGGTCGCCGTATCTCAGAGCGCCCTGCCCATTCTCCCACCCTGAATGAACGGCAGCACCCCAAGCCCCCGGGTGGTGGCTGGGCGCCAGGGTGAGTCCTGTGCTGAGCCTTGGGGTCCCCAATCCCCACTGTTGCGGAGTCAGGCCCCTTGGGAGGGGCTCCTCCTGGGCCGACATAGGGTTAGAGTTAGCACCCAGGAGGCCGGCAGGCCCAATCCTCTGGCTGGGCGGCGAGAGGTGCGTGGGCCCAGGTAAAGGCTCTGGCGAGCAGAAGCATGGGTCCCTGTATTTTGGCGCAGGAGGCTTGAAATGTTGCTGGTTTCTCCAGGGCCCTGTCAGTTCTCCCGCCCTAAATGACTGGCGGCGCCCCTAGTGGCCCGGGTGGCAGCGTTGTGGGAGGGTGAGTCTGGCTCTGGGGCTTGGGGTCCCAGATCCCCGGTGTAGTGGCACCAGGACCCTTGGGAGGGGCCCCTGGGGGGCCGACGTAGGGTTAGGGTTACCCCAAGGAGACCGTGAGGCCTAATCCGCACGCTGTGAGGTGAGCAGAGGTGTGGGCTGAGGTGAGGGCACTGGGGAGCGGGAGCGTGGGCAGCAGCGTTTTGGCGCGGGGAGCCTTTGAAGGTCACTGGTGGCTTGGAAGGCCCTGCCCTTCTCTCACCCTCTATGACCGGCGGCGCCCCTAGCGGCCTGGGTGGGGACAGTGCGGCAGGGTGAGTCTGGCTCTGGGGCTCTGAGTCACCAATCCCCAGCGTTGCAGAGCTAGGACGCTTGGGATGTCCCCACAGGGCTGACCTAGGGTTTTGGTTAGCTGCCAGGAGCCCGGCAGGCCCTATCCACCGGCTCTGAAGCAAGCGGAGGGGCGGGCCGAGGTGAGGGCGCTGGTGAGCAGTATTCTGGGAGCCAACGTTTTTGCGCGGGGAGCCTTCAAAGGTCAGCGTGGGCTCGGAGGGCCCTGCCCGATCTCCTGCCCTGATTGACTGGCGGGGCCTCTAGCGGCTCGGGTGGCTGAAGGGCAGCAGGGTGAGTCCGGCACATGGGCTCGGGGTCCCCATACCGAGCGTTGCGACGCCAGGCCCCTTGGGAAGGGCCCCTCGGGGGCCGACCTATGGTTGGGTTAGCTTCCTGGAGCCCCGCAGGCCCGATACACCACCTGTGCGTCGAGGGGAGAGCTGGGCCGAGGTGAGAGTGCTGGTGAACATGAGCCTGGGCCCAAGCGTTTTGGTTCCGGGCGCCTTCGAAGGTGGGCGGGGGTTCGGAGGGCCCTGCCAGTTCTCCCACCATGAGTGAATGGCGGCGCCCCTAGCGGCCCGTCTGAGGCAGGGCGGCAGGGTGCATCCGGTGCTGGGGCTTGTGGGTCCCCAATCCCCGGCGTTGCGATGCCAGGCCCCTTGGGAAGGGCCCCTCGGGGGCCGACCTATGCTTAGGGTTAGCCCCCAGGAGGCCAGCAGGCCTGATCGGCTGGCTGTGCGGTGTGCGGAGACGCGGTCCGAGGTGAGGGCGCTGGCGAGCGGAAGCGTGGACCCGGGCGTTTTGGCGCGGTGGGCCTTTGAAGGTCGCCCTGTCTCAGAGAGCCCTGCCCATTCTCCCACCCTGAATGAACGGCAGCATCCCAAGCCCCCGGGTGGTGGCTGGGCGCCAGGGTGAGTCCTGTGCTGAGCCTTGGGGTCCCCAATCCCCACTGTTGCGGCGCCAGGCCCCTTGAGAGGGGCTCCTCCTGGGCCGACCTAGGGTTAGAGTTAGCACCCAGGAGGCCGGCAGGCCCAATCCTATGCCTGGGCGGTGAGAGGTGCGCGGGCCCAGGTAAAGGCTCTGGCGAGCAGAAGCATGGGTCCCTGCATTTTGGCGCGGGAGTCTTCAAATGTTGCTGGTTTCCTTAGGGCCCTGTCAGTTCTCCCGCCCTGAATGACCGGCGGCGCCCCTCGCGGCCCGGGTGGCAGCGTTGTGGGAGGGTGAGTCTGGCTCTGGGGCTTCGGGTCCCAGATCCCAGGCGTACGGGCACCAGGACCCTTGGGAGGGGCCCCTGGGGGGCCGACCTAGGGTTAGGGTTAGCCCCAAGGAGACCGTGAGGCCCAATCCGCACGCTGTGAGGCGAGCAGAGGTGTGGGCCGAGGTGAGGGCACTGGGGAGTGGGAGCGTGGGCACCAGCGTTTTGGCGCGGGGAGCCTTTGGAGGTCACCGGTGGCTTGGAAGGCCCTGACTTTCTCTCACCCTCTATGACCAGCGGCGCCCCTAGCGGCCTGGGTGGGGACAGTGCGGCAGGGTGAGTCTGGCTCTGGGGCTCTGACTCACCAATCCCCAGCATAGCAGAGCCAGGCCCCTTGGGATGTCCCCTCAGGGCCGACCTAGGGTTTTGGTTAGCTGCCAGGAGCCCGGCAGGCCCTATCCACCGGCTCTGAAGCAAGCGGAGGGGCGGGCCGAGGTGAGGGCGCTGGCGAGCAGGATCCTGGGAGCCAACGTTTTTGCGCGGGGAGCCTTCAAAGGTCAGCGTGGGCTCGGAGGGCCCTGCCCGATCTCCTGCCCTGATTGACCGGCGGGGCCTCTAGCGGCTCGGGTGGCTGAAGGGCAGCAGGGTGAGTCCGGCACATGGGCTCGAGGTCCCCATCCCCAGCGTTGCGACGCCAGGCCCCTTGGGAAGGGCCCCTCGGGGACCGATCTATGGTTAGGGTTAGCCTCCTGGAGCCCCGCAGGCCCGATACACCACCTGTGCGTCGAGGGGAGAGCTGGGCCGAGGTGAGGGTGCTGGTGAACATGAGCCTGGGCCCGAGGGTTTTGGTTCGGTGCGCCTTCGAATGTCGGCAGGGGTTCGGAGGGCCCTCCAGTTCTCCCACCCTGAATGAATGGCGGCGCCCCTAGCGGCCCGTGTGGGGCGGGGCGGCAGCGTGCATCCGGCGCTGGGGCCTGGGGGTCCCCAATCCCCGGCGTTGTGGCTCCAGACCCCTTAGGAAGGGAGCTTCAGGGGCTGTCCTAGGGTTAGGGTTAGCGCCCAGGAGGCCGGCAGGCCCGAGTCGCCGGCTGTGCGAGGAGCGGAGGTGCGGGCCAGGTTGAGGGCGATGCCCAGCAGGAGGGTGGTCCCCAGTATTTTGGCGCCCTGGGCCTTCGAATGTTGCCATGGCTCGGAGGGCCCTGCCCTTTCTCCTGCCCTGAATAACCAGCGACGCCCCTAGCGGCTCCGTGGGCAGTGGGGCGGCAGGGTGAGTCCCGCGCTGCGGCTCGGGGATCCCCAATCCCCAGCGTTGCGGGGCCAGGCCCCTTGGGAGGGGCTCCTCGTGGGCCGACCTAGGGTTAGAGTTAGCACCCAGGAGGCCGGCAGGCCCAATCCTCTGGCTGGGCGGCGAGAGGTGGGTGGGCATAGGTAAAGGCGCTGGCGAGCGGGAGCCTGGGCCCCTGCATTTTGGCGCGGGAGGCTTCAGATGTCTCCGGTTTCTCCAGGGCCCTGTCCCTTCTCCCGCCGTGAATGACTGGCGGCGCCCCTTGTGGCGTGGGTGGCGGGGTTGCGGCAGGGTGAGTCTGGCTCTGGGGCTTGGGGTCCCCGATCCCTGGTGTAGCGGCACCAGGACCCTTGGGAGGGGCCCCTGGGGGGCCGACCTAGGGTTCGGATTAGCCCCCAGGAGGCCAGCAGGCCCTATCTGCCCGCTGTGTGGCGAGTAGAAGGGCGGGCCGAGGTGAGGGCGCTGGGGAGTGGGAGCGTGGGCACCAGCTTTTTGGTGCGGGGAGCCTTTGAAGGTCACCATGGGCTCAGAAGTCCCTGCCCCTTCTCTCTCCCTGAATGACCGGCGGCGCCCCTAGCGGCCCAGGTGGCGATAGTGCGGCAGGGTGAGTCCGGCTCTGGGGCTCTGAGTCACCAATCCCCAGCGTTGCAGAGCCAGGCCCCTAGGGATGTGCCCCACGGGGCCGACCTAGGGTTTTGGTTAGCCCCCAGGAGCCTGGCAGGCCCTATCCACCGGCTCTGAATCAAGCGGAGGGGCGGGCCGAGGTGAGGGCGTTGGGAGCAGGAGCATGGGAGCCAAGGTTTTTGCACGTGGGGCCTTTGAAGGTCAGCGCGGGCTCGGAGGTCCCTGCCCATTTTCTTGTCCTGATTGACCCGTGGTCCCCTAGCGGCTTGGGTGGCTGAATGGCAGCAGGGTGAGTCCGGCACTTGGGCACGGGGTCCCCATCCCCAGCGTTGCGACGCCAGGCCCCTGGGGAAGGGCCCCTCGGGGGCCGACCTATGGTTAGGGTTAGCCCCCAGGAGCCACGCAGGCCCGATACACCACCTGTGCATCGAGAGGACAGTTGGGCCGAAGTGAGGGTGCTGGTGAACATGAGCCTGGACCCAAGCGTTTTGGTTCTGGGCGCCTTCGAAGGTCAGCGGGGGTTCGGAGGGCCCTGCCAGTTCTCCCTCCCCGAATGAATGGCGGCGCCACTAGCGGCCCGTGTGGGTCGGGGCGGCAGCGTGCATCCGGCGCTGGGGCTTGAGGGTACCCAATGCCCGGCGTTTCGGTGCCAGGCCCCTTAGGAAGGGACCCTCAGGGGCCGCCCTAGGGTTCTAGTTAGCGCCCAGGAGGCCGGCAGGCCCGAGTCGCCGGCTGTGCAAGGAGCGGAGGTGCGGGCCGAGTTGAGGGTGCTGGTGAACATGAGCCTGGGCCCAAGCGTTTTGATTCGGGGTGCCTTCAAATGTAGGTGGGGGCTCGGAGGGCCCTACCCGTTCTCCAGCCCTGAATGACCGGCGGCACCCCTCGCGGCCTGGGTGGCGGCAGGGTGGCAGGGTGAGTCCGGCGCTGGGGCTCAGGGGTCCACAATCCCCGGTGTTGCGGTGCCAGGACCCTTGGGAGGGGCCCTCGGGGGTCGATCTATGGTTACGGTTAGCCCCCAGGAAGCCGGTGGACCCGATCAGCGGCTGTGCAGCACGCGGAGGGTTGGGCCGAGGTGAGGGCGCTGGCGAGACTGAGCATGAGCCCAAGTGTTTTGGTGCGGGGCGCCTTCGAAAGTAGGTGGGGGCTCGGAAGGACCTGCCTGTTCTCCCGCTCTGAATGACCGGTGGGGCCCCTAGAGGCTCCGGGGCCTGAAGGGCAGCAGGTTGAGACCGGCACTTGGGTTGGGGTCTCCATTCCCGGCGTTGTGGCGCCAGGCCACTTGGGAAGGGCCCCTCCGTGGCCGACCTACAGTTAGGGTTAGCCCTCAGGAGGCCAGCAGGCCCGATACACTACCTGTGCGTCGAGGGGAGAGTTGGGTGAGCTGAGGGTGCTGGTGAACATGAGCCTGGGCCCAAGCGTTTTGGTTCAGGGCGCCTTCGCAGGTGGGTGGGCGTTCGAAGGGCCCTGCCCGTTCTCCCACCCTGAATGAATGGCGGCGCCCCTAGCGCCCCGTGTGGGGCGGGGCGGCAGGGTGCATCCAGCGCTGGGGCTTGGGGGTTCCCAATCCTTGGCGTTGCGGTGCCAGGCCCCTTAGGAAAGGACCCTCAGGGGCCGTCCTAGGGTTAGGATTAGCGCCCAGGAGGCCGGCAGGCCCCATCCGCCAGCTGTGCGAGGAGTGGAGATGCGGGCCCAGTTGAGGCCAATGGCAAGCGGGAGCATGGTCCCCAGCGTTTTGGTGTGCTGGGCCTTCGAATGTTGCCATGGGTCGGAGGGCCGTGCCCGTTCTCCTGCCCTGAATAACCAGCGACGCCCCTAGCGGCTCCGTTCGCGGTGGGGTGGCAGGGTGAATCCCACGCTGCGGCTCGGGGATCCCCAATCTCCAGCGTTGCGGTGCCAGGCACCTTGGGGGGGGCTCCTCATGGGCCGACCTAGGGTTAGAGTTAGCCCCCGTGAGGCCGGCAGGCCCGATCCTCTGGATGGGCGGCGAGAGGTGGGCGGGCCGAGGTAAAGGCGCTGGGGAGTGGGATTGTGGGCCCCTGCAATTTGGCGTGGGAGGCTTCAAATGTCGCTGGTTTCTCCAGGGCCCTGTCAGTTCTCCCGCCCTGAATGACTGGCGGCGCCCCTAGCGGCCCGGGTGGCAGCGTTGTGGGAGGGTGAGTCTGGCTCTGGGGCTTGGGGTCCCAGATCCCCGGCATAGTGGCACCAGGACCCTTGGGAGGGGCCCCTGGGGGGCCGACCTCGGGTCAGGGTTAGCCCCAAGGAGACCGTGAGGCCCAATCCGCACGCTGTGAGGCGAGCAGAGGTGTGGGCCGAGGTGAGGGCACTGGGGAGCGGGAGCGTGGGCACCAGAGTTTTGGCGTGGGGAGCCTTTGGAGGTCACCGGTGGCTTGGAAGGCCCTGCCCTTCTCTCGCCCTCTATGACCGGTGGCGCCCCTAGCGGCCTGGGTGGGGACAGTGCGGCAGGGTGAGTCTGGCTCTGGAGCTCTGAGTCACCAACCCCCAGCATTGCAGAGCCAGGCCGCTTGGGATGTCCTCACAGGGCCGACCTAGGGTTTTGGTTAGCTGCCAGGAGCCCGGCAGGCCCTATCCACCGGCTCTGAAGCAAGCGGAGGGGCGGGCCGAGGTGAGGGCGCTGGCGAGTAGGATCCTGGGAGCCAACGTTTTTGCGCGGGGAGCCTTCAAAGGTCAGCGTGGGCTCGGAGGGCCCTGCCCGATCTCCTGCCCTGATTGACCGGTGGGGCCTCTAGCGGCTCGGGTGGCTGAAGGGCAGCAGGGTGAGTCCGGCACATGGGCTCGGGGTCCCCATCCCCAGCGTTGCGACGACAGGCCCCTTGGGAAGGGCCCCTCGGGGACCGATCTATGGTTAGGGTTAGCCTCCTGGAGCCCCGCAGGCCCGATACACCACCTGTGCATCGAGGGGAGAGCTGGGCCGAGGTGAGGGTGCTGGTGAACATGAGCCTGGGCCCGAGGGTTTTGGTTCGGTGCGCCTTCGAATGTCGGCAGGGGTTCGGAGGGCCCTCCAGTTCTCCCAACCTGAATAAATGGCGGCGCCCCTAGCAGCCCCTGTGGGGTGGGGCGGCAGCGTGCATCCGGCGCTGGGGCCTGGGGGTCCCCAATCCCCGGCGTTGCGGCTCCAGGCCCCTTAGGAAGGGAGCTTCAGGGGCTGTCCTAGGGTTAGGGTTAGCGCCCAGGAGGCCGGCAGGCCCGAGTCGCCGGCTGTGCGAGGAGCGGAGGTGCGGGCCAGGTTGAGGGCGATGCCCAGCAGGAGGGTGGTCCCCAGCATTTTGGCGCCCTGGGCCTTCGAATGTTGCCATGGCTCGGAGGGCCCTGCCCTTTCTCCTGCCCTGAATAACCAGCGACGCCCCTAGCGGCTCCGTGGGCAGTGGGGCAGCAGGGTGAGTCCCGCGCTGCGGCTCGGGGATCCCCAATCCCCAGCGTTGCGGGGCCAGGCCCCTTGGGAGGGGCTCCTCGTGGGCCGACCTAGGGTTAGAGTTAGCACCCAGGAGGCCGGCAGGCCCAATCCTCTGGCTGGGCGGTGAGAGGTGGGTGGGCATAGGTAAAGGCGCTGGCGAGCGGGAGCCTGGGCCCCTGCATTTTGGCGCGGGAGGCTTCAGATGTCTCCGGTTTCTCCAGGGCTCTGTCCCTTCTCCCGCCGTGAATGACTGGCGGCGCCCCTTGTGGCGTGGGTGGCGGGGTTGCGGCAGGGTGAGTCTGGCTCTGGGGCTTGGGGTCCCCGATCCCTGGTGTAGCGGCACCAGGACCCTTGGGAGGGGCCCCTGGGGGGCCGACCTAGGGTTCGGATTAGCCCCCAGGAGGCCAGCAGGCCCTATCTGCCCGCTGTGTGGCGAGTAGAAGGGCGGGCCGAGGTGAGGGCGCTGGGGAGTGGGAGCGTGGGCACCAGCGTTTTGGTGTGGGGAGCCTTTGAAGGTCACCATGGGCTCAGAAGTCCCTGCCCCTTCTCTCTCCCTGAATGACCGGCGGCGCCCCTAGCGGCCCAGGTGGCGATAGTGCGGCAGGGTGAGTCGGGCTCTGGGGCTCTGAGTAACTAATCCCCAGCGTTGCAGAGCCAGGCCCCTAGGGATGTGCCCCACGGGGCCGAACTAGGGTTTTGGTTAGCCCCCAGGAGCCTGGCAGGCCCTATCCACCGGCTCTGAATCAAGCGGAGGGGCGGGCCGAGGTGAGGGCGCTGGGAGCAGGAGCATGGGAGCCAAGGTTTTTGCACGTGGGGCCTTTGAAGGTCAGCGCCGGCTCGGAGGTCCCTGCCCATTCTCTTGTCCTGATTGACCCGTGGTCCCCTAGCGGCTTGGGTGGCTCAAGGGCAGCAGGGTGAGTCCGGCACTTGGGCACGGGGTCCCCATCCCCAGCGTTGCGACGCCAGGCCCCTGGGGAAGGGGCCCTCGGGGGCCGACCTATGGTTAGGGATAGCCCCCAGGAGCCACGCAGGCCCGATACACCACCTGTGCATCGAGAGGACAGTTGGGCCGAAGTGAGGGTGCTGGTGAACATGAGCCTGGACCCAAGCGTTTTGGTTCTGGGCGCCTTCGAAGGTCAGCGGGGGTTCGGAGGGCCCTGCCAGTTCTCCCTCCCCGAATGAATGGCGGCGCCACTAGCGGCCCGTGTGGGGCGGGGCGGCAGCGTGCATCCGGCGCTGGGGCTTGGGGGTACCCAATGCCCGGCGTTGCGGTGCCAGGCCCCTTAGGAAGGGACCCTCAGGGGCCGCCCTAGGGTTCTAGTTAGCGCCCAGGAGGCCGGCAGGCCCGAGTCGCCGGCTGTGCAAGGAGCGGAGGTGCGGGCCGAGTTGAGGGTGCTGGTGAACATGAGCCTGGGCCCAAGCGTTTTGATTCGGGGTGCCTTCAAATGTAGGTGGGGGCTCGGAGGGCCCTACCCGTTCTCTAGCCCTGAATGACCGGCGGCACCCCTCGCGGCCTGGGTGGCGGCAGGGTGGCAGGGTGAGTCCGGCGCTGGGGCTCAGGGGTCCACAATCCCCGGTGTTGCGGTGCCAGGACCCTTGGGAGGGGCCCTCGGGGGTCGATCTATGGTTACGGTTAGCCCCCAGGAAGCCGGTGGACCCGATCAGCGGCTGTGCAGCACGCGGAGGGTTGGGCCGAGGTGAGGGCGCTGGCGAGACTGAGCATGAGCCCAAGTGTTTTGGTGCGGGGCGCCTTCGAAAGTAGGTGGGGGCTCGGAAGGACCTGCCCGTTCTCCCGCTCTGAATGACCGGTGGGGCCCCTAGAGGCTCCGGGGCCTGAAGGGCAGCAGGTTGAGACCGGCACTTGGGTTGGGGTCTCCATTCCCGGCGTTGTGGCGCCAGGCCACTTGGGAAGGGCCCCTCCGTGGCCGACCTACAGTTAGGGTTAGCCCTCAGGAGGCCAGCAGGCCCGATACACCACCTGTGCGTCGAGGGGAGAGTTGGGTGAGCTGAGGGTGCTGGTGAACATGAGCCTGGGCCCAAGCGTTTTGGTTCAGGGCGCCTTCGCAGGTGGGTGGGCGTTCGAAGGGCCCTGCCCGTTCTCCCACCCTGAATGAATGGCGGCGCCCCTAGCGCCCCGTGTGGGGCGGGGCGGCAGGGTGCATCCAGCGCTGGGGCTTGGGGGTTCCCAATCCTTGGCGTTGCGGTGCCAGGCCCCTTAGGAAAGGACCCTCAGGGGCCGTCCTAGGGTTAGGATTAGCGCCCAGGAGGCCGGCAGGCCCCATCCGCCAGCTGTGCGAGGAGTGGAGATGCGGGCCCAGTTGAGGCCAATGGCAAGCGGGAGCATGGTCCCCAGCGTTTTGGTGTGCTGGGCCTTCGAATGTTGCCATGGGTCGGAGGGCCGTGCCCGTTCTCCTGCCCTGAATAACCAGCGACGCCCCTAGCGGCTCCGTTGGCGGTGGGGTGGCAGGGTGAATCCCACGCTGCGGCTCGGGGATCCCCAATCTCCAGCGTTGCGGTGCCAGGCACCTTGGGAGGGGCTCCTCATGGGCTGACCTAGGGTTAGAGTTAGCCCCCGTGAGGCCTGCAGGCCCGATCCTCTGGATGGGCGGCGAGAGGTGGGCGGGCCGAGGTAAAGGCGCTGGGGAGTGGGATTGTGGGCCCCTGCAATTTGGCGTGGGAGGCTTCAAATGTCGCTGGTTTCTCCAGGGCCCTGTCAGTTCTCCCGCCCTGAATGACTGGCGGCGCCCCTACCGACCTGGGTGGCAGCGTTGTGGGAGGGTGAGTCTGGCTCTGGGGCTTGGGGTCCCAGATCCCCGGCGTAGTGGCACCAGCACCCTTCGGAGGGGCCCCTGGGGGGCCGACCTCGGGTCAGGGTTAGCCCCCAGGAGACCGTCAGGCCCAACCGCACACTGTGCGGCGAGCTGAGGTGCGGCCCGAGGTGAAGGCGCTGGGGAGAGGGATCCTGGGCACCAGCGTTTTGGCACGGGGAGCCTTTGAAGGTCACCGGGGACTCAGAAGGCCCTGCCCTTCTCTCGCCCTCTATGACCCGCGGCGCCCCTAGCGGCCCAGGTGGGGACAGTGCGGCAGGGTGAGTCTGGCTCTGGGGCTCTGAGTCACCAATTCCCAGCATTGCAGAGCCAGGCCGCTTGCGATGTCCCCTCAGGGCCCACCCAGGGTTTTGGTTAGCTGCCAGGAGCCCGGCAGGCCCTATCCACCGGCTCTGAAGCAAGCGGTGGGGTGGGCCTAGGTGAGGGCGCTGGCGAGCAGGATCCTGGGAGCCAACGTTTTTGCGCGGGGAGCCTTCAAAGGTCAGCGTGGGCTCGGAGGGCCCTGCCCGATCTCTTGCCCTGATTGACCGGCGGGGCCTCTAGTGGCTCGGGTGGCTGAAGGGCAGCAGGGTGAGTGCGGCACGTGAGCTCGGGGTCCCCATCCCCAGCGTTGCGACGCCAGGCCCCTTGGGAAGGGCCCCTCGGTGGCCGACCTATGGTTAGGGTTAGCCTCCAGGAGGCCAGCAGGCCCGATACACCGCCTGTGCGTCGAGCGGAGAGTTGGGCCGAGGTGAGGGTGCTGGTGAACATGAGCCCGGGCCCAAGCCTTTTGGTTCGGGGCGCCTTCGAAGGTCGGCGGGGGTTCGAAGGGCCCTGCCCGTCCTAACACCCTGAATGAATGGCGGCACCCCTAGCGGCCTGTATGGGTTGGGGTGGCAGCGTGCATCCGGCGCTGGGGCTTGGGGGCTCCCAATCCCTGGCGTTGCGGCGCCAGGCCCCTTAGGAAGGGACCTTCAGGGGCTGTCCTAGGGTTAGGCTTAGCTCCCAGGAGGCTGGCAGGCCCGAGTCGCTGGCTCTGCGAAGAGCGGAGGTGCGGGCCGAGTTGAGGGTGATGCAGAGCGGGAGCGTGGTCCCCAGCGTTTTGGCGCCCTGGGCCTTCGACTGTTGCCATGGCTCAAAGGGCCCTGCCCATTCTCCTGCCCTGAATAAGCAGCGGCGCCCTTAGCAGCTCCCTTGGCGGTGGAGCGGCAGGGTGAGTCCATGCTGCGGCTCGGGGATCCCCAATCCCCAGCGTTGCGGGGCCAGGCCTCTTGGGAGGGGCTCCTCGTGGGCGGACCTAGGTTTAGAGTTAGCACCCAGGAGGCCAGCAGGCCCAATCCTCTGGCTGGGCGGCGAGAGGTGGGCGGCCCGAGGTAAAGGCGCTGGCGATCGGGAGCGTGGGCCCCTGCATTTTGGCGCAGGAGGCTTCAAATATCGCCGGTTTCTCCAGGGCCCTGTCAGTTCTCCCGCCCTGAATGACGGGCGGCGCCACTAGCGGCCCGGGTGGCAACGTTGCGGCAGGGTGAGTCTGGCTCTGGGTCTTGGGGTCCCTGATCCCCAGTGTAGCGGCACCAGGACCCTTGGGAGTGGCCCCTGGGTGGCTGACCTAGGGTTAGGGTTAGCCCCCAGGAGACCGTCAGGCCCAACCGCACACTGTGCGGCGAGCTGAGGTGCGGCCCGAGGTGAAGGCGCTGGGGAGCGGGACTGTGGGCACCAGCGTGTTGGCACGGGGAGCCTTTGAAGGTCACCGGGGACTCAGAAGGCCCTGCCCTTCTCTCGCCTTCTATGACCCGCGGCGCCTCTAGCGGCCCAGGGGGGACAGTGCGGCAGGGTGAGTATGGCTCTGGGGCTCTGAGTCACCAATCCCCAGCATTGCAGAGCCAGGCCGCTTGAGATGTCCCCTCAGGTCCGACCTAGGGTTTTGGTTAGCTGCCAGGAGCCCGGCAGGCCCTATCCACCGGCTCTGAAGCAAGCCGTGGGGTGGGCCTAGGTGAGGGCGCTGGCGAGCAGGATCCTGGGAGCCAACGTTTTTGCGCGGGGAGCCTTCAAAGGTCAGCGTGGGCTCGGAGGGCCCTGCCCGATCTCTTGCCCTGATTGACCGGCGGGGCCTCTAGTGGCTCGGGTGGCTGAAGGGCAGCAGGGTGAGTGCGGCACGTGAGCTCGGGGTCCCCATCCCCAGCGTTGCGACGCCAGGCCCCTTGGGAAGTGCCCCTCGGTGGCCAACCTATGTTTGGGTTAGCCTCCAGGAGGCCAGCAGGCCCGATACACCGCCTGTGCGTCGAGCGGAGAGTTGTGCCGCGGTGAGGGTGCTGGTGAACATGAGCCTGGGCCCAAGCCTTTTGGTTCGGGGCGCGTTCGAAGGTCGGCGAGGGTTCTAAGGGCCCTGCCCCTTCTCCCACCCTGAATGAATGGTGGCGCCCCTAGCGGCACGTGTGGGGCGGGGCGGCAGGGTGCATCCAGTGCTGGGGCTTGGGGATTCCCAATCCCAGGTGTTGCGGCGCCAGGCCCCTTAGGAAGCAATGCTCGGGGCTGTCCTAGGGTTAGGGTTAGCGCCCAGGAGGCCTGCAGGCCCGATCCACCGGCTGTGCGAGGAGTGGAGATGCAGGCCGAGTTGAGGGCGATGGCGAGCGGGAGCGTGGGCCCCAGCGTTTTGGCGTCCTGGGCCTTTGAATGTTGCCATGGCTCGGAGGGCCCTGCCCTTTCTCCTGCCCTGAATACCCAGCAACGCCCCTAGCGGCTCAGTTGGCGGTGGGGCGGCAGGGTGAATCCCAGGCTGTGGCTCGGGGATCCCCAATCCCCGGCGTTGTGGTGCCAGGCCCCTTGGGAGGGGCTCCTCGTGGGCCGACCCAGGGTTAGAGTTAGCCCCCATAAGGCCGGCAGGCCAGATCCTCTGGCTGGGCGGTGAGAGGTGGGCGGGCCGAGGTAAAGGCGCTGGGGTGCGGGATTGTGGGCCCCTGCATTTTGGGGTGGGAGGCTTCAAATGTCGCCGGTTTCTCCAGGGCCCTGTCAGTTCTCCCGCCCTGAAGGACCGGAGGCGCCCCTCGCGGCCCGGGTGGCAGCGTTGTGGGAGGGTGAGTCTGGCTTTGGGGCTTGGGCTTCCAGAACCCTGGCTTAGTGGCACCAAAACCCTTCAGAGGGGCCCCTGCAGGGCCGACCTAGGGTTAGGGTTAGCCCCCAGGAGACCATCAGGCCCAACCGCACACTGTGCGGCGAGCTGAGGTGAGGCCCGAGGTGAAGGCGCTGGGGAGAGGGATCCTGGGCACCAGCGTTTTGGCACGGGGAGCCTTTGAAGGTCACCGGGGACTCAGAAGGCCCTGCCCTTCTCTCGCCCTCTATGACCCGCGGCGCCCCTAGCGGCCCAGGTGGGGACAGTGCGGCAGGGTGAGTCTGGCTCTGGGGCTCTGAGTCACCAATTCCCAGCATTGCAGAGCCAGGCCGCTTGCGATGTCCCCTCAGGGCCCACCCAGGGTTTTGGTTAGCTGCCAGGAGCCCGGCAGGCCCTATCCACCGGCTCTGAAGCAAGCGGTGGGGTGGGCCTAGGTGAGGGCGCTGGCGAGCAGGATCCTGGGAGCCAACGTTTTTGCGCGGGGAGCCTTCAAAGGTCAGCGTGGGCTCGGAGGGCCCTGCCCGATCTCTTGCCCTGATTGACCGGCGGGGCCTCTAGCGGCTCGGGTGGCTGAAGGGCAGCAGGGTGAGTGCGGCACGTGAGCTCGGGGTCCCCATCCCCAGCGTTGCGACGCCAGGCCCCTTGGGAAGGGCCCCTCGGTGGCCGACCTATGGTTAGGGTTAGCCTCCAGGAGGCCAGCAGGCCCGATACACCGCCCGTGCGTCGAGCGGAGAGTTCGGCCGAGGTGAGGGTGCTGGTGAACATGAGCCCGGGCCCAAGCCTTTTGGTTCGGGGCGCCTTCGAAGGTCGGCGGGGGTTCGAAGGGCCCTGCCCGTCCTCCCACCCTGAATGAATGGCGGCACCCCTAGCGGCCTGTATGGGTTGGGGTGGCAGCGTGCATCCGGCGCTGGGGCTTGGGGGCTCCCAATCCCAGGCGTTGCGGCGCCAGGCCCCTTAGGAAGGGACCTTCAGGGGCTGTCCTAGGGTTAGGCTTAGCTCCCAGGAGGCTGGCAGGCCCGAGTCGCTGGCTCTGCGAAGAGCGGAGGTGCGGGCCGAGTTGAGGGTGATGCAGAGCGGGAGCGTGGTCCCCAGCGTTTTGGCGCCCTGGGCCTTCGGCTGTTGCCATGGCTCAAAGGGCCCTGCCCGTTCTCCTGCCCTGAATAACCAGCGGCGCCCTTAGCAGCTCCCTTGGCGGTGGAGCGGCAGGGTGAGTCCATGCTGCGGCTTGGGGATCCCCAATCCCCAGCGTTGTGGGGCCAGGCCTTTTGGGAGGGGCTCCTCGTGGGCGGACCTAGGTTTAGAGTTAGCACCCAGGAGGCCAGCAGGCCCAATCCTCTGGCTGGGCGGCGAGAGGTGGGCGGCCCGAGGTAAAGACGCTGGCGATCGGGAGCGTGGGCCCCTGCATTTTGGCGCAGGAGGCTTCAAATATCGCCGGTTTCTCCAGGGCCCTGTCAGTTCTCCCGCCCTGAATGACGGGCGGCGCCACTAGCGGCCCGGGTGGCAACGTTGCGGCAGGGTGAGTCTGGCTCTGGGTCTTGGGGTCCCTGATCCCCAGTGTAGCGGCACCAGGACCCTTGTGAGGGGCCCCTGGGTGGCTGACCTAGGGTTAGGGTTAGCCCTCAGGAGGCCGGCAGGTGGGATCCGGCCACTGTCCGGGGAGCGGAGGGCGGGTCCGAGGTGAGGGCTTTGGGGAGCGGGAGCGTGGGCACCAGCGTTTGGCCACGGGGAGCCTTTGAAGGCCACCGGGGGCTCGGAAGGCCCTGCCCCTTCTCTCGCCCTGAATGACCCGCAGTGCTCCTAGCGGCCCGTGTGGCGGCGTTGCGGTAGGGTGAGTGTGGCTCTGGGGCTTGAGGTTCCCGATCCCCGGCGAAGCGGCAGCAGGATCCTTGGAAGGGCCCCTGGGTGGCCAACCTAGGGTTAGGATTAGCACCCGGGAGGCCGGCAGGCGGGATCCGCCTGCTGTGCGTGGAGCGGAGGGGCAGGCCAATGTGAGGGCGCTGGCGAGCAAGAGCCTGGGCCCAAGCGTTTTGGCACCGGGGGCCTTCGAATGTGTCCGGGACTCGGCGGGCCCTGCCCATTCTCCTCCCTGAATGACCGGCGGCGCCCCTAGCAGCCCAGGTGGCGGCGGGGCAGCATGTAAATCCGGGCATAGGGCTCGGGGGTCCCCAGTCCACCGCGTTGCGGCGCCAGGCCCCTTGGGAGGGGCCCCTCGGAGACTGACCTAGGGTTAGGTTTAGCCCCTAGGATGCCGGCAGGCCCTATTCGCCAGCTGTGTGGAGACTGGAGTGGGGGACCGAGGTGAGGGCACTGGTGAGCGGGAGCGTGGGCCCGGGTGTTTTGGCGCGGGGGGCCTTTGAAGGTCGCTGTGTCTTGGAGGGCCCTGCCCGTGCTCCCGCCCTGAATGAGCGGCACCACCCCAAGCCCCCGGGTGGCGGCTGGGTGGCAGGGTGAGTCCAGTGCTGAGGCTCAGGGGTCCCCAATCCCCAGTGTTTTGGCGCCAGATCCCTTGGGAGGGGCCCCTCGGGGGTCTATCTAGGGTTACGGTTAGCCCCCAGGAGGCCGGTGGACCCGATCTGCGGCTGTGTGGCACGCGGAGGGTTAGGCCGAGGTGAGGTCGCGGCGAGACTGAGCGTGAGCCCAAGCGTTTTAGTGTGGGGGGCCTTCGAAGGTCGATGGGGGCTCGGAGGGACCTGCCCGTTCTCCCGCTCTGAGTGACCGGCGGGGCCCCTAGAGGCTCCGGTGCCTGAAGGGCAGCAGGGTGAGTCCGGCACTTGGGTTGGGGTCCGTATTCCCGGCGTTGTGGCGCCAGGCCACTTGGGAAGGGCCCCTCGGTGGCCGACCTACAGTTAGGGTTAGCCCCCAGGAGGCCAGCAGGCCCGATACACCGCCTGTGCATCCAGCGGAGAGTTGGGCCGAGGTGAGTGTGCTGGTGAACATGAGCCCGGGCCCAAGCCTTTTGGTTCGAGGCGCCTTCGAAGGTCAGCGGGGGTTCGAAGGGCCCTGCCTGTTCTCCCACCCTGAATGAATTGCGGCGCCCCTAGCGGCTAGTGTGGGGCGGGGCGGCAGGGTGTATCCAGCGCTGGGGCTTGGGGGTTCCCAATCCCCTGAGTTGTCGCGCCAGGCCCCTTAGGAAGCGACCCTCGGGGCCATCCTAGGGTTAGGGTTAGTGCCCAGGAGGCCTGCAGGCCCGATCCGCCTGCTGTGCGAGGAGTGGAGATGCAGCCCGAGTTGAGGGCGATGGCGAGCGGGAGCGTGGGCCCCAGCGTTTTGGCGTCCTGGGCCTTTGAATGTTGCCATGGCTCGGAGGGCCCTGCCCTTTCTCCTGCCCTGAATACCCAGCAACGCCCCTAGGGGCTCCTTTGGCGGTGGGGCGGCAGGGTGAATCCCAGGCTGCGGCTCGGGGATCCCCAATCCCAGGCGTTGTGGTGCCAGGCCCCTTGGGAGGGGCTCCTCATGTGCCGACCCAACGTTAGAGTTAGCCCCCATAAGGCCGGCAGGCCAGATCCTCTGGCTGGGCGGTGAGAGGTGGGCGGGCCGAGGTAAAGGCGCTGGGGTGCGGGATTGTGGGCCCCTGCATTTTGGGGTGGGAGGCTTCAAATGTCACCGGTTTCTCCGGGGCCCTGTCAGTTCTCCCGCCCTGAAGGACAGGCGGCGCCCCTCGCGGCCCGGGTGGCAGCGTTGTGGGAGGGTGAGTCTGGCTTTGGGGCTTGGGGTTCCAGATCCCTGGCGTAGTGGTACCAAAACCCTTCGGAGGGGCCCCTGGGGGGCCGACCTAGGGTTAGGGTTAGCCCCCAGGAGACCATCAGGCCCAACCGCACACTGTGCGGCGAGCTGAGGTGCGGCCCGAGGTGAAGGCGCTGGGGAGCGGGAGTGTGGGCACCAGCGTTTTGGCAAGGGGAGCCTTTGAAGGTCACCGGGGACTCAGAAGGCCCTGCCCTTCTCTAGCCCTCTATGACCCGCGGCGCCCCTAGCGGCCCAGGTGGGGACAGTGCGGCAGGGTGAGTCTGGCTCTGGGGCTCTGAGTCACCAATCCCCAGCATTGCAGAGCCAGGCCCCTTGGGATGTCCCCTCAGGCCCGACCTAGGGTTTTGGTTAGCTGCCAGGAGCCTGGCAGGCCCTATCCACCGGCTCTGAAGCAAGCGGTGGGGTGGGCCTAGGTGAGGGCGCGGGCGAGCAGGATCCTGGGAGCCAACGAACGTTTTTGCGCGGGGAGCCTTCAAAGGTCAGCATGGGCTTGGAGGTCCCTGCCCGATCTCTTGCCCTGATTGACCGGCGGGGCCTGTAGTGGCTCGGGTGGCTGAAGGGCAGCAGGGTGAGTGCGGCACGTGAGCTCGGGATCCCCATCCACAGCGTTGCGACGCCAGGCCCCTTGTGAAGGGCCCCTCGGTGGCCGACCTATGGTTAGGGTTAGCCTCCAGGAGGCCAGCAGGCCCGATACACCGCCTGTGTGTCGAGTGGAGAGTTGGGCCGCGGTGTGGGTGCTGGTGAACATGAGCCTGGGCCCAAGCCTTTTGGTTCGGGGCGCCTTCGAAGGTCGGCGGGGGTTCGAAGGACCCTGCCCGTTCTCCCACCCTGAATGAATGGCGGCGCCCCTAGTGGCACGTGTGGGGCGGGGCGGCAGGGTGCATCCAGCGCTGGGGCTTGGGGGTTCCCAATCCCCGGCGTTGCGGCGCCAGGCCCCTTAGAAAGCGACGCTCGGGGCCGTCCTAGGGTTAGGGTTAGCGCCCAGGAGGCCTGCAGGCCCGATCCGCCGGCTGTGCGAGGAGTGGAGATGCAGGCCGAGTTGAGGGCGATGGCGAGCGGGAGCGTGGGCCCCAGCGTTTTGGCGCCCTGGGCGTTTGACTGATGCCATGGCTCGGAGGGCCCTGCCCGTTCTCCTTCCCTGAATAAGCAGCGGCGCCCTTAGCAGCTCCCTTGGCGGTGGAGCGGTAGGGTGAGTCCATGCTGCGGCTCGGGGATCCCCAATCCCCAGCGTTGCGGGGCCAGGCCTCTTGGGAGGGGCTCCTCGTGGGCGGACCTAGGTTTAGAGTTAGCACCCAGGAGGCCAGCAGGCCCAATCCTCTGGCTGGGCGGCGAGAGGTGGGTGGCCCGAGGTAAAGGCGCTGGCGATCGGGAGCTTGGGCCCCTGCATTTTGGCGCAGGAGGCTTCAAATATCGCCAGTTTCTCCAGGTCCCTGTCCCTTCTCCCGCCCTGAATGAGCGGCGGTGACCCAAGCCGCCCGGGTGGTGATGGTGCTGCAGGGTGAGTCTGGCTCTGTGGCTCTGAGTCACCAATCCCCAGCGTTGCAGAGCCAGGCCCCTTGGGTTGTGCCCCACGGGTCCTACCTAGGATTTCAGTTAGCCCCCAGGAGCCTGGCAGGCACTATCCACTGGCTCTGCAGCAAGCGGAGGGGCTGGCCTGGCTGAGGGCGCTGGGGAGCAGGAGGAATGGAGCCAATTTTTTTGCGTGGGGGGTCTTTGAAGGTCAGCGGGGATTCCGGGGGCCCTGCCCATTCTCCCACCCTGATTGACCAGTGGTCTCTAGCGGCTCGGGTGGCTGAAGGGCAGCAGGGTGAGACCGGCACTAGGGCTCGGGGTCCCCATTCGCAGCGTTGTGACACCAAGCCCCTGGGAAGTGCCCCTCGGGGGCCGAACTATGGTTAGGGTTAGCCCCCAGGAGGCTGGCAAGCCCGATACACCACCTGGGCATCGAGAAGAGAGTTGGGCTGAGGTGAGGGTGCTGGTGAATATGAGCCTGGGCCCAAGTGTTTTGATTTGGGGCGCCTTTGAAAATTGGCGGGGATTCGGAGGGCCCTGTCCATCCTTCCAAGGTGAATGAACAGCGGCGCCCCTAGCGGCCCAGGTGGGGAGGGGCGGCAGGGTGCATCGGGCGCTGGGGCTTGGGGGTCCCCAATCCCTGGCGTTTCGGCACCAGGCCCCTTGGGAGGGGCCCTTCGGGGGCCAACCTAGAGTTAGGTTTAGCCCCTAGGAGGCAAACAGGCCCTATTCGCCAGCTGTGTGGAGAGCAGAGTGGCAGACCTAGGTGAGGGCGCTGGTGAGTGGGAGGGTGGGCCTGGGCGTTTTGGCCTGGGGGGCCTTTGAAGGTCCCCATGTCTCGGAGGGCCCTGCCCGTTCTCCTGCCCTGAATGAACGGCAGTACCCCAAGCCCCCGATTGTCGGCTGGGCGGCAGGTGAGTCAGGTGCTGAGGCTTGGGGTCCCCAATCCCCGGCATTGTGGCGTCAGGCCCCTTGGGAGGGGCCCCTCGGGTCCGACCTAGGGTTAGGGTTAGCCCCCAGGTGGCTGGCAGGCCCGATCCGCCTGCTGTGCGGGGAGCGGAGGGGCGGGCCGAGGTGAGGGCGCTGGGGAGTGGAAGCATGGGCACCAGTGTTTTGGCTCCAGGAGCCTTTGAAGGTCACCGGGAACTCGGAAGGACCTGCCACTTCTCTCACTCTGAATGACCGGCGGCGCCCCTAGCTGCCCAGGTGGCGACAGTGTGGAAGGGTGAGTCCGGCTCTGGGGCTCTGAGTCACCAATCCCAAGCATTGCAGAGCCAGAACCCTTGGGATGTGCCCCACAGGGCTGACCTAGGTTTTCAGTTAGCCCCCAGGAGCCCGGCAGGCACTATCCACTGGCTCTGCAGCAAACGGAGGGGCGGGCCGAGGTGAGGGCGCTGGGGAGCGGGAGCGTGGGCACCAGCATTTTGGCGAGGTGAGCCTTTGAAGGTCACCGGGGACTCCGAAGGCCCTTCCCTTCTCTCGCCCTGAATGACCGGCGGTGCCCCTAGAGGCCCGGGTGGCGACAGTGCGGCAGGGTGAGTCTGGCTCTGGGGTCTGAGTCACCAATCCCCAGCGTTGCAGAGCCAGGCCCCTTGGGATGTGCCCCACGGGGCCGACCTAGGGTTTTCATTAGAACCAAGAGCCCGGCAGGCCCTATCCAATGGGTCTGAATCAAGGGGAGAGTTGGGCCAAGGTGAGGATGCTGGTGATCATGAGCCTGGGCCCAAGCGTTTTGGTTCAGAACACCTTCAAAGGTCGGCGGGGGTTCAAAGGGCTCTGCCCGTTCTCCCACCCTGCACGAACGGCGGCGCCCCTAGCAGCCCGGGTCGTGAGGGGTGGCAGGGTGAGTCAGGCCCTGCGGCTCAGGTATCTCCAATCCCCAGCGATGCGGCGCCAGGCCCCTTGGGAGGGGCCCCTTGGATGACAACTTAGGTTTAGGTTTACCCCCTAGGATCTCGGCAGGTCCTATTCGCCAGCTGTGTGGAGAGTGGAGTGGCGGACCCAGGTGAGGGCACTGGTGTTTGGGAGCGTGGGCTCGGGCGTTTTGAGCGGGGGGGATTCAAAGTTCACCGTGTCTCGGAGGGCCCTGCCCGTTCTCCCGCCCTGATTGAATGGCAGCACCCCAAGCCCCTGGGTGGCGGCTGGGTGGCAGGGTGAGTCGGGTGCTGAGGCTCAGGGTCCCCAATCCCCGGCGTTGCAACGCCAGGCCCCTTGGGATGGGCCCCTCGGGGGTCGATCTAGGGTTACAGTTAGCCCCCCGGAGACCGGTGGACCCGATCAGCGTCTGTGCGGCACACGGCAGGGTGGGCCGAGGTGAGGGCGCTGGCGAGCCTGAGCATGAGCCCAAGCGTTTTAGCGTGGGGGGCCTTCGAAGGTCGGTGGTGGCTTGGAGGGACCTGCCCATTCACCCGCTCTGAATGACCAGCGGGGCCCCTAGTGGCTCAGGTGGCTGAAGGGCAGCAAGGTGAGTCCAGCACTTGGGCTCAGTTGCCCCATCCCCGGCGTTGGGGCGCCAGGCCACTTGAGAAGGGCCCCTCGGGGGCCGACCTACAGTTACGGTTAGCACCCAGGAGGCTGGCAGGCCCTATACACCGCCTGTGCGTGGAGCGGAGAGTTGGGCCGAGGTGAGGACGCTGGTGAACATGAGCCTGGGCACAAGCATTTTGGTTCTGGGCGCCATCGAAGGTGGGCGGGGGTTCGGAGGCCCCTGCCAGTTCTCCCACCCAGAATGAATGGCGGCGCCCCTAGCGGGCCCTGTGGGGCAGGGTGGCAGGGTGCACTCGGCCCTGGGGCTTGGGGGTCGCCAATCCCCGGCATTGCGCTGCAAGACTCCTTAGGAAGGGACCCTCAGGGGCCGTCCTAGGGTTAGGGTTAGTGCCCAGGAGGCTGGCAGGCCCGATCCGCCGGCTGTGCGAGGAGTGGAGGTGTGGGCTGAGTTGAGGGGGATGCAGAGCGGGAGCATGGGCCCCAGCGTTTTGGCACCCTGGGCCTTCGAATGTTGCCATGTCTCGAAAGGCCCTGCCCATTCTCCTGCCCTGAATAACCAGCGGCGCCCCTAGCGGCTCCATTGGCAGTGGGGCTGCAGGGTGAGTCCTGAGCTGCGGCTCAGGGATCCCCAATCCCCAGCATTGTAGGGCCAGGCCTCTTGGGAGGGACTTCTCATGGGCCGACCTAGGGTCAGAGTTAGCACCCAGGAGGCCAGCAGGCCCAATCCTCTGGCTGGGTGGCAAGAGGTGGGCGGGCCGAGGTAAAGGCGCTGGTGAGTGGGAGCATGGGCCCCTGCATTTTGGCGCGGGAGGCTTCAAATGTCGCCGGTTTCTCCAGGGCCCTGTCCATTCTCCCGCCCTGAATGAGCGGCCACGCCCCTAGCGGCCCGGGTGGTGGCGTTGCGGCAGCGTGAGTCTGGTTCTGGGGCTTGGGGTCCCAGATCCCTGGCGTATAGGCACCAGAATCCTTGGGAGGGACCCTGGAGGGCCGACCTATGGTTAGGGTTAGCCCACACAAGGCCGGCAGGCCGGATCCGCCCTCTGTGCAGGGAGCAGAGGGGCGGGCCAAGGTGAGGGCGCTGGGGAGCGGGAGCGTGGGCACCAGGGTTTTGGCGCGGAGAGCCTTCGAAGGTCGCCAGTGGCTCGGAGGACCCTGTCCATTCTTGCGCCCTGAATGACCAGCGGCGCCCCTAGTGGCCCGAGTGGCAGCAGGGAGGCAGGGTGAGTCTGGCGATGGGGCCTATGGTCCTAGTCCCAGGCTTGGTGGCGCCAGGCCCCTTGGGAGGGGCCCCTCTGGTTCCTGCCTAGCTTTAGGGTTACCCCCAGGAGTCCGGCGGCCTGATCCGCTGGCTGTGCATTGAGCGGAGGGGCAGGCCGACGTGAATGCGTTGGCGAGCGGGAGTGTGGGCCCAAGCGTTTTGGCGTGGGGAGCCTTCGAAGGTCACCGGGGGCTCAGAGGGCCCTGCCTATTCTCTCGCCCTGTGAGGACGTTGCCCCTACCGGGCCGGGTCATGGCGGGGTGGCAGGGTGAGTCTGGAGCTAGGGCTCGTGGGTCTCCAATCCCCAGCGTGGTGTCGCCAGGCACTTGGGAGTGGTACCTTGGGGGCCTACCTAGGGTTAGGGTTAGCCCAAAGGAGGCCGGCAGGCCCATTCTGCCAGCTGTGCGGCGAGAGGAGTGGTGGGCAGAGGTGAGGGTGCTGGCGAGCAGGAGTGTGGGCCCAAGCGTTTTGGCGTGGGGGGCCTTCGAAAGTCGCCGCGGGCTCAGAGATCCATGCCCCTTCTCCCTCCCTAAATGAGTGGTGGTGCCCCTAGCAGCCCGGGTGGCGGTGGGGCGGCTGGGTGAGTCTGGTGCTCATGCTCGTGGGTCCCCAATCCCCGGCGTGGCGGAGCCAGGACCCTTGGAAAGGGCCCCTCGGGGGCCGACCTAGGTTTAGGGTTAGCCCCCAGGAGCCCAGCAGGCCCTATCCGCCAGCTGTGTGTTCGAGTGGAGGGGTGGGCTGAGGTGAGGGCAATGGTGAGCGGGAGCGTGGGCCCAAGCCTTTTGGCACAGGGGGCCTTCGAAGGTCACGGGGGGCTCAGAGGGCCCTACCCCTTCTCCTGCCCCGAAGGACCGGCAGCGCCCCTAGCAACCCGGGTGGCGGCGGGGTGGCAGTGAAAGTCCAGCACTGGGGCTGGATTGTCCCCAATCCCCGGCGTGATGGCGCCAGTCCCCTTGGGAGGGGCTCCTCAGGGGCTGAACTAGGGTTAGGGTTAGCCCCCAGGAGGCTGGCAGGCCCGATCTGACAGCTGTGTGGTGAGCGGAGGGTGGGTCCCAGGTGAGGGCAATGGTGAGCGGGAGCGTGGGCCCTAGCATTTTGGCGTGGGTTGCCTTCGAAGGTCGCAGGGGGCACGGAGGGCCCTGCAAGTTCTCCCACTCTGAATGAGGATGGCGACGCTAGCGGGCCGGGTCTCGGCAGGGCAGCAGGGTGAGTCCGGCGTTGGTGTTCGGGGGTCCCCAATCCCAAGCGTGTTGGTGCCAGACCCCTTCGGAGGGGCCCCTTGACAGCCAACCTAGGGTTAGGGTTAGACCCCAGGAGGCCGCCAGGCCCGATCTGCTGGTTGTGCGGCTTGCGGAGGGGCTGGCCGAGGTGAGGGCACTGGTGAGCAGAAGCGTGGGCCGAAGCATTTTGGCACGGGGGGCCTTCAAATGTCACCGGTGGCTCGGATGGCCCTGCCCATTCTCCCGCCCTGAATGACCGGCGGTGCCCATAGTGACGCGGGTGGCAGCGGGGGGCATGGTGAGTCCGGCGCTGGGGCTCAGGAGTCCCCTTTCCCCGTCGTTGCGGCACCAGGCCCCTTGGGAGGGGCCACTAGGGGGCCGACATAGGTTTAGGGTTAGCCCCCAGAAGGCCCACAGGCCCGATCCGCCAGCTGTGCGGAAAGCGGAGGGGAGGGCCGAGGTAAGGGCGCTGGCCAGCGGGAGCGTGGGGCCAAGCGTTTTGGTGCGGGGGGCCTTCGAAGGTCGCAGGTCGCTAGGAGGGCCCTGCCTGTTCTCCCTCCCTGAATGAACGGTGGCGCCCCTAGCGGCCCAGGTGGCGGTAGGGCGGGAGGGTGAGTCCGGCGCTTGGGCTCGGGATTCCCCAATCCCTGGTGTTGCGGCAATAGGAACCTGGATGGGCCCCTCGGGGGCCCACCAATGGTTAGGGTAACACCCAGGAGGGCTGCAGTCCAGATCCACTGGCTCTACAGCGAGTGGAGGGGCGGACCGAGGTGAGGGCGCAGGCGAGCGGGAGCATGGGCCCAAGCATTTTGGCACTGGGGGCCTTCGAATGTCACCAGGGGCTCGGAGGAATCTGCCCGTTCTCCCTCCCTGAATGACCGACGGTGCTCCTAGCGGCCCGGGTGGCGGGGGGGCGACATGGTGAGTCCGGCGCTGGGGCTCGGGGGTCCCCAATCCCAGGCATTGCGGTGCCAGGCCCCTTCGGAGGGGCACCTAAGGGGACAACCTAGGGTTCTGTGTAGCCACCAGGAGGAGTGCAGGCCTCATCCGCCGGCTCTGTGGCGAGCGGAGGGGTGGGCCGAGGTGAGGGCGCTGAGGAGCAGGAGCGTGGGCTCCAGCGTTTTGGATGGGGGGGCCTTCGAAGTTCGCCACGGGTTCAGAGGGCCCTGCCCGTTCTACCGCCCTGAATGACCAGCGGCACCCCTAGCGGCCCGGGTGGTGATGGGGCGGCAGGGAGACTCCGGCGCTGGGGATCGGGGCTCCCTAATACCCGGCATTGCAGCCTCAGGCCCCTTGGGACGGGCCCCTCGGTGGCAGACCTAGGGTTAGGGTTAGCCCCCAGGAGGCTGCCAGGCTCGTTCCGCCCATGTGCGGTGAATGGAGGTGTGGGTTGAGGTGAGGTAGCTGGCGAGTGGGGGCATGGGCCAGAGCATTTACGCTTTGGCTTGGGGTGCCTTCGAAGGTCGCAGGAGGCTTGGAGGGTCCTGCCCGTTCTGTCGCCCTGAAGGACTGGTGACGCCCCTAGTGCCCCATGTGGCGGCAGGGTGGCACGGTGCATCCGGCGGTGGGACTTGGGGGTCCCCAATCCCTGGCATGCAGCGCCAGGCCACTTGGGAGGGGCCCTTCGGGGGCAACTTGGCATAGGGTTAGCCCCCAGGAAGCCCGCAGGCCCGATCCGCCAGCTCTGCCGCGAGAGGACGGGTGGGCCGAGGTTAGGGCGCTGGGGAGCAGGAGCGAAGGAGCCAGAGTTTTTGCACAGGGGCCTTTGAAGGTCACAGGGGGATCGGAGGGCCTTGCCCGTTCTCCCTTCTTGAATGACTGGCAACACCCGTAGCGCCCTGGGTGCTTGCGGGGTGGCAGAGTGAGTCCAGCACTGGGGCTCGGGGGTCCCAAATCCCCGGCATTGTGGTGCCAGGCTCCTTGGGAGGGGTCCCTCGGGGGCCGACCTCGGGTTAGGGTTCTTCCACAGGAGGCCGGCAAGCCCGGCGCTAAGAGGCTCTGGCAATGTAACAAAAATGCCATACACTTATCTGAAAGAAATAACAGTGTACAGGAACCCTCTTAGCCCTAACATCATCCTTTGTTTAATATGGAAGCCAACCCCAAAGTGCTCGTGGAAGTCTGACGAAAGGGCTAAGCACTTTTCTCTGAGTTACCACACTGTACAGGGAAAGACCAATGTACATCATCTTTCACGAGTAGGAAGCATTAATGAAAACGTTCTGGAATTTCGAGGACTCTGACCCATCCTTATTGGTAATAAACCATCGTGTACAGGAAAACACCTTCAACTCTCATCAGCCTCCTCAATCCTGATTCCGATTCAACTTTGGGTGTGTAGGACTAGGGAAATGTCCACATCTTATTGCTAAGAAAAACGATGTCAGGGTAATGCCCTTCAAGTCACCTCAGCCTTCCTGAAGACGGAAGCAGGAATCAAGGTGGTTATGTTACCATGAGGTAAGGAAGATGAGCATATAAGTGAGAAACAACAGTGGGCAGGACCTCTCTTCCAACGAACAGTATCTTTGCTTAATGTTGAATCCCTATGGTAAGTGGTTGTGGGCATTTGTGAGGTCAAAATCTTAAGTGTTTTGTAAAACCTCTTGGCCATTCACAGATGAGACTAAGGTAGTTGGGGACTCCTAGGCAGTGATTTGTCCACTGTCAAAAATATGAAAAGATAAAAGAGACAGATGAGGTCTCCTCAGGCATTGTCCTTTATCCTCATCCTCCGTGAGGATGGCCATCTCTGGACAGCTCAGTGGCAGGGTCTCATTCACAGTGGGGGCATCTGTTCCTCACAGACATCAGGCAGGGAAATGGATTTGGTTCTCTGTGCCAGCCCAGCCACAGCTGAGTGTCACAGCACCCTCTCGTGGGCTCATAAGAGTTTCACTGTCACCAGGCAGGTCATTGTATTTGATAAACCACTGTGAGAGTTTGCAATGGCCTTCATCTGCAACCTCCTAGAAGCAAATGCAGGTCTCTGGTACCATGTGAAGTCATGTGAAGGCATTGTGAGAAAGTGTCCTTTTGCTTAAGGAAAACATGACTGGGGCTCCTGGCTGACTCAGCCAGTTAAGCATGTGCCTTTGGCTCAGGTTATGATCCCAGGGTTCTGGGATCGAGCCCGGGCTCCCTGCTCAGCAGGAAAGGAGGTAGGGAAATAGCTTAAAACCCACAGAGAATGTGAATAAACGGGAGTGAGATGGAACTTGGTCTGTGTTTTGCTTTAGGGATTGGAAGTTAGTTTTTTCTCAATTGTGATTGTTCTTGAAACTGAAAAGCTGTATTGGTTTTTTTTTTTTACCTTTAATTTTTTTCTAATAATAATTTTTTATTTTGATATGTTAGTCACTATACAGTATTTCCTTAGTTTTTGATGTAGTGTTCCCTGATTCATTATTTGCATATAACACCCAGTGCTCCATGCAATATGTACCTTCCTTAATACCCATCACTGGCCCATCCCAATCCCCCACCCCTCTCCCCTCTGAAGCCCTCAGTTTGTTTCCCAGAGTCCATAGTCGCTCGTGGTTCATTCCCCCTTCTGTTTAGGGTCCATTGTCTAAAGGGACAGACAGTGGAAGTTCACCAAATATAAGATCGAAATTTCATTGTTCATTATAGATGCCGCCAAGTAGTTCCCAGACATTTCATTCTACTGTAGTAATTCATTATACCTGTGAAGGTGCACGTGGAAGACAATTGATGCATGTAGAGTGGTAATAAAACACGCCCCTCAGTAGTAGAATAATAGAGGATGCACATGTGTAAAATTATTCGACTACAGCTTCCATGCTTTCCCTTTGGTTCCTTATTATCTATGAAATTGGACAATTTTTGTTCTCTAGGCCTAAAACTCATTGTCAGTATTCAGAGTTTTTCAATGCTGATCTTCTCCTGTAAAAGTTACCAAAAACCTAAAATATGTATGAACTTTAAAAAATGCTATATTGAAAATTACAGCAGGGAAGTTCAATTTTGTGAATATTGTGTCAATGGATCTCTATTTTGACATCAGTGTTCAGTAGAAATGATGACATTTCATGTGAGTATAAATATCAATGTGTAAAAGAAAAGGTAGGAAGAACCTTGAATGTTTAAGTAATTGGTGAAATGACAGGTGTGTGTGTGTGTGTGTGTGTGTGTGTGTGTGTGTGTGTGTGTGTGTAATTGATTTTCAGTGAATGGCTCAGCTTCTTGTAGGACCTCCGAGAGAGCCCAGGTGAACCTTTCAATGGGTTGGTATCTGTTTTCAGAACATGGGAATCTCTTAGTCCAATAGTCAATCAGGCAAGCTTTGAGGTCTTGAAGAGTTTCAGTCCTCAGCGATGGTGTTGCAGACCCTTGTGAGCAAACCCTAGGGTATGCTCAGAGCCCTCATTAGCTGGTACCACGGTGTGACGATGTCAGACAGCATTTCCCAAAGAAGTACCTCTTGAGTCTCTGTCCTTGTCAGTTCCCTACACTTCCTTACACTAGTTATGTGATCAGTGTGTTTCAGGATAATCCCCACATGTGAGTTTTGCTATTTCCTACTAGTCCTATCTGTTTCTCATCTTCTTCTTTTATGGTAGGGGTTGGGAAGCAACCTGTGTGGTGTAGGAAGGGGTGTGGTAGTTGTCTGCCTTCAGAGAACCGAATGATGCCTAGAAATTGTACTGTAGTTTGAGGTCAATTGTCCACCCTCTGAGTGTCAGGAATTCCATCACTTTACTTTGATGCTAGTCTGTTCTTCAAGCTTCCTCAGAAATAAGGACGTCATCCATCTAGGGAATACTGGTTTGTGTGTATGTTTTCATTTTAGGAAAGGCCTTGCTGTTCCTGAAAATAATACTGCAGAGCACCCTTTCCTGTTCTTATTGGCCATCAGTCAATCTTTTGTGAAATATTCGTTTATAAATAGACTTTCTATGGTTGATGAGCAGGAATTCTTTATTGACAAGTCTTTGTCAGTGTGTGTATTGCAAATCTTTACTTCCCAGAATGCGGTTCACTTTTTCATTTTCTTATGGTCATAAGATAAGGAGAAATGTCACATTTTTATGAAGTCCCACTGAATTCTTTTAAATGGTTAGTGCACCCTATGTCCTACCCAAAGATTGACAGGTTCTACGTTTTCTTTCAGAAACTGTCCAATGGGAAGCTACAATCCATCTCAAATTTATAAATTGCATTTTTAATTCTAATAGGGTATTTATAGACTGTTTTGGATTTTCTATGTACACAATCGTATTATCTGTGAATAATCACAATTATCCCCTCAATTCTTATACTTTTTGTTTTTCTTGCCTTCTAACACTGGTAAATTCTCCGATGCACCGTTGAATAGAGCAGCATTGTTTGAAGATTTTAATATACCTTTCTCAATATCTGACAGAAAAAGCAGACAAAACATTGGTAAAAAATGTGACCTAATTGACATATAGGGAACATTCCATAATAAGTGCAGAATACATTATTTTCAAGTGGTCATAGACTCTTTACCCAAATAGATGATAGGTGGGGCCACGAATCAAGTCCACAAATGTTAAACCCTGAAATTAACTAGATTCTATTCTTAGACCACAGGGGAATTGAGCCACAGTCATAGAGAAAAGAAAACCAAGAAGTCCTTCAATGTTTAAAATTAAATGGAACTTTTCTACATATCCTAAATGTCAGAGAGGGAATCTCAATGGAAATTCTGAACCTTTTCTACATGAGGGCTCACACACAATGATACTTTATTTGTGAAGAGCATTATAATAATCTAGATAGGAGTTGAGCCTTAAGTCAGAGTTCTGCCTGCCCCAGCCACACCTGGCCGCATTGGCCTGTGGTCCCCCTCAGCTGTCCTTTCTGGTGGCCCTGAGCTAAGGGGGTCAACATGGCCATATGGAAATGGGAAGCTCCCCACTCATAGTGATGACGGTGCCCCCTTCCCAGCTGCCCTTTTTTGGTGGCTCTGAGCTAAGGGGGTCAACATGGCCGTATGGAAATTAGAAGCTCCCCACTCTTAGTGATGACGTTGCTATCGTATCATACTCACCAGTCCAACATGATTTCTGAGTGAACTATGACACAAGAGTGACTTCTTGTCCTTCCTTCAGGTTTGAAAATCATCTGGTGAGTCATCTATTAGGAATGTGGATTCAACATGTGTTCTTTCTTCTGGAAAAGAAATAGACCCAATAGCAATTTTGGCTTCCTGAGCACCTGATCTTGAGAGACATCATACTGGCTCTTTGTAGCATTCTGCCTCTTAAACTTCAAACTAGGTATAGATATTTTTAGGCACATTTTCAGGTGGTTAGACAGGGACTCGGATGATATGAGTCACAGAGGATTTTAGTGTCAGAAACCTAAGTGGGATCCCCAAATTGACTCCAAATCCCTTGTTGTTCCATACAGGGTACTATTTCCCTCTTATCTCTGGTCTTCTCGATCTGGAAACCTATCAAGTATCAGGATTTTCTTGTCATGTGGACAACTGGAACAAATTCAGCGGGCCTTTTCACCTCTGCCCATGGTGATCATTAAGATCATTATCTCAGTGGAGGACCTCTGGGTAAGATACTCAAAGATCCTTAGGGATATAGACAGTATAATATTTTTCTGGTATTAAAGTTACTGAAAACAAATATCTTTTTTAGTCGATTCAGGCTCTGGTATGTTCAGAGGGTGCTGTAAAACTGGTCTGAAATAGTGTTTAAAAACACTCAGCTCAGCCTCTTTACAACAGGAGCCAATGCTTATAAACATGGCTAAAATATTGTCTTATCTATGATGACTTCACAGCCATCGTAGTGTTTATATGGTATGACTGTGACTTACATTAGTCAACATTTGCAGAGAAAGAACTTAGGGCATCCAGGGGGCACTTCATGTTGAAATTAGTTTGTGACAACGAGCTACTGTGTTTTATTCTGCAGTCCAAGGGAATGGTGCCAGACATCTCTAAGGTGTCTAGCAGTTCTACAATTCTGATTTTAAGTGGTCTGTGTGCTTCAGCGATTTGGGCAGGAGAAGGGCAGGAGTCCAGAGACTGTGAACATTTCTGTTACCTGTGCTGACCATGGAGCAGGCAGGCTTTTGTGGGTATCATTTTGATTTCTTGGTACTCTTGTGAAAGGTGTTTTTGTCTCAAATTCCTCCATTTAGGAGTAATTACAATGATAAAAGGAATTTTTATCTTATATCATCTTTGGGCCCTGATCCTGGGCTCCCAGGGAAGCTATCCTTCAACATTTTACCAGCTCAAAATGGCTGGGCAAAAACCTCAAAGCATGGGCCCTATTTCTACCCCAAGCACATGTTGTACATCTGCTTCGAGGAGAAAACAATAACCAAAAAATGCCAACATAAATATAAGAAAAAATAAAGAACCTCTTTGGCTCCCATAAGATTAAGGTCATACTGACATGTACATACTGAAAACATAAGAAAGAATCTGTCACTTTCTGGATCTAAGAAGATCCTCATTGTGGTGTGTAACTCTGTATGTAAAACAAAACAGAAAAAAATATATAAGCCTGCCCCAAATGTTCCTTCCCCGGAGCACTCCCTTCTTGGTGAAGATTGTGTCTCCCAGACAGTTGTCCTGACCTGGGTTTGAATAAAGGTCTCTTCCTTTCTCTCTAAAATGTTTTTAAAAGTTCATTCACGCAGTGTCGACAATAACAGTGTTTTCTATTTAAGTGAGAAATAAATGTTTCACTCTAGTTGCATTGGGAATAGACGAATTGAGGGTTTCTTTAGAAGAGTAAGTCTGCCTTCCAGAAAAGGCAAGCTCATTGGTCTATTGAGAATGAAGATAATTACTGCTAAACAACAAGTATGTGTTGCCCCTTCGCCCAGAAACCAAAGCAGGTGTGCAGGCTTTAGGTCAGAGGTGCCTTCTTCTCCCAGCTGACAGCACTTCTTGCTCTGGCTCCAAGACACCCGAGGTTTTGAAGGTCAGCATCAGAGTCAGCGAGGCAGCTTGTCACAGGACGCCAGTGTTTAGAGAAAGCACAGGTATGTTTAGCAAAATGTCCTAACTATGTCAGGGCTGGAGGTAAAACCTCTCATTATCCCAAAACCTCCTGGGCTTTTCTCTTTTCTCTAGTGGAGCCACAAAGTAAAATTGAAGTAGCTGTCAGCATTCTGGGTTTGGTGCAAGAATTACTTAGTTTCCGTGCTGGTAGAACTTTGCAGGGAATCACAATTTCTCTGTCCATTTATTGCTTACAAATGTATTTTGACCATCTGTTTCCTAAGAACCCTCTTTTATTAGAAAGGGGAGGTGAGATTCACTCTGTGCCTGTTTGTAACATCTAATTTCTTCCTTCATCTAACAGTGTTTATTCAGTTGGGCCTAAGATATGGTTGAGTGGCCAGCATCTAGGGTTAGGTGGCTTTTTTTCATCTGATACAGACTTGGATGATGTCATTTGACAAAGGTGATGTTTCATCATTGATTAGTTTATTCATCAGAAGAGTTAAAATTAGGGTGGTGGGAAAATTGAAAATTATCCAAGGCGGCCTATTCCTGTTTAAAAGTTGAGCTTGACTTTCTAGTTTTACTAAATGTATTATCTCAATATTTTGAGGTGCCATATTCTCTCTGTAGTTTCTTTGGCGGTGGAGTCAGAAGGAGAGTCTGGGAATTCTTTTGAATAGTGGCATGCTGGTGGCTTCAAGGGGCTTGGCGTCAGGAGCCTTGGGGTGAAGTCTGCAACTGCTTGCCTGACCCTGGGTGCATCTCCCAGAGGTTTTGTTTCCTCTTATGAAATTGCCGGCAGATAATGTTCTGCTTAAAGGGGAACCCTCCCATCCTGTTGGTGGGAATGCAAAGTTGTGCAGCCAGTCTGGGAAACAGTGTGGGGGTTCCTCAAAAAGTTAAACATTGAACAACCACATGATCCAGCAATTGCTCTCCTAGGTATTTACCCAAAGGATACAGAAATGCAGATTCAAAGGGGGAACATGCACTATGATGTTTACAGCACCAATGTCCACAGTAGCCAAACTATGGAGAGAAACCCAAAGTCCATGCACTGATGATTGGATAAAGCAGATGTGGGATACATATATATATATGTATATATATAATGGATTATGACCCAGCTTCAAAAAGAATGAAATCTTACCATTTGCAAGGATGTGGATGGATCTAGAGTATATTAAGCTAAGCAAAATCAGTGAGGAAAGACAAATATCCTATCTCTCACACTTGTGGAATTTCAGACAGAAAATAGATGAACAGAGTTGAGGGGTGATGAGAGAGGCAAAGAAGGAAATAGACTCAACCTTGGAGAAGAAACTGAGTGTTGCTGCAGGACAGGGACATGGGAGGAAGAGTTAAATGGGTGAGGGGTATTAAGGAGGGCACTTGTGATGAGCACTGGGTACTGTATGCAGATGAGGAATCACTAAATCCTACCCCTGAAGCGAATATTCCATGGCATGTGAACTAACTGGAATATAAGTAAGAGAAGAAAGCAAAAAAGTGTTCTGCTTCATGAAGAGTGAGGTAAAATTGTAGTGATTTGGGCTGTACTATTCTATAGAGGATAGATGGAAAACACCCTGTTGTAGGATACACTAGTTTCTTATCACATAAGGAGTCCTCAGAAAGCTGCAATGAAAGATTCAGATCTCAGAGCATGTTCATGTTCCACTGATATGTTACAGTTTGCACAGGTAGGAAAGAAGGTGGAGAGAAAGGCAACAGAAGGGGAAAGTAGGTGTGAACCTTTCATTAGTTAGCATTATAGCTTTCTCATGAAAGCCTTGCGCCAGTGTTATTTTGGAAGAAGAGGAGGAATCCGGGAGCTTTGCAGGAGACAGGGGAGTTCCAGGTCTGGGTAAAGCTGACAGGGGTCTCAGAGGAGAGCTGAATGCATTCTGCAGCAGGGTGTGGGCAGGGTGGGCTCCAGGGGTGGATGTTGGTCTCCTGGATGAGAGTTGTGGCAGGTGAGGGCTGTGTGCAAGTTCCTGGTTGAGGACAAGTGAGGCACAGGCGGAGAGCTGGCAGAGAACCTTCTTCTGGGCCACCAGCCTCACCCAACACACAGCCTCATCTTCTGTCCCTGTCACTCCAATTCACACTTCTTGAAAGGTGAGTGAGAACACATGAAGAGCATTCTGAAGAGAAGGGAAAGCATGTGCAAAGTCTCTGGGGCAGGAGAATTCCTGTTATGTCCAGGAGCAACAAGAAGACCCTGTGGCCACAGGAGACAGCTTAGGACATGAGCTCAGAGAGGTGAAAGAGTGTGACAGAAAGCTATTCCAGGGCTATAACCCCTTGAGATGCTGTTTCACTGGGCCATCCTGGCTACAGTGTTGAGAACAGATGACAGAGGGTTGAAGATGGCAAGGCAGGTCAATGACGAAGCTTTTCCAGGAACTCAGGCACTTGGGACCAGACAGGTGGCCTTGGATGGAGTGGTTAGAACTATTCTGGGTCCATTTTGAAGATGGAGCTCACAGGATTTGCTGATGGGATAACTATTAGGAGCAGGAGAACAGAGGAATTGGGGTAACTCTCAGGTGTTGTGGGTTGTCCTGATCGAGAGGAAGGAGAGGGTTTCTCAGGGGGTAGGAGGTAGTCCGTGTTCTGCATGCTGAGGAAGGTGCCTTTCCCGGTGGATCTGCTGAGGTTTGTGTCTGGGAGAACCTTTCACATCTCCTCCCTCAGCAATGCTCAAGTACAAGTATACCCCACTTTTTAAACGTTCACAGTAAGACACTGGGCTTTCTTGAAAGAACTATGTTATTACCCAGCTTCAGTAAGAGGAAGAGACCTGAAGAGGATTTCCCTCTTATGAAAAAAGGTGAACAGTGAGAATCGTGTTCAGCATCTGTTTTGGGGAGAAGCACAACAGAGGCGGCGTGCACCCCAACCAGCTCCTTCCTCTGGGAACCGCTCTCCGCATCCAGCCACCAGCACTTTGAATTGTGTCTGTAAGCTTCTGCTGTGCTTCATCATCATTTATGCTGGGCCTCTGTTAGAAACTTGTGTGCTGAGGCCTATGAAAAGCCAAAGAGAAGGAATTTTGGAGTCTGAGCACACTGTCTAATTGTTCGTTTAAATTAATGGTCATTCCTTCTTGACACCATTTCTGCTGTGCAAGGTTTCTCAGAAGCCCTGTACTTTCAAAGAGCAGGGAAACCTATACCCCATGCTGCGGGATTAGTTTTAGTCTCCATGCCTGACAGAACATTTCATGACTGTAGGATTTTCTCACTCAAACATTGAGACTTTGACCACCTTCACCCGTTTCTACCACCCCATCCCCAAATCTGGCACCTACCAACCTGCTCTCAGTATCTATGCGTTCAGTATTTGTTTATTCCACGTGGAATGTACATGAGAGCATCTGGTATTGGTCTTTCTGTGTCTGAGTTACTTGGCATAAGGCCCCCAAGGTCTGTGTTTCCATGTCTGGTTCTTGTGAATAATGCTGCAGTGAACGTGGGAGTGCATCTGTCTTTTTGAGGCAGCATTTTTGTGTTCTTCAAATCAATACTCAATAGAGCCATTACTGAGTCATGGGGTAGTTGTATTTATTTTTTCAGGAACCTCCATACCGTTTGTCACAGTGGCTGCACCAATTTCCATTCCCACCAACAGTGCACAGTGTCTCCTCGTCTGCACACCCTTGACCCCACCTGGTGTCTGTCTCTGGGACAATTGCTGTTCCAACAGTTGTGAGAGGATAGCCGATTGTGGGTTTGACTGATGTTTCTCTGACGATGATTAGTGATGTCGAACAACATTTTCTGTCTGTTGGCACCTGTGTGCCATCTTTGGAAAGTATCTATTCACATATTCCTCCCATTTTTTATATAGTTTTTTTTTTGTTGTTTTGATTTGCATGAGTGTTGTGTGTATTTTGGATATTAGCCTCTTCTCACACATATGATTCGCAGATATTTTTTTTCTTATTGGGTCAGTGGCCTTTTAAGTTTTTGCTGGTTTCTGTTGCTGTGTGGAAGATTTCAGTTTAATGTTGTTCCACTTGTTTATTTTTGCTTTTGTTGCCTTTGCATTTGGTGTCCGATCTGAAGACTCTTTGCCAAAACCAATGTCGAGAGACTTAGTACCTGTGTCTTCTTGGAGGTTTATGGATTCAGGTCTTATGTTCAAATCATTCATCCATTAAAAATTTTGTGTGTGGTGTAAGAAAGTGACCCAGTTATATTCTTCTGCATTTAGTGTCCATTTGCCTGTTACCGCTCACTGAAGAGACAGTCCTTCCCTCATGGCATATCTTCTGCTGCTGTGTCGTAAGTTAGGATCATCTACATGTGGGTAAGTTTCTGAGCTTTCTGTACTATTCCACTGACCTGGTGTCTGTGTTTATGCCAGTACCATCCTGTTTTGATGACAACAGCTTTATAATCCTGCTTGAAATCCAGGAGTGTGTTGACTGCACCTCTTTCTCCAGGTTGCTTTGTGGATTTGGTGTATTTTGTGATTCCATATAAGTTTGAGGACTGTTTTCTATTTCCTTGAATAATGACACAGGAATTCAGATAGGCATTTCATCACATCTGTCGATTGCTTTGGGTACGATGGACATGTTCACATAATTAACTCTTCCAGTTAAGGAGCATGGCGTATGCTACCATTTGTTTGTGTTGCCTTCCAAATCTTTGACCCATACATTCTGCCCCCCTCGACACACATATTTTTCATTTCTTTTCTGCCATGTGTTGAGTGTACTATGTCTTTCTCATTCTTGGTTACTTTTATTCCTAGATTTTTTTTATGGAATTGTAAATGGCGTTGCTTTTTTAATTTCTCTTTGCGAAAGTGTGTCATCAGTATACAGAAATGCAAGAAGTTGGGTCATCTGGGTGGCTCCATAATGGAAGCGTCTACCTTCAGCTCAGGTCATGATCCCAGAGTTCTGGGATCGAGCCCCGTGTTGGGCTCCCTGCTTAGCAAGGGTCTGCTTTTCCCTCTTTCTGACACTCCCCCTGTTCGTGCTTTTTCTCTTCCTGTCAAATAAATAAATAAAATTTGAAAAAAATAATGACAACAGGTCTCTGCATATTGACTTTATATCCTGCAGCTTTCTTGAATTTTTTTATTCTAACAGGTTTTTTTTGTGGAATCTTTCGAGATTTCATGTCATTTGCAAATTGTGCCAGTTTTTCTGTATGGATTTCATATCTTTCTCTTTTTTTAAAATTGTTATTCACCCTACAGTACTTCATTTGTTTTTGATGTAGTGTTCCATGATTCATTGTTTGCATATAACACCTAGTGCTCATTATGACAAGTGCCCTCCTTTTTTTTTAAGAATTTATTTATTTATTCAACAGAGATAGAGACAGCCAGCGAGAGAGGGAACCCAAGTAGGGGGAGTGGGAGAGGAAGAAGCAGGCTCACAGCAGAGAGCCTGTTGTGGGACTCGATCCCATAACGCCAGGATCATGCCCTGAGCTGAAGGCAGACGCTTAACCGGTGTTCCACCCAGGTGCCCCCTGCCTTGTTAATTTTAACCATTCTAACTGGTGTAAGGTGGTATCTCATTGTCGTTTTGATTTGTATTTGCCTGATGGCAAGTGATGTGGAGCATTTTTTCATGTGTCTGTTGGCCATTTGTATGTCTTCTCTGGAGAAGAATCTCTTTGTGTCTTCTGCCCATTTTTTGGGTGTCGAGTTTGAGGAGTTCTTTATAGATCTTGGATACCAGCCCTTTATCTGTAATATCATTTGCAGATATCTTCTTCAATTCCATAGGTTGCCTTTTTGTTTTGTTGATCGTTTGCTTTGCCGAGCAGAAGTTTTTATCCTGATGAAGTGCCAATAATTCATTTTTGCTTTTATTTCCTTTGCCTTTAGAGATGTGGCTTGCAAGAAGTTATTGTGTCCAAAGTTGAAGAGTTCTTTTGATTTTGATATGATACAGGAATCCATTATCTTTCTTTCCTGATTGTATTCGAGTCCTCTGTCTTTCTTGGTGAGTCTACCTAAGTTTGTCAGTTTGTTTTTCTTTCCAAAAAAGGCAGCTCTCATTTTCATTGTTTTTTTTTTTTCTCTTTTTCATCTCTGTTGGATTTATTTATGCCTTCCTTTTTGTTATTTCCTTATTTCTACTAATTTGGGGCTTTGTTGGTTGTTTTTTTTTTTTAATTCTTTACCACATAAATCAGGTTGTTTATTGGAGAGCATTCTCATGGATTGATGAAGACTTGAATTTCTATGAATATCCCCCATAAAGCTACTTTTGCTGCATCCCATAAGTTTTTATAGGTTGTCTTTTTCATCAGTGTCAAGGTACTTCTAAAATTTTTTTTGATTTCTTCTTTGACTGTTGGTTCAGTAGCATGTTGTTAAATCTCCACATATTTTTTTAAGATTATTTAAGTATCTGACAGAGAGTGAGACAGCGAGAGAGGGAACGCAAGCAGCGGGGTGGGAGAGGGAGAAGCGGGCTTCCCACTGAGCAAGGATCCTGATTCGGGGCTAGATCCCAGGATCCTGGGATCACGACCTGAGCTGAAAGCACATCCTTAACGACTGAGCCACCCAGGCCCCAAAAATCTCCACCTATTTTTGACTGTCCCATTTTTTTCTTGAGACTGATTTCTAGTTTCATATCATTGTGGTTGGACAAGATTTGAAGCAGAAGGTGAAGAGAGCATTCAGATGAAAGGTTTGTTTCCTGGAGGGTTTTCTGTGGGCAGACCATGAGTTCATTGGGCAGGAGGAAGGTTTTATGAGATGGGGGGTGGGGATAACCCTTGTTAGAATTACTGACTACTACCATGCAGGCTGTGTGCTACCGTTCACACCATAGTCCTGATGGACTTGTACTTCATTAGAAATATTTTCTAGGAGGTGTAGGCATAGCCTTCACTTAAAGAAAGATGCCATGTGTGTTCATGGCATGACCCCAGGTCAGCAACCAGGATGTATGGTATTGTGGGGGATCAGAACCAGGCTTTCTGTGGGAAGTGACAGAAATAAGGTATGGTGAGCTCCATGACCATAGGTGAGGTCCCGAGTGTCCCACTTGGTGTTGGGTTCTATGGATCTGTCTCATCAGGTGCTGTGGAATTCAGGGACACCCTCCTGTCTGTGGATTTGTGTGGAGACAGGTAGACATCAGTGTCTGGCCAGGCACGAGGGTTGCACTGGACCACCACCAGTGGTGCAGTGTGAGGGGGAGCCACTGCTTGGTTTCCAGGAAAGCTGACCAGGGTCTGTGACCATGATTCCTAACAGCTGCAAGGGGAGAGGCTGCCGGGGGTGGTGCACACTTCCTAGAGTTGTGGTCAGGACTAGTCTGGAGCACAAAAAGTCAGCCACACCGGGCACGGAAGGCACCCAGTCAGTGTAGCTGTGGGCACTGCTCCCATGGTACTTTCGGGCCAGCTCAATGCAGCCACCTCCTGCTTTTCATCATCATCTTCAAGGTCATGTGCCTCTGCTCTTGCCCCATGGCCTCCGGCGTATTGTCCGTCCTCCATCTGGCCCTTGTCCCTCGTGCCCTGTGCAGTCCGATGCCAGGGTAGCCTTCTTGAGACAAATATCTGGCCCTGATGGAACACTTCCATGGATCTCCTGTGATGCGAGGATGATGCCCTGCCCTGGAAGGGGGCTGCTGGTCCCCAATCAGTAGAGCCATGTCTCCCTCTTCAGCATGGCCTGCCCTCCCCTCAGTCTTCTTCAGGGAAGCTCTCCCCACTTCCTGAGATGACAGCTCTGAACTTAAAAATGAATGTTATTTTACATATCTCTATGCCTTAATTCATCCATGGCATGTCTTTCAACCCCGTTAGTGGGTTTTTTCTTTTTTAGCAGCTCTGAAGGGCTGTCTGGTCAAGGAGGGGATGACCTGGGTGGGGCAGCTTTCCCTCTCATCTCCCTCAGCATGTCTCTGAGCCCTGGGGCCAGCTGTCCCAGTGAGGATTGTGGAACCCGAGCCAGCCCATCCTGAGCCCAGGCTGTGGCAGCTCATAGACTGATGCATGTTGGTGGGCAGGTGGCATGGGCCAGGGGTAGGCAGTGTCTCCTTCTCATTCCTTCCCTCCCTTCCTCCCAGAGGTAGCTCAGAGCAGCCTTCAACCCCTGCATCTCCAGATCCCTTGACTTATGCCTCCTGTGTTCAGCTGGTGACCTTGGAGTTTTGCATGGATTCTACCTCCCGTACCCTCTCCCGTAGCAGTTCCTGGATCAGGGGAGAGGTCGGACCCTTGTCTGTTTTTGGTCTTCTTCCTGTCCCGCACCAAGCCCACTCACATTTGCATCTTCCATGTATGTGCTTGGAAGCAAGCCCATCCATAGGGAACCTATTACCCAAATGGATCCAGGCAATGAACATTGAAGTAGAGATCCAGGATCCATAATAAACCTGCTCGGAAACCTGTCCCAAAGTCTGTGACTCTCTCACACTGAAACAGAAACAATAATAGCTTTCTGGACTGTGAAGTGACATGTGTCTCTACTTCCAATCTTGAATGCATAGGTGCTGAGCCTGGACTGAAAAGGACCATGGCTCCCGTGGGCTGGAATCCATGGTAAGAACTCAGTGAAATCTGAATTTGAGGCATGGAGTGAATAATTATTGTAGAGTGAATCCTCCCAAGTAGGGCTTATGCACATTGCACAGGAAAAGCTTTTTCAAAGAGGTTCCTGAAAGAAAAATCTTGTTTAAAATTTATTTTAATTCCAGTAGAGCTAACCTACAGTGTTACATTCGTTTCAGGTGTACAATAGAGTGATTCAGTAATTCTATATATTACTCAGTGGTCATCAAGAAAAGCGTCCTCTTAATCCCCTTCATCTATTTCACTCATCCCTCTATCCACCTCCTCTCTGGTAACCATCCGTTTCTTCTCTATTGTTAAGAGTTTGTATTTTGGTGTGTCTCCTTTTTCTCTTTTAGTTATTTATTTTTGTTTGTTTCTTAAATTCCCCATTAGAGTGACATCGTATGGTATTTGTCTTTCTCTGACTGACTGATTTTAGTTAGGATAATACTCTCTAGCTCCATCCATGTGTCTGCAAATGGCAAGGTTTCATTCTTTTTCAAGCCGAGTAATACTCCATTGTGTGTGTGTGTGTGTGTGTGTGTGTGTGTGTGTGTGAATACTCACATCTATCCTCTCATTTGTCAATTTTTCTACAGACACTTGGGTTGCTTCCATATTGTGATATTGTAAATAATGGTGCAAGAAACATAGGGGTGCACGTATCCTTTTAAGTTACTCTTTTCCTATTCTTTGGGTAAATACGAGTAGTGTGATTGTTGGATCGTAGGGTAGTTCTATATTTAATTTTTTGAGGAACCTTCATACTGTTTTCCACGGTGGCCACCACAGTTTGCATTCCCACCCACAGTTCACGAGGATTCCCCTTTATCCACATCCTCCCAACACCTGCTCTTTGTTGTGCTTTTGATGTTAGCCATTCTGACAGGTTTGAGATATTACCTCATTGTCCTTTGGATTTACATTTTCCTGATGATGGGTGATGGTGAACATCTTTTCACGGGACTGTTGGCCATTTGTATTTCTTCTTTGGAGAAATGTCTGTCCATGTCCTCTGCCTATTTTTTAACTGGATTATTTGTTTTTTGGGGGGTCGAGTAGTATCAGTTGTATATGTTTTGGACACTATCCCTTTATTGCATATGATCTTTGCAAATATCTTCTCCATTTGAGTAGGTTGTCTTATTATTTTTACATTTTCATTGTTCTTCTGCCGTGTGGAAACTTTTTATTTTGCTGTATTCCCAATAGTTTATTTTTGCTTTCATTTCCTTTGCCTCAGGTCACAGTCTAGAAAAACGTTGGTATGGTCCATGTCAAGAAGTCTTCCCTCCTGTAGGATTTTTATGGATTCAGGTCTCATATTGAGGTCTTGAAACTGTTTTGTGTTTGTCTTTATTGTGTAAGAAAGCAGTCTAATTTCATTCTTTTGTGCGTAGCTGTCTAGTTTTCCCAACACCATTTGTTGTAGAGAATGTCCTTTTCCCTTTTGATATCGTTGCTTGCTTTGTGGAAGATTCATGGACCATATAATTGTGGGTTTCTGTCTGAACTTGTATCCTGTTCCTTTGGTCGCTGTGTCTATTTTTGTGCCGTACTGTCTTGTTAGGATGACTGCAGCTTTGTAGTATAACGTGAAATCTGAAATTGTGAGTCCTCCAGCTTTGTTTTTCTTTTCCACATTGCACTGGCTGTTCGGAATCTTTAGTGGTTCCATACAAATGTTTAGGATTGTTTATTCGAAGTCTTTTGTTCTTTAATTTAAATTCAGTTAGCCAACTTACAGTACATCATTAGTTTCAAATGTAGTCTTCAATAAATTTTCAGTTGTGTGTAACACCCAGTGCTCATTGTATCGTGTGACCTCCTTAATGCTACTCACCCAGTTACATCCCCCCCAACTTCTCCTCCCACATTCATCAGTTTCTTGCGATAGTTATGAGTCTATCATGGGTTTTCTCCCTCTCTGATGACTTCCCATTCTATTTTCCCTTCCTTCCCCTATGGTCTTCTTCCTTGTTTCTGATATTCCACATAGGAGTGAAAGCATATGATCATTGTCTTTCTTTCATTGACTTATTCCACTCAGCATAATACCCTCCAGCTCCACCCAGGTCGGTGTGATGGTAAGTATTCATCCTTTCTGATGGCTGAGTAATATTCCATTATATATATGATCCACATCTTCTTTATCCATTCATCTATCCATGCTCATCTGCACTCCTTCCACAGTTTGTCTATTATGGATATTGCTGCTATGAACACTGGGGTGCATGTGTCCCTTCTTCACTACCTCTGCCTCTTTGGGGTAAATACCCAGTAGTGCAATTCCTGGGACATAGGGTAGCTATATTTATAACTTCTTGAGGAAACTCTGTACCATTTTCAATAGTGGTTGTACCGGACTGCATTCGTATAGGGGTGTAAGAGGGTTCCCATTTCTCCACATCCTCTCCAACATGTATAGTTTCATGTCTTCTTATTTTTAGATATTCGGCCTCGTGTTATATGGCATTTATAGGGGTTTAGATTTGCATTTCCCTAAAGCCAAGTGATATGAAGCATTTCTGCATGTATCTTTTGGTCACCAGTACGTTGTCATCAGTGAAGTGACTTCCCATTTTAATCCATCTCAAGACCTAAAGCTGGGTAAGGCTCTGAAGCTGGATGATGCCATTGGTTGGAAGTGTGGAGAATTTCAAAAGATCTCCATGGAGAGCAAGTTTAAAGGTCAGTGTGAAGCTACTAATTGGATCCGGGGAGATCTCTGAAAGTGGGGGTTGCCTGGGATGGGCTGAGGGGGGCCCTCCGATTTTCCAATGAATCCTTTCTACAGCCCCAAATGGACAGTTTCCTGCCGTGGGGCAGGCTGATTCCTCTAGTCGTGCAGAGGTGAGCCCAATGCCTGGTGCCTTGGAGGCAGGCAAACGGGGAGGGACCCTCAGCTGAGGACCCAGGGTTAGGTTAGGCCTCAAGAGACAGCAGGTCCGAACTGCCCAGTGCTCAGAGAACTCCCCGGCCGAGTGACATGATGGCACAATGGCCGGTGAGTGTGAGCCTTGGGGTTTCATCTGGAAGGGCCCACAAAGTTCGGGGTACACCTGAAGGGGCTCTCAGCGGGTGCCCCAATTCTCTTGCCCTGAATGCTCTGTTGTTCCCCAAAATGGTGGAGTTAACTGTGGGCTGCAGGCTGAGTCCTACGGTGGGGCTTGGGTGTCCCCAATCCCCCGGAGTGTGGTGCCAGGACCCTAGGGAGGGACCCCTCTGTGGCCAACCTAGGGTAAGGGTTAGGGTCCAGGAGCCCAGCAGGGACAATCTGCAAGCTGTGCGGCGAGCTCTGTGGAGGGCTGAGAGGAGGCCATGGGCGAGGGTGAGAATGGGCCTCAGGGTTGGGGAACGGGGGGGGGGCTGCCAAAGGTAGGGATGGGCTCCGGGGGCCTCCCCAAGTTCTCGTGCCCTGTAGGCTCCGTAGAGCCCCGAGGGGCACGTTTTCCTGTCGGGTGGCAAGCTGAGTCCTGCGGTGGGGCACAGATATCCCAATTCCCCAGGTCTGCGGTGTAAGGCTCCTGGGGAGACCCCCAAACCTGCGGCCAGGCTAGGGCTAGCGTTAGGCCCCAGGAGCCCCTCAGGCCCAATCTGCTGGCTGTATGTCGAGCTACACAGGCTTAGGTGAGGGTGTGGGGAGGGTGAGCGTGGGCCTCAGGGTTGGGGTGCGGGTGGCCGCCGATGTTCGCTGGTGGCTCAGGAGGGCCCTCCTGGTTCTCCCGCCCTGAATGTTCTATGGCCTCCCAAGGTGCACGGTTTCCTGGAGGGTGGCAGACTGAGTCCTGCTGTGGGGCTCAGGTGTACTGAGTCCCCGCAACTGTGGCTCCAGGCTCCTGGGGAGGGGCCCCTCCACAGATGAACTAGGGTTATGGTTGGGGCCCAGGAACCCCGCAGGCCAGGTCTGCCCACTATGTGGTGAGCTCTGCCGCGGGCTGAGGTGAGGGTGCGGGGTGGGGTGAGCATGGGCTTCAAGGTTGAGTTTAGGGATCGCCGAAGTTCGCCGGGGGCTCTGGGGGCCCTCCTGGTTCTCTCACCCTGAATGCTCCACAGCCTCCCAAGGGGCACGGTTTCCTGCGGGCTGGCAGGCTTTGTCCTGCAATGGGACTCAGGTGTCCCCAGTCCCTGGGGCTGCGGCACCGGGCCCCAGGGGAGGGGCCCTACCCAGCCGAACTAGGGTCAGGTCTAGGTCCCAGGAACCCGGCAGGCCTGATCTGCCGGCTCTGCGACGAGCTCAGTGGCAAGCTGAAGGGAAGGTGTGGGGCGGGATGAGCGTGGGCCTCAGGGTTGGGGTGTAGGGGGTCGCCGAGGATCACTGGGGGCTCAGGGGGGCCCTACCAGTTCTCATGCAGGGGATGCTCTGTGGCGCCCCAAGGGGCATGGTTTCCTGAGGGGTGGCAGGCTGAGTCCCGTGGTGGGGCTCAGGTGTACCCAATCCCCGGGGTTAGGGTACGGATTAGGGTATGGGTTAAGGTTAGGGTATGGGTTACGGTTAGGGTATGGGTGAGGGTAGGGGTTAGGGATAGGGTAAGGAGAGGGTACTGATTAGGGTTGGGTTTAGGGGTTACAGGTTGGAGGTTATGGGTTAGGGTACAGATTAGGGTTTAGGGTATGGGTTAGGGTTTAGGGTTTCGGTTTAGGGTTAGGGTTAGGGTTGGAGTACGGGTTAGGTTTAGGGTACGGGTTAGGGTTAGGGTACGGGTTAGGGTGCGCATTAGGGTACAGTTTAGGGTACAGGTTAGGGTACGGTTTAGGGTAAGTGTTGGCGTACCGATTTGTGTATGGTTTAGGGTACGGATTAGGGTTAGGGTACAGTTTAGGGTTATGGTAGAGGTTAGGTTACGGTGTAGGTTTAGGGTTAGGGTACGGGTTAGGGAACGTGTTAGGGATAGGTATAGGGTACGGGTTAGGGTTAGGGTATGGGTTAGTGTCTGAGTTAGGGATAAGGGACGGGTTAGGGTATGGGTTATGGTACGGGTTAGGGTATGGGTTAAGGTTAAGGTAAAGGTACTGGTTAGGGTTAGGGTACGGGTTACGGTTTAGGGTTTAGGGTTACAGTTAGGGTATGGGTTAGGGTTAGGTTTCGGGTAGGGTTAGGGTACGGGTTATGGTACGAGTTAGGGTATGGGTTAAGGTCAGGATTTAGGGTTAAGGTTAGGGTTCGGGTTAGGGTACTTGTTAGGGTTACGGTTAGGTTTAGGGTATGGTTTAAGTTACAGGTTAGGGTACAGTTTACGGTTAAGGTTAGGGTACGGGTTAAGGGTACGGGTTAGAGTACGTGTTAGGGTTATGGTTAGGGTTAGGGTACAGGTTAGGGTTAGGGTTAGGGTACGGGTTAGAGTTAGGGTTAGAGTATGGGTTAGGGTCCGGGTTAGTGTTAGGTTTAGGGTTAGGTTAGGGTTAGGGTAAGGATTAGGGGTTAGGGTTAGGTTTAGGTTAGGGGTTAAGGTTTAGGGTTTAAGGTTAGGCGTTAGGGTTTAGGGTTAGGGTTAGACCCCAGTAGGCCAGCAGGACTGATGCGCCGGCTGTGCGGCGAGCGGAGGAGTGGGCCGAGGTGAGGGTGCTGGCGAGTGGGAGTATGGTATCCAGTGTTTTGGCGCCGGGGGCCTTTTAACGTCGCTAGAGGCTCGGAGGGCCCTGCCCTTTCTCCCGCCCTGAATGACCAGTGGAGCCCCTAGCAGCCCGGGTGGTGGCGGGGTGGCAGTGTGAGTCTGGCACTGCGGTTTGGGGGTCCCCAATGCCGTGTGTTGTAGCGCAAGGCCCTTTGGGAGTGGCCCCTCTGGGCCGTCCTAGGGTTAGTGTTAGCAACCAGGAGTCCAGCAGGCATGATCCACCATCTGTGTGGTAGCGGAGGACTGGATCAAGGTGAAGGCGCCGGCGTGCTGGAATGTGAGCCCAAGAATTTTGGCGCGGGGGGCCTCTGAAGGTCTCTGGGGGCTAGGAGGGCCTTGCCCGTTCTCCCACCCTGAATGAACGGCGGCGCCCCTAGCAGCCCGGGTGGTGGCGGGTCGGCAAAGTGAGTCCTGGCTGGGGCTCGGGGGTCCCCAATCCCAAGCGTTGCGGCACCAGGACCCTTGGGAGGGGCCCCATGGGGTCCGACCTAGGGTTAGGGTTAGCCCCCAGGAGGCCGGCAGGCCCGATCCGCCCGCTGTGCATGGAGTGGAGGGGCGGGCCAAGGTGAGGGTGCTGGGGAGCGGGAGCTTGGGAGCCCACGTTTTTGCGTGGGGGGCCTTCGAAGGTCAGCGGGGGCTCGGAGGTCCCTGCCCGTTCTCCTGTCCTGATTGACCGGTGGTCCCCTAGTGGCTTGGGTGCCTGAAGGGCAGCAGGGTGAGTCCGGCACTTGAACACGGGGTCCCCATCCCCAGCGTTGTGATGCCAGGCCCCTTGGGAAGGGCCCCTCGGGGGCCGACCTATGGTTAGGGTTAGCCCCCAGGAGCCACGCAGGCCGGATACACCACCTGTGCATCGAGTGGAGAGTTGGGCCGAGGTGAGGGTGCTGGTGAACATGAGCCTGGGCCCAAGCGTTTTTGTTCTGGGCGCCTTTGAAGGTCGGCGGGGGTTCAGAGGGCCCTGCCAGTTCTCCCACTCTGAATGAATGGCGGCGCCCCTAGCGGCCCGTGTGGGGTGGAGCGGCAGCGTGCATCCGGCGCTGGGGCTTGGGGGTCCCCAATCCCAGGCGTTGTGGCTCCAGGCCTCTTAGGATGAGACACTCAGGGGCCGTCCTAGGGTTAGAGTTAGCGCCCAGGAGGCCGGCAGGCCCGAGTCGCTGGCTGTGCGAGGAGCGGAGGTGCGGGCCGAGTTGAGGGTGCTGGTGAACATGAGCCTGGGCCCAAGTGTTTTGATTCAGGGAGACTTGGAACATAGGTGGGGGCTCGGAGATCCCTGCCCCTTCTCCCACCCTGAATGAACGGTGGCGCCCCTAGCGGCCCGTGTGGGGCGGAGCAGCAGCGTGCATCTGGCGCTGGGGCTTGGGGGTCCCCAATCCCCGGCGTTGTGGCGCCAGGCCCCTTGGGAGAGGCCCCTCTGGTGCAACCTAGGGTTAGGTTTAGCCCCCAGGAGGCCAGCAGGCCCTATTCGCCAGCTGTGTGGAGAGTGGAGTGGCGGACCGAGGAGAGGGCGCTGGTGAGTGGGAGGGTGGGCCTGGGTGTTTTTGCGCGGGGGGGGCCTTCGAAGGTCGCTGTGTCTCCAAGGGCCCTGCCTGTTATCCCGACCTGAATGAACGGCAACACCCCAGGCCCCCGGGTGGCGGCTGGGCAGCAGGGTGAGTCAGGTGCTGAGGTTCGGGGTCCCCAATCCCCGGCGTTGCGTCGCCAAGCCCCTTGGGAGGGGACCCTTGGGGATCATGTAGGGTTATGGTTAACCCCAGGAGGCCGGTGGACCTGATCAGCTGCTGTGCGGCACGCGGAGGTTTGGGACGAGGTGAGGGCACTGGCGAGACTGAGCATGAGCAAAGAGTTAGTGTCTGCGGGGGCTCCGAGGACCTGCCCGTTCTCCCGCTCAGAATGACCGGTGGGGCCCCTAGCGGCAGGGGTGGATGAAGGGCAGCAGGGTGAGTCCACACTTGGGCTTGGGGTCCCCATCCCCGGCGTTGCGGCACAAGGCCACTTGGGAAGGGCCCCTCGGGGGCCGACCTACAGTTAGGTTTAGCCCCCAGGAGGCCAGCAGTCCCGGTACACCACCTGGGCGTCGAGCGGAGAGTTGGGTTAAGGTGAGGGTGCTGGTGAACATGAGCCTGGGCCCAAGCGTTTTGGTTCTGGGCGCCTTCGAAGGTGGGCGGGGGTTCGGAGGGCCCTGGCAGTTCTCCCACCATGAGTGAATGGCGGCGCCCCTGGCGGCCCATCTGAGGCGGGGCGGCAGGGTGCATCCGGTGCTGGGGCTTGTGGGTCCCCAATCCCCGGCGTTGCGATGCCAGGCCCCTTGGGAAGGGCCCCTCGGGGGCCGACCTATGCTTAGGGTTAGCCCCCAGGAGGCCAGCAGGCCTGATCGGCTGGCTGTGCGGTGTGCGGAGACGTGGTCCGAGGTGAGGGCACTGGCGAGCGGGAGCGTGGGCCCGGGCGTTTTGGCGCGGTGGGCCTTTGAAGGTCGCAGTATCTCAGAGCGCCCTGCCCATTCTCCCACCCTGAATGAACGGCAGCACCCCAAGCCCCCGGGTGGTGGCTGGGCGCCAGGCTGAGTCCTGTGCTGAGCCTTGGGGTCCCCAATCCCCACTGTTGCGGAGTCAGGCCCCTTGGGAGGGGCTCCTCCTGGGCCGACCTAGGGTTAGAGTTAGCACCCAGGAGCCTGGCAGGCCCAATCCTCTGGCTGGGCGGCGAGAGGTGCGTGGGCCCAGGTAAAGGCTCTGGCGAGCAGAAGCATGGGTCCCTGTATTTTGGCGCAGGAGGCTTCAAATGTTGCTGGTTTCTCCAGGGCCCTGTCAGTTCTCCCGCCCTAAATGACTGGCGGCGCCCCTAGTGGCCCGGGTGGCAGCGTTGTGGGAGGGTGAGTCTGGCTCTGGGGCTTGGGGTCCCAGATCCCCGGTGTAGTGGCACCAGGACCCTTGGGAGGGGCCCCTGGGGGGCCGACGTAGGGTTAGGGTTACCCCAAGGAGACCATGAGGCCTAATCCGCACGCTGTGAGGTGAGCAGAGGTGTGGGCTGAGGTGAGGGCACTGGGGAGCGGGAGCGTGGGCAGCAGCGTTTTGGGGCGGGGAGCCTTTGAAGGTCACTGGTGGCTTGGAAGGCCCTGCCCTTCTCTCACCCTCTATGACCGGCGGCGCCCCTAGCGGCCTGGGTGGGGACAGTGCGGCAGGGTGAGTCTGGCTCTGGGGCTCTGAGTCACCAATCCCCAGCGTTGCAGAGCTAGGACGCTTGGGATGTCCCCACAGGGCTGACCTAGGGTTTTGGTTAGCTGCCAGGAGCCCGGCAGGCCCTATCCACCGGCTCTGAAGCAAGCGGAGGGGCGGGCCGAGGTGAGGGCGCTGGTGAGCAGTATTCTGGGAGCCAACGTTTTTGCGCGGGGAGACTTCAAAGGTCAGCGTGGGCTCGGAGGGCCCTGCCCGATCTCCTGCCCTGATTGACTGGCGGGGCCTCTAGCAGCTCGGGTGGCTGAAGGGCAGCAGGGTGAGTCCGGCACATGGGCTCGGGGTCCCCATACCGAGCGTTGCGACGCCAGGCCCCTTGGGAAGGGCCCCTCGGGGGCCGACCTATGGTTAGGGTTAGCCTCCTGGAGCCCCGCAGGCCCGATACACCACCTGTGCGTCGAGGGGAGAGCTGGGCCGAGGTGAGAGTGCTGGTGAACATGAGCCTGGGCCCAAGCGTTTTGGTTCCGGGCGCCTTCGAAGGTGGGCGGGGGTTCGGAGGGCCCTGGCAGTTCTCCCACCATGAGTGAATGGCGGCGCCCCTAGCGGCCCGTCTGAGGCGGGGCGGCAGGGTGCATCCGGTGCTGGGGCTTGTGGGTCCCCAATCCCCGGCGTTGCGATGCCAGGCCCCTTGGGAAGGGCCCCTCGGGGGCCGACCTATGCTTAGGGTTAGCCCCCAGGAGGCCAGCAGGCCTGATCGGCTGGCTGTGCGGTGTGCGGAGACGCGGTCCGAGGTGAGGGCGCTGGCGAGCGGAAGCGTGGACCCGGGCGTTTTGGCGCGGTGGGCCTTTGAAGGTCGCCCTGTCTCAGAGAGCCCTGCCCATTCTCCCACCCTGAATGAACGGCAGCATCCCAAGCCCCCGGGTGGTGGCTGGGCGCCAGGGTGAGTCCTATGCTGAGCCTTGGAGTCCCCAATCCCCACTGTTGCGGCGCCAGGCCCCTTGAGAGGGGCTCCTTCTGGGCCGACCTAGGGTTAGAGTTAGCACCCAGGAGGCCGGCAGGCCCAATCCTATGCCTGGGCGGTGAGAGGTGCGCGGGCCCAGGTAAAGGCTCTGGCGAGCAGAAGCATGGGTCCCTGCATTTTGGCGCGGGAGTCTTCAAATGTTGCTGGTTTCCTTAGGGCCCTGTCAGTTCTCCCGCCCTGAATGACCGGCGGCGCCAGTAGCGGCCCGGGTGGCAGCGTTGTGGGAGGGTGAGTCTGGCTCTGGGGCTTCGGGTCCCAGATCCCAGGCGTACGGGCACCAGGACCCTTGGGAGGGGCCCCTGGGGGGCCGACCTAGGGTTAGGGTTAGCCCCAAGGAGACCGTGAGGCCCAATCTGCACGCTGTGAGGCGAGCAGAGGTGTGGGCCGAGGTGAGGGCACTGGGGAGCGGGAGCGTGGGCACCAGCGTTTTGGCGCGGGGAGCCTTTGGAGGTCACCGGTGGCTTGGAAGGCCCTGACTTTCTCTCACCCTCTATGACCAGCGGCGCCCCTAGCGGCCTGGGTGGGGACAGTGCGGCAGGGTGAGTCTGGCTCTGGGGCTCTGACTCACCAATCCCCAGCGTAGCAGAGCCAGGCCCCTTGGGATGTCCCCTCAGGGCCGACCTAGGGTTTTGGTTAGCTGCCAGGAGCCCGGCAGGCCCTATCCACTGGCTCTGAAGCAAGCGGAGGGTCGGGCCGAGGTGAGGGCGCTGGCGAGCAGGATTCTGGGAGCCAACGTTTTTGCGCGGGGAGCCTTCAAAGGTCAGCGTGGGCTCGGAGGGCCCTCCAGTTCTCCCACCCTGAATGAATGGCGGCGCCCCTAGCGGCCCGTGTGGGGTGGGGCGGCAGCGTGCATCCGGCGCTGGGGCCTGGGGGTCCCCAATCCCCAGAGTTGCGGCTCCAGGCCCCTTAGGAAGGGAGCTTCAGGGGCTGTCCTAGGGTTAGGGTTAGCGCCCAGGAGGCCGGCAGGCCCGAGTCGCCGGCTGTGCGAGGAGCGGAGGTGCGGGCCAGGTTGAGGGCGATGCCCAGCAGGAGGGTGGTCCCCAGCATTTTGGCGCCCTGGGCCTTCGAATGTTGCCATGGCTCGGAGGGCCCTGCCCTTTCTCCTGCCCTGAATAACCAGCGACGGCCCTAGCGGCTCCGTGGGCAGTGGGGCGGCAGGGTGAGTCCCGCGCTGGGGCTTGGGGATCCCCAATCCCCAGCGTTGCGGGGCCAGGCCCCTTGGGAGGGGCTCCTCGTGGGCCGACCTAGGGTTAGAGTTAGCACCCAGGAGGCCGGCAGGCCCAATCCTCTGGCTGGGCGGCGAGAGGTGGGTGGGCATAGGTAAAGGCGCTGGCGAGCGGGAGCCTGGGCCCCTGCATTTTGGCGCGGGAGGCTTCAGATGTCTCCGGTTTCTCCAGGGCCCTGTCCCTTCTCCCGCCGTGAATGACTGGCGGCGCCCCTTGTGGCATGGGTGGCGGGGTTGCGGCAGGGTGAGTCTGGCTCTGGGGCTTGGGGTCCCCGATCCCTGGTGTAGCGGCACCAGGACCCTTGGGAGGGGCCCCTGGGGGGCCGACCTAGGGTTCGGATTAGCCCCCAGGAGGCCAGCAGGCCCTATCTGCCCGCTGTGTGGCGAGTAGAAGGGCGGGCCGAGGTGAGGGCGCTGGGGAGTGGGAGCGTGGGCACCAGCGTTTTGGTGTGGGGAGCCTTTGAAGGTCACCATGGGCTCAGAAGTCTCTGCCCCTTCTCTCTCCCTGAATGACCAGCGACGCCGCTAGCGGCTCCGTTGGCGGTGGGGTGGCAGGGTGAATCCCACACTGCGGCTCGGGGATCCCCAATCCCCGTTGTTGCAGCGCCAGGCCCCTTGGGAGGGGCCCCTTGGGTGCGACCTAGTGTTAGGGTTAGCACCCAGGAGGCCGGCAGGCCCGATTCGCCAGCTGTACGGCGAGCGGAGTGTCGGGCGGAGGTGAGGCCACTGGCAAGCAGGAGCCCGGGCCCAGGAGTTTTCGCGGGGGGGTCCTTCGAATGTTGCCGAGTGCTCGAAGTGCCGTACACGTTCTTCCGCCCTGAATGACAGGCGGCTACCCTAGCGGCCCAGTTAGAGGAGGGGTGGTAGGGTGAGTCTGGCGCTGGGGCTCGGGGTCCCCAGTCCTCGGCGTTGGGGTGCCAGTCTCCTTCGGAAGGGCTCTAGGGGGCCGACCAAGCATTACTGTTAGCCCACAGGAGGCCGGCAGACCCAATCCACCGGCTGTGCGGCGAGCGGAGGGGCGGACCGAGGTGAGGGCACTGGGGAACGGAAGTGTTGGGTGAAGCGTTTTGCCTGGGGGGGCTTTCGAAGGTCGTTGGGGACTTGGAGGGCCCTGCCTGTTCTTCCTCCCTAAATGACCATAGGGGCCCCTAGCGGCCCCGGTGGCAGTGGAGCAGCAAAGTGAGTCCGGAGCTGCTGCTCGGGGGTCACCAATCCCCAGCATTGCAGCCCCAGGCCTCTTGGGAGGGCCCCCTCAGGTGCCGACCTAGGGTTAGGGTTACCCCCAGGAGGCCGGGAAGCCCGGTCTGCCGGCTGTGTGGCGAGCGGAGGGGCAGGTTGAGATGAGGGCGTTGGCGAGTGGGAATGTGGGACCAAAGTTTTAGAGGGAGGGTCCTAGAAGGTCGCCAGGGGCTCAGAGGGTCCTGCCCGTTCTCCCTCCCTGAATGACCGACGGTGCCCCTCACAGTACTGGTGGCAGCGGGGCAGCAGGGTGAGTCTGGCACTGGGTCTCGGGGGTCCCCAATGCCCGGCGTTGTGTCGCCAGGACCTTGGGAAGGGCCATTTGGGGGTCGACCTTGGGTTAAGTTAGCCCCCAGGAGGCCCACAGGCCCGATCCGCCAGCTATGCGGCGAGCGGAGGGGTGGTGCAAGGTATGGGCACAGGCGAGCAGGAGCTTGGGCCCAATCGTTTTGGCACGGGGGTCTTCGAAGGTCACCAGGGCCTTGGAGGGCCCTGCCTGTTTTCCCGCCCTGAATGACTGATGGTGCTCCTAGCAACCGGGGTGGCGGCGGGGTGCCACGGTTAGTCCCGCGCTGGGGCTCGGGGTCAGCAATCCCAGCCGTTGTGGCGCCAGGCCCCATCAGAGGGGCCCCTCGGGGGCTGACCTAGGGTTAGGTTTAGCCACCAGAAGCCCGGCGGGCCTGATCCACTGGCTATCCGGTGAGCGGAGGGGCAGGACAAAGTGAGGGCGCTGGCATGCGGGAGCCTGGGTTCAAGCGTTTTGGCGCGGGGTATCTTTGAAGTTTGCCGGGGGCTCAAAGGGCCCTGCCCGTTTTCCAGCCTTGAATATCCAGCGGCAACCCTAGCGGCCCGGGTGGCGGCGGGGCGGCAGGGTGAGTCCGGCGCTGGGGCACGGGGTTCCCCAATCCCCGGCGTTATGGCGCCAGGCCCCTTGGGAGGGGCCCTTTGAGGACAGAACTAGGGTTAGGGTTAGCCCCCAGTAGGCCAGCAGGCCCTATCCGCCAGCTGTGCGTTGAGCGGAGGGGTGGGCCGAGGTGAGGGCTCTGGAGAGCGGGAGCGAGGGCCCAAGCGTTTTGGCGTGGGGGGACTTCGATGGTTGCCGGGGGCTCGGAGGGCCTTGCCCATTCTGTCGCCGTGAATGACCGGCGGCGCCCCTACCAGCCCGGGTGGCAGCGGGGCAGTAGGGTGAGTCTGGCGCTGGGGATCGGGGGTTCCCGATCCCCAGCATTGCTGCGCCAGGCCCCTTGGGAAGGGCCCCTAGTGGGCCAAGCTAGGAATAGGGATAGTCCCCAGGAGGCCGGCAGGCCCGATCCGCTGGCTGTGAGTCTAGCGGAGGGACGGGCCAAGGTGAGGGCGCTGGCGCGTGGGAGCATGGGCCCAAGCGTTTTGGCGCGGGGGGCCTTCGAAAGTTGCCTGGGGCTCAGAGGGCCCTGCCCCTTCTCCCGCCCTGAATGACCAATGGCACCCCTAGCGGACCGTGTGGCAACGGGGCAGCAGGGTGACTCTGGCGCTGGGGCTTGGGGGTCCACAATCCCTGGCGTTGCGGCGCCAGGTGCCTTGGGAGGGGCCCCTCATGGGCTGACCTATGGTTAGGGTTAGCCCCCAGGAAGCCAGCAGGCCTGATCGGCCAGCTTTGCGGTGAGCGGAGGGGCAGGCCGAGGTGAGGGCGCTGACAAGTGGGAGTGTGGGCACAAGCGTTTTGTTGAGGGGGGCCTTCAAAGGTCGCCCGTGGCTCGGAGGGCCCTTCCTGTTCTCACGCCCTGAATGACCGATGGTGCCGCTAGCGGCCCGTGTGGCGGGGGGGCGGCATGGTGAGTCCGGCTCTGTGGCTCAGGGGTCAGCAATCCCAGGCGTTGTCGTGCCAGGCCCCATTGGACTGGCCCCTCGGGGGACGACCTAGGGTTAGGGTTAGCCCCCAGGAGGCCGGCAGGTCCCATCCGCCAGCTGTGCGGCGAGTGGAGGGGTGGGCCGAGTGAGGGCGCTGGCGAGCGGGAGCGTGGGCCGAAGCATTTTGTCGCGGGGGTCCTTCAAAGGTCTCCAGGGGCTCAGAGGGCCCTATCTGTTCTCCCGCCCTGAATGACAATTGGCTCCCCTAGTGGCCCGGGTGTGGCGGGGCAGCAAGGTGAGTCCGGCGCTGGGGCTCAGGAGTCCTCAATCCCTGGCGTTGCAGCGCCATGCCCCTTGGGATGGGCCCCTAGGGGGCCTACCTAGGGTTAGGGTTATCCACCAGGAGTCTGGGAGGCCCAATCCGCCAGCTGTGCGGCGAGCGGAGTGGCGGACTGAGGTAAGGGCACAGGTGAGCGGGAGCGTGGGCCCAAAGCGTTTTGGTGCGGGGGGCCTTCAAAAGTCTCCGGTGGCTCGGAGGGCCCTGCCCGTTCTCCCTCCCTGAATGACTGGCGGTGCCCCTAGCGGCCCAGGGGGCGGTAGGGCGGGAGGGTGAGTCTGGCGCTGGGGCTCGGGAGTCCCCTATCCCAGGTATTGTGGCAATAGGAACCTGGGATGGGCCCCTCGAGGGCCCACCAAAGGTTAGGGTAACACCCAGGAGGCTGGCAGTCCCGATCCACAAGCTGTGCAGCGAGCGGAGGGGCGGACCGAGATAAGGGCACAGGGAGCTGGACCATGGGCCCAAGCGTTTTGGCACGGGGGGGCCTTCGAAGGTCACCAGGGGCTCGGAGGGATCTGCCCGTACTCCCTCCCTGAATGACCGACGGTGCTCCTAGCGGCCCGGGTGGCGGCAGGGCAACACAGTGAGTCCAGCGCTGGGGTTCGGGGGTCCCCAATACCCAGGGTTGCGGCGCCAGGCCCCTTGGGATGGGCCCCTCGAGGGCCGACCTAGGGTTAGGCTTAGGCCCCAGGAGGTCGGCAGTCCCTATCATCTGGGTGTGCAGCGAAGGGTGGGCCGAGGTGAGGGCGCTAGCAAGTGGGAGCGTGTGTCCAAACGTTTTGGCGCGGGGGGCCTTCAAAGGTCGCCGGAGGCTCGGAGGGCCCTGCCCGTTCTCCCGCCCTGAATGACCGGCGGCACCCCTAGTGGCCCGGGTAGCAGCGGGGTGACACGGTGAGTCCGGCACTGGGGCACGGGGGTCCCCAATGCCCTGTGTTGCGGAGCCAGGCCCCTTGGGATATGCCCCTCGGGGGCCGACCTATGGTTAGGGTTAGCCCCTAGGAGTCCAGCGGGCCTGATCCGCCCGCTGTTTGGAGAGCGGAGGGGCGGGCCGAGGTGAGGGCGCTGGCGAGCGGCAGCATTGGCCCAAGCGTTTTGGCATGGGGTCCTTCGAAAGTCGCTGGGGGCTCGGAGGGCCCCGCCCGTACTCCCACCCTGAATGACCGGCAGCGCCACTAGCGGCCCGCGTGGCGGCAGGGTGGCACGGTTAGTCCAGCGCTGGGGCTCGGGTGTCAGCAATCCCAGGCGTTGTGGCGCCAGGCCCCATCGGACGGGCCCCTCGAGGGCCGACCTAGGGTTAGGGTTAGCCCACAGGAGGCCTGCAGGCCTCATCAGCCGGTTGTGCGGTGAGCGGAGGGGAGGGCCAAGGTGATGGTGCTGGCGATGGGGAAGTTGGGCCCAAGCGTTTTAGCGAGGGAGGTATTCGAAGGTTGCCTGGGGCTCAGAGGGCCCTGCCCCTTCTCCCTCCTTGAATGACCAGTGGTGCCCCTACCATCCCAGTTGGCGGTGGGGCAGCAGGGAGAGTCTGGCGCTGGGGCTCGGGTGTCCCCAATCCCCGGTGTTGCGGCGCAAGGCTCCTTGGGCGGGGCCCCTCGTGGGCCGACCAAGTGTTAGGGTTAGCCCCCAGGATGCCGACAGGCCTGATCTACAGCCTGTGCGGCAAGTGGAGGAGTGGGCTAAGATGTGGGTGCTGGGGAGCAGGAGCGTGGGCCCAAGCATTTTCGCAAGTGCGGCCTTCAAATGTCGCCAGGGGCTTGAAGGTCCCTGCCTGTTCTCCCGCACTGAATGACTGGTGGCGCCCCTAGCGGCTCCGGTGGTGTCGGGTCGGCAGGGTGAGTCCAGCGCTGGAGCTCGGGGTCCCCAAAATCCGGCGTTGCTGCGCCAGGCCCCTTGGGAAGGCCCGCTCGGGGGTCGACCTAGGGTTAGGGTTACCCCCAGGAGGCCAGTAGGCCCGATCTGCCAGCTGTGCGACGAGCGGAGGGGCGGGCTGAGATGAGAGCACTGGCCAGCGGGGAATGTGGGCCCAAGCATTTTGGCACGAGGCGCCTTCAAAGGTCACCAGGGGCTTGGAGGGCCCTGCCCATTCTCCTCCTCTGAATGACCGACGGCATCCCTTGTGGCCCGGTTGGCAGTGGGGCGGCAGGGAGAGTGTGGCACTGGGGCTCGGGGTTCCCCAATCCCCGGCTTTGCGGCGCCAGGGCCTTTGGGAGGGACCCCTTGGGGACGGACCTAGGGTTAGGTTTAGCCCCCGGGAGGCCGGCAGGCCCGATCTGCCGGCTGTGTGGCGAGCGGAGGGGCGGGCCGAGATGAGGGTGCTGGCGAGCGGGAACATGGGCCCAAGCGTTTTGGCGCGAGTAGCCTTCGAAGGTCGCCAGGGGCTAAGGGGGCCTTGCCCGTTCTCCCTCCCTGAATGACCAGCAGCGCCTCTACCAGCCTGGTTGGTGGCGGGGAAGCAAGGTGAGTCCGGTGCTGGGGCTCAGGGGTCCACAATCCCCGGCATTGCAGCAGCAGGTGCCTTGGGAGGGGCCCCTCGTGGGCCAATCTAGGGTTAGGGTTAGCCCCCAGGAGACCGTCAGGCCAGATCAGCCAGCTTTGCGGTGAGTGGAGGGGCGGGCTGAGGTGAGGGCGCTGACAAGCGGTAGCGTGGGCACAAGCGTTTTGATGCGGGGTGCCTTCGAAGGTCGCCCGTGGCTCGGAGGGCCCTGCCTGTTCTCACGCCCTGAATGACCGGCGGTGCAGCTAGGGGCCTGGGTGGCAGTGGGGCGGCACAGTGAGTCTGGCGCTGGGGCTCAGTTGTCCCCAATCCCTTGTGTTGCGGCTCCAGGCCCCTTGGGATGGGCCCCTAGGGGGCCTACATGGGGTTAGGGTTAGCCCCCAGGAGGCTGGGAGGCCCAATCCGCTGGCTGTGCGGTGAGCGGAGGGGCAGGCCGAGGTAAGGGCGATGGCGAGTGGGAGCGTGGTCCCAAGCGCTTTGGCGCGGGGGGCCTTCGAAAGTCGCTGGGGGCTTGGAGGGCCCTGCCGTTCTCCCGCCCTGAATGACCGGTGGTGCCCCTTGTGGCCCAGGTGGCGGTGGGGGCATGGTGAGTCTGGCGCTGGGGCTCAGGAGTCCCCAATACTCGTCATTGCGGTGCCAGGCCCCTTGGGAGGGGCCACTAGGGGGTAGGCCTAGGGTTCGGGTTAGCCCCCAGAAGGCCCGCAGGCCCGATCCGCCAGCTGTGCGGCGAGTGGAGGGGAGGGCCGAGGTAAGGGCGCTGGCGAGTGGGAGCGTGGGCCGAAACGTTTTGTCGTGGGGAGCCTTCAAAGGTCTCCGGGGGCTCAGAGGGCCCTACCCGTTCTCCCGCACTGAATGACCGGCGGCTCCCCTAGCAGCCTGGGTGGTGGCGGAGCTGCAGGGTGAGTCCGGCGCTGGGGCTCGGGAGTCCTCAATCCCTGGCGTTGCAGCGCCATGCCCCTTGGGATGGGCCCCTAGGGGGCCTACCTAGGGTTAGGGTTATCCACCAGGAGTCTGGGAGGCCCGATCCGTCAGCTGTGCGGCGAGCGGAGTGGCGGACTGAGGTAAGGGCACAGGTGAGCGGGAGCGTGGGCCCAAAGCGTTTTAGTGTGGGGGGCCTTCAAAAGTCGCCGGTGGCTTGGAGGGCCCTGCCCGTTCTCCCTCCCTGAATGACTGGCGGTGCCCCTAGCGGCCCAGGGAGCGGTAGGGCGGGAGGGTGAGTCTGGCGCTGGGGCTCGGGGGTCCCCTATCCCCGGTATTGTGGCAATAGGAACCTGGGATGGGCCCCTCGGGGGCCCACCAAAGTTAGGGTAACACCCAGGAGGCTGGCAGTCCCGATCCACAAGCTGTGCAGCGAGCGGAGGGGCGGACCGAGGTAAGGGCACAGGGAGCGGGAGCATGGGCCCAAGCGTTTTGGCGTGGGGGGGCCTTCGAAGGTCGCCAGGGGCTCGGAGGGATCTGCCCGTACTCCCTCCCTGAATGACCGACAGTGCTCCTAGCGGCCCGGGTGGCGGCGGGGCAACACAGTGAGTCCAGCGCTGGGGTTCAGGGGTCCCCAATACCCGGGGTTGCGGCGCCAGGCCCCTTGGGACGGGCCCCTGGAGGGCCGACCTAGGGTTAGGCTTAGGCCCCAGGAGGTCGGCAGTCCCTATCAGCCGGGTGTGCAGCGAAGGGGTGGGCCGAGGTGAGGGCGCTGGCGAGTGGGAGCGTGGGCCGAAGCGTTTTGTCGTGGGGAGCCTTCAAAGGTCTCTGGGGGCTCAGAGGGCCCTACCGGTTCTCCCGCACTGAATGACCGGCGGCTCCCCTAGCGGCCCGGGTGGTGGCTGAGCTGCAGGGTGAGTCCAGCGCTGGGGCTCAGTAGTCCCAAATCCCGGCGTTGCTGCGCCAGGCCCTTTGGGATGGGCCCCTGGGGGGCCTACCTAGGGTTAGGGTTAGCCCCCAGGAGGCTGGGAGGCCTGATCCGTGGGCTGTACGGCGAGAGGAGGGTCAGGCCGAGGTAAGGGCGATGGTGAATGGGAGCGTGTTCCCAAGCGCTTTGAGGCAGGGGGCCTTCGAAAGTCGCTGGGGGCTCGGAGGGCCCTGCTGTTCTCCCGCCCTGAATGACTGGTGGTGCCCCTTGTGGCCCAGGTGGCGGTGGGAGGCATGGTGAGTCCGGCGCTGGGGCTCAGAAGTCCCCAATCCTCCTCATTGCGGCGCCAGGCCCCTTGGGAGGGGCCACTAGGGAGTCGACCTAGGGTTCGGGTTAGCCCCCAGAAGGCCCACAGGCCCGATCCGCCATCTGTGTGGCGAGCTGAGGGGATGGCCGAGGTAAGGGCGCTGGCGAGCAGGAGCGTGGGCCCTAGCGTTTTGGTGCGGGGGGCCTTCGAAGGTCGCTGGAGTCTTGGAGGGCCCTGCCCCTTCTCCCTCCCTGAATGACCGGCGGTGCCCCTAGCGGTCCAGGTGGCGGTAGGGCAGGAGGGTGAGTCGGGCGCTGGGGCTCGGGATTCCCAAATTCCCCGTGTTGGGGCAATAGGAACCTGGGATGGGCCCCTCGGGGGCCCACCAAAGGTTAGGGTAACACCCAGGAGGATGGCAGTCCCAATCCACTGGCTGTGCTGTGAGCGGAGGGGCGGACCGAGGTGAGGGCATAGGCGAGCGGGAGCATGGGCCCAAGCGTTTTGGCGCGGGGGGCCTTCGAATGTCACCAGGGGCTTGGAGGGATCTGCCTGTGCTCCCTCCATGAATGACCGACAGTGCTCCTAGCGGCCCAGGTGGCGGCGGGGCAACATGATGAGTCCGGCACTGGGACTCGGGGGTCCCCAATCCCAGGCATTGCGGTGCCAAGCCCCTATGGAGGGGCCCCTCAGGGGCAAACCTAGGGTTATGGATAGCCTCCAGGAGGAGGGCAGGCCTCATCCACCAGCTCTGCACCGTGCGGGGGGTGGGCCGAGGTGAGGGCGCTGGCAAGCAGGAGCGTGGGAGCCAGAGTTTTTTCGCGGGGGGCCTTCGAACGTTGCAGGGGGATAGGAGGGCCCTGCCCGTTCTCACTTCCTGAATGACTGGCAACGCCCCTAGCGCCCTGGGTGCTTGTGGGGTGGCAGAGTGAGTCCAGCACTGGGGCTCGGGGTTCCCAAATCCCCGGCATTGCGGTGCCAGGCTCCTTGGGAGGGGCCTCTCGGGGGCCGACCTAGAGTAAGTGTTAGCCCCCAGGAGTCCAGCAGGCCCGTTCCCCCAGCTCTACAGCAGGCGGAGGGGCAGGCCGAGGTGAAGGTGCTGGCGAGAGGGAGTGTGGGCCCAAGCGTTTTGGCGCGGGGGGCCTTTGAATGTCGCCGGGGCTTGGAGGGCCCTGCCCATTCTCTCGCCCTGAATGACTGGCGGCGCCCTTAGCAGCCCGGGTTGCTGTGGGGCGGCAGGGAGACTTAGGCGCTGGCCTCGGCGGTCCCCAATCCCTGGCGTTGTGGTGCCAGGCCCCTTGGGAGGGGCCCCTTGGGGGCTGACTAGGGTTAGGGTTTGTCCCCAGGAGGACGGCAAGCCCAGCGCTAAGTGGTTCTGGCAATGTAACAAAAATGCCATACACTTATCTGTAAGAAATAACAGTGTACAGGAACCCTCTTAGCCCTAACATCATCCTTTCTGAATATGGAAGCCAGCCCCAAGGTGGTCCTGGAAGTCTGACGAAAGGGCTAAGCACTTTTCTCTGAGTCTCCACACTATGCAGGGAAAGACCAAAGTACATCATCTTTCAGGAGTAGGAAGCATTAATGAAAAGGTTCTGGAATTTCGAGGACTCTGACCCATCCTTATTGGTAATAAACCACCCTGTACAGGAAAACACCTTCAACTCTCATCAGCCTCCTCAATCCTGATTCCAATTCAACTTTGGGTGTGTAGGACTAGGGAAATGTCCACATCTTATTGCTAAGAAAGAACGATGTCAGGGTAATGCCCTTCAAGTCACCTCAGCCTTCCTGAAGATGGAAGCAGGAATCAAGGTGGTTATGTTACCATGAGGTAAGGAAGATGAGCATATAAGTGAGAAACAACAGTGGGCAGGACCTCTCTTCCAACGAACAGTATCTTTGCTTAATGTTGAATCCCTATGGTAAGTGGTTGTGGGCATTTGTGAGGTCAAAATCTTAAGTGTTTTGTAAAACCTCTTGGTCATTCACAGATGAGACTAAGGTAGTTGGGGACTCCTAGGCAGTGATTTGTCCACTGTCAAAAATATAAAAAGATAAGAGACAGATGAGGTCTACTCAGGCATTGTCCTTTATCCTCATCCTCCGTGAGGATGGTCATCTCTGGACAGCTCAGTGACAGGGTCTCATTCACAGTGGGGGCATCTGTTCCTCACAGACATCAGGCAGGGAAATGGATTTGGTTCTCTGTGCCAGCCCAGCCACAGCTGAGTGTCACAGCACCCTCTCGTGGGCTCATAAGGGTTTCACTGTCACCAGGCAGGTCATTGTATTTGATAAACCACTGTGAGAGTTTGCAATTGCCTTCATCTGCAACCTCCTAGAAGCAAATGCAGGTCTCTGGTACCATGTGAAGTCATGTGAAGGCATTGTGAGAAAGTGTCCTTTTGCTTAAGAAAAACATGGAGCTGGGGCTCCTGGCTGGCTCAGCCAGTTAAGCATGTGCCTTTGGCTCAGGTTATGATCCCAGGGGTCTGGGATTGAGCCCGGGCTCCCTGCTGAGCAGGAAAGGAGGTAGGGAAATAGCTTAGAACCCACAGAGAATGTGAATAAAGGGGAGTGAAATGGAACTTGGTCTGTGTTTTGCTTTAGGGATTTAAGTTAGTTTTTTCTCAATTGTGATTGTTCTTGAAACAGAAAAGCTGTATTGGTTTTTTTTACCTTTAATTTTTTTCTACTAATAATTTGTTATTATGATATGTTAGTCACTATACAGTATTTCCTTAGTTTTTGATGTAGTGTTCCATGATTCATTATTTGCATATAACACCCAGTGCTCCATGCAATATGTACCTTCCTTAATACCCATCACTGGCCCATCCCAATCCCCCACCCCTCTCCCCTCTGAAGCCCTCAGTTTGTTTCCCAGAGTCCATAGTCTCTCGTGGTTCATTCCCCCTTCTGTTTAGGGTCCATCATCTAAAGGGACAGACAGTGGAAGTTCACCAAATATAAGATAGAAATTTCATTGTTCATTATAGATGCCGCCAAGTAGTTCCCAGACATTTCATTCTACTGTAGTAATTCATTATACCTGTGAAGGTGCACGTGGAAGACAATTGATGCATGCATAGTGGTAATAAAACACGCCCCTCAGTAGTAGAATAAGAGAGGATGCATATGTGTAAAATTATTCGACTACAGCTTCCATGCTTTCCCTTTGGTTCCTTATTATCTATGAAATTGGACAATTTTTGTTCTCTAGGCTTAAAACTCATTGTCAAGTATTCAGAGTTTTTCAATGCTGATCTTCTCCTGTATAAGTTACCAAAAACCTAAAATATGTATGAACTTTAAACGCGCTATATTGAAAATGACAGCAGGGAAGTTCCATTTTGTAAATATTGTGTCAATGGATCTCTATTTTGACATCAGTGTTCATTAGAAATGATGACATTTCATGTGAGTATAAATATCAATGTGAAAAAGAAAAGGTAGGAAGAACCTTGAATGTTTAAATAATTGCTGAAATGACAGGTGTGTGTGTGTGTGTGTGTGTGTGTGTGTGTGTGTGTGTGTGTGTAATTGATTTTCAGTGAATGGTTCAGCTCCTTGTAGGGCTTCCGAGAGAGCCCAGGTGAACCTTTCAATGAGTTGGTATCTGTTTTCAGAACATGGGAATCTCTTAGTCCAATAGTCAATCAGGCAAGCTTTGAGGTCTTGAAGAGTTTCAGTCCTCAGCGATGGTGTTGCAGAACCTTGTGAGCAAACCCTAGGGTATGGTCAGAGCCCTCATTAGCTGGTACCAAGGTGTGACGATTTCAGACAGCATTTCCCAAAGAAGTACCTCTTGAGTCTCTGTCCTTGTCAGTTCCCTACACTTCCTTACACTAGTTATGTGATCAGTGTGTTTCAGGATAATCCCCACATGTGAGTTTTGCTATTTCCTACTAGTCCTATCTGTTTCTCATCTTCTTCTTTTATGGTAGGGGTTGGGAAGCAACCTGTGTGGTGGAGGAAGGGGTGTGCTAGTTGTCTGCCTTCAGAGGAACAAATGATGCCTAGAAATTGTACTGTAGTTTGAGGTTAATTGTCCATCCTCTGAGTGTCAGGAATTCCATCACTTTACTTTGATGCTAGTCTGTTCTTCAAGCTGTCCTCAGAAATAAGGACGTCATCCATCTAGGGAATACTGGTTTGTTTGTATGTTTTCATTTTAGGAAAGGCTTTGCTGTTCCTGAAAATAATACTGTAGAGCACCCTTTCCTGTTCTTATTGGCCATCAGTCAATCTTTTGTGAAGTATTCGTTTATAAATAGACTCTATGGTTGATGAGCAGGAATTCTTTATTGACAAGTCTTTGTCAGTGTGTGTATTGCAAATCTTTACTTCCCAGCCTGCGGTTCACTTTTTCATTTTCTTATGGTCATAAGATAAGGAGAAATGTCACATTTTTATGAAGTTCCACTGAATTCTTTTAAATGGTTAGTGCACCCTATGTCCTACCCCAAGATTGACAGGTTCTACGTTTTCTTTCAGAAACTGTCCAATGGGAAGCTACAATCCATTTTCTCTGTCCATTTATTGCTTACAAATGTCACATTTTTATGAAGTCCCACTGAATTCTTTTAAATGGTTAGTGCACCCTATGTCATACCCCAAGATTGACAGGTTCTACGTTTTCTTCAGAAACTGTCCAATGGGAAGCTACAATCCAATTTCTCTGCCCATTTATTGCTTACAAATGTATTTTGACCATCTGTTTCCCAGGAAACCTCTTTTATTATTATTATTATTATTATTATTATTATTATTATTATTATTTTAAATTGCATTTTTAATTCTAATATGATATTTAAACACTGTTTTTGATTTTCTATGTACACAATCGTATTATCTGTGAATAGTCACAATTATCCCCTCAATTCTTATCCTTTTTGTTTCTCTTGCCTTAAAACACTGGTAGATTCTCTGATGTCACAATGAATAGAGCATCATTGTTTGAAGATTTTAATATACCTTTCTCAATATCTGAAAGAAAAAGCAGACAAAACATTGGTAACAAATGTGACCTAATTGACATATAGGGAACATTCCATAATAAGTGCAGAATACATTATTTTCAAGTGGTCATAGACTCTTTACCCAAATAGATGATAGGTGGGGCCAAGAATCAAGTCTACAAATGTTAAACCCTGAAATTAACTAGATTCTATTCTTAGACCACTGCGGAATTGAGCCACAGTCATAGCGAAAAGAAAATCAAGAAGTCCTTCAATGTTTAAAATTAAATGGAACTTTGCTACATATCCTAAAGGTCAAAGAGGGAATCTCAATGGAAATTCTGAACCTTTTCTACATGAGGGCTCACACACAATGGCACTTTCTTTGTGAAGAGCATTATAATAACCTAGACAGGAGATGAGCCTTAAGTCAGAGTTCTGCCTGCCCCAGCCACACCTGGCAGGCTTGGCCTGTGGTCCCCCTCAGCTGTCCTTTCTGGTGGTCCTGAGCTAAGGGGGTCAACATGGCCATATGGAAATGGGAAGCTGCCCACTCATAATGATGACGGTGCCCACTACCCAGCTGCCCTCTCTGGTGGCTTTGAGCTAAGGGGGTCAACATGGCCGTATGGAAATTAGAAGCTCCCCACTCTTAGTGATGACGTTGCTATCGTATCATCCTCACCAGTCCAACAACATGATTTCTGAGTGAACTATGACACAAGAGTGACTTCTTGGCATTCCTTCAGGTTTGAAAATCATCTGGTGAGTCATCTATTCGAAATATGGATTCAACATGTGTACTTTATTCTGGAAAAGCAATAGACCCAATAGCAATTATGGCTTCCTGAGATCTTGTTCTTGAGAGACATCATACTGGCTCTTTGTAGCATTCTGCCTCTTAAACTTCCCAACTAGGGTGTAGATATTTTTAGGCACATTTTCAGACGGTTAGAAAGGGACTCGGATGATATGAGTCACAGAGGATTTTAGTGTCAGAAACCTAAGTGGGATCCCCAAACTGACTCCAAATCGCTTGTTGTTCCATACAGGGTACTATTTCCCTCTTATCTCTGGTCTTCTCAATCTGGAAACCTGTCAAGTATCAGGATTTTCTTGTCATGTGGACAACTGGAACGAATTCAGCGGGCCTTTTCACATCTGCCCATGGTGATCATTAAGATCATTATCTCAGTGGAGGACCTCTGGGTAAGATACTCAAAGATCCTTAGGAATAGAGACAGTATAATATTTTTCTGGTATTAAAGTTACTGAAACCAACTATCTTTTTTAGTCCATTCAGGCTCTGGTATGTTCAGAGGGTGCTGTAAAACAGGTCTGAAATAGTATTTAAAAACACTCAGCTCAGCCTCTTCTACAAAGTGAGCCAATGCTTATAAATATGGCTAAAATATTCCCTTACCTACGATGACTTCCCAGCCATCGTAGTGTTTATATGGTATGACTGTCACTTACATTAGTCAACATTTGCAGAGAAAGAACTTAGTGCATCCAGGGGGCACTTCATGTTGAAATTAGTTTCTGACAACGAGCTATTGTGTTTTATTCTGCAGTCCAAGGGAATGGTGCCAGACATCTCTAAGGTGTCTAGCAGTTCTACAATTCTGATTTTAAGTGGTCTGTGTGCTTCATAGATTTGGGCAGGAGAAGGGCAGGAGTCCAGAGACTGTGAACACTTCTGTTACCTGTGCTGACCATGAAGCAGGTAGCCTTCTGTGGGATTCATTTTGAATTCTTGGTACTGTTGTGAAAGGTGCATTTGTCTCAAATTCCTCCATTTAGGAGTAATTATAATGATGAAAGTAATTTTTATCTTATATCATCTGTGGACCCTGATCCTGGGCTCCCAGGGAAGCTATCCTTTAACATTTTACCCGGCTCAAATTGATTGGGCAAAACCTGAAAGCATGGGCCCTATTACTATCCCAAGCACATGTTGTACATCTGCTTCGAGAAGAAAACAATAACCAAAAATGCCAACATAAAGATAAGAAAAAATAAAGAACCTCTTTGGCTCCCATAAGATTAAAGTCATACTGACATGTACATACTGAAAACATAAGAAATAGTCTGTCACTTTCTAGAATCTAAGAATATCCTCATTGTGGTGTGTAACTCTGTACTTAAAAGAAAACAGAAAAAAATATATAAGCCTGCCCCAAATGTTCCTTCCCCGGAGCACTCCCTTCTTGGTGAAGATTGTGTCTCCCAGGAAGCTGTCCTGACTTGGGTTTGAATAAAGGTCTCTTCCTTTCTCTCTAAAATGTTTTTAAAAGTTCATTCACGCAATGTCGATAATAACAGTGTTTTCTATTTAAGTGAGAAATAAATGTTCCACTCTAGTTTTATTGGGAATAGACGAATTGAGGGTTTCTTTAGAAGAGTAAGTCTGCCTTCCAGAAAAGGCAAGGTCATTGGTCTATTGAGAATGAAGATAATTACTGCTAAACAACAAGTATGTGTTGCCCCTTCGCCCAGAAACCGAAGCAGGTGTGCAGGCTTTAGGTCAGAGGTGACTTCTTGTCCCCAGCTGACAACACTTCTCTGGTCTGGCTCCAAGACCCCCAAGGTTTTGAACGTCAGCATTGGAGTCAGCGAGGCAGCTTGTCACAGGACGCCAGTGTTCAGAGAAAGCACAGGTATGTTTGGCAAAATGTCCTATCTATGTCAGGGCTGGAGGTAAAACCTCTCATTATCCCAAAACCTCCTGGGCTTTTCTCTTTTCTCTAGTTGAGCCACAAAGTAAAATTGAAGTAGCTGTCAGCATTCTGGGTTTGGTACAAGAATTACTTAGTTTCCCTGCAGGTAGAACTTTGCAGGGGATCACAATTTCTCTGTCCATTTATTGCTTACAAATGTATTTTGACCATCTGTTTCCTAGGAACCATCTTTTATTAGAAAGGGGAGGTGAGATTCACTCTGTGCCTGTTTGTAACATCTAATTTGTTCCTTCATCTAACAGTGTTTATTCAATTGGGCCTAAGATATGGTTGAGTGGCCAACATCTAGAGTTAGGTGACTTTTTTCATCTGATACAGACTTGGATGATGTCATTTGACAAAGTTGATGTTTCATCATTGATTAATTTATTCATCAGAAGAGTTAAAATTAGGGTGGAGGGAAAATTGAAAATTTTCCAAAGCGGCCTGTTCCTGTTTAAAAGTTGAGCTTGACTTTCTAGTTTTACTAAATGTATTATCTCGATATTTTGAGGTGCCATATTCTCTCTGTAGTTTCTTTGGTGGTGGAGTCAGAAGGAGAGTCTGGGAATTCTTTTGGATAGTGGCATGCTGGTGGCTTCAAGGGGCTTGGCGTCAGGAGCCTTGGGGTGAAGTCTGCAACTGCTTGCCTGACCCTGGGTGCATCTCACAGAGGTTTTGCTTCATCTTATGAAATTGCCAGCAGATAATGTTCTGCTTAAAGGGGAACACTCCCATCCTGTTGGTGGCAATGCAAAGTGGTGCAGCCAGTCTAGGAAACAGTGTGGGGGTTCCTCAAAAAGTTAAACATTGAACAACCCCATGATCCAGCAATTGCTCTCCTAGGTATTTACCCAAAGGATACAAAAATGCAGATTCAAAGGGGGTACATGCACCATGATGTTTATAGCAGCAATGTCCACAGTAGCCAAACTATGGAGAGAATCCCAAAGTCTATGCACTGATGAATGGATAAAGCAGAAGTGGGATACATATATATAATGGAATATGACCCAGCTTCAAAAAGAATGAAATCTTACCCTTTGCAAGGATGTGGATGGACCTAGAGTGTATTAAGCTAAGCAAAATATTTGAGGAAAGAGAAATATCCTATGCTCTCATGCTTGTGGAATTTCAGAAAGAAAACAGATGAACAGAGTGGAGGGGTGATGAGAGAGGCAAACAAGGAAATAGACTCAAACTTGGAGAACAAACTGAGTGTTGCTGCAGGACAGGGGCATGGGGGGAAGAGTTAAATGGGTGAGGGGTATTAAGGAGGGCACTTGTGATGAGCACCGGGTACTGTATGCAGGTGAGGAATCACTAAATCCTACCCCTGAAGCGAATATTCCATGGCATGTGAACTAACTGGAATTTAAGTAAAAGAAGAAAGGAAAAAGTGTTCTGCTTCATGAAGAGTGAGGTAAAATTGTAGTGATTTGGGCTGTACTATTCTATAGATGAGAGATGTGAAACACCCTGTTGTAGGATACACTAGTTACTTATCACATAAGGAGTCCTCAGAAAGCTGCAATGAAAGATTCAGGTCTCAGAGCATGTTCATGTTCCAATGATATTTTACAGTTTGCACAGGTAGGAAAGAAGGTGGAGAGAGAGGCAACAGAAGGGGAAAGCAGGTGTGAACCTTTCATTTGTTAGCATTATAGCTTTCTCATGAAAGCTTTATGTCAGTGTGATTTTGGAAGCAGAGGGGGAATCCGGGAGCTTTGCAGGAGACAGGGGGGAGTTCCAGGTCTGGGTAAAGCTGACAGGGGTCCTAGAGGAGAGCTGAATGCATTCTGCAGCAGGGTGTGTTCAGGTTGGGCTCCAGGGGTGGCTGTGGGTCTCCTGGGTGAGAGTTGTGACAGGTGAGGGCTGTGTGCAAGTTCCTGGCTGAGGACAAGTGAGGCACTGGCTGAGAGCTGGCAGAGAACCTTCTTCTGGGCCGCCATCCTCACCCAACACACAGCCTCATCTTCTGTTCCTGTCACTCCAATTCAGACTTCTCCGAAGTTGAGTGAGAACACATCAAGAGCATTCTTAACAGAAGGGAAAGCATGTGCAAAGGCTCTGGGGCAGGAGAATTTCAGGTATGTCCAGGAGCAGCAAGAAGGACCTGTAGCCACAGGAGACAGCTTAGGACATGACCTCAGAGAGGTGTCAGAAAGCCATTCCAGGGCTATAACCCCATGAGACCCTGTTTCACTGGGCCATCGTGGCTACAGTGTTGAGAACAGATGACAGAGGGTTGAAGATGGCAAGGGAGGTCAATGACGAATCTTTTCCAGGATCTCAGGCACTGTGGACCAGACAGGTGGCCTTGGATGGAGTGGTTAGACCTATTCTGGGTCCATTTTGAAGATGGAGCTCGCAGGATTTGCTGATGGGTTAGCTATTAGGAGCTGGAGAACGGAGGAATTGGGGTAAATCCCATCTGTTGTGGGTTTTCCTGATCGAGGGGAAGGAGAGGTTTTCTCAGGGGGTAGGAGGTAGTCCGTGTTCCGCATGCTGAGGAAAGTGCCTTTCCCGGTGGATCTGCTGAGGTTTGTGTCTGGGAGTACCTTTCACATCTCCTCCCTCAGCAATGCTCAAGTACAAGTATCCCCCACTTTTTAAACGTTCACAGTAAGACACTGGGCTTTCTTGAAAGAACTATGTTATTACCCATCTTCAGTAAGAGGAAGAGACCTGAAGAGGATTTCCCTCTTATGAAAAAAGGTGAACAGTGAGAATAGCGTTCAGCATCTGTTTTGGGGAGAAGCACGACAGAGGCGGCGTGCACCCCAACCAGGTCCTTCCGCTGGGATCCGCTCTCCGCATCCAGCCACCAGCATTTTGAATGGTGTCTGTGAGCCTCTGCTTCTGCTTTATCTTCATTTATGCTGGGCCTCCGTTAGAAACTTGTGTCCTGAGGCCTAAGAAAAGCCAAAGAGAGGAATTTTGGAGTCTGAGCACACTGTCTAATTGTTCCGTGTAAATTAATGGTCATTCCTTCTTGACACCATTTCTGCTGTGCAAGGTTTCTCAGAAGCCCTGTACTTTCAAAGAGCAGGGAAACCTATACCCCATGCTGCAGGGTTAGTTTTAGTCTCCATGCTGGACAGAACATTTCATGACTGTCGGATTTTCTCACTCAAAAATTGAGACTTTGACCACCTTCACCCGTTTCTAGCACCCCATCTCCGAATCTGGCACCTACCAATCTGCTCTCAGTATCTATTCGTTCAGTATTTGTTTATTCCTCGTGGAATGTACATGAGAGCATCTGGTATTGGTCTTTCTGTGTCTGAGTTACTTGGCATAAGGACCCCAAGGTCTGTGTTTCCATGTCTGGTTCTTGTGAATAATGCTGCACTGAATGTGGGAGTGCATCTGTCTTTTTGAGGCAGTATTTTTGTGTTCTCCAAATCAATACTCTGTAGAGCCATTACTGGGTCATGTGGTAGTTGTATTTATTTTTTCAGGAACCTCCATACCGTTTGTCACAATGGCTGCACCAATTTCCATTCCCACCAACAGTGCACAGTGTCTCCTTGTCTGCACACCCTTGACCCCACCTGGTGTCTGTCTCTGGGAAAATTGCTGTTCCAACAATTGTGAGGGGATAGCCGATTGTGGGTTTGATGATGTTTCCCTGTCGATATTAAGTGATGTCGAATAACTTTCTCTGTCTGTTGGCACCTGTGTGCCATCTTTGGAAAGTATCTATTCACATATTCTCCCATTTTTTAATACAGATTTTTTTTTTGTTTTGATTTGTACGGGTGTTGTGTGTATTTTGGATATTAGCCTCTTCTCACACATATGATTCGCAGATATTTTTTCTTATTGGGTCAGTGGCCTTTTAAGTTTTTGCTGGTTTCTTTTGCCAAGTGGAAGATTTCAGTTTGAAGTTGTTCCACTTGTTTATTTTTGCTTTTGTTTCTTTGCGTTTGGTGTCGGATCTGAAGACTCTTTGCCAAAACCTATGTCGAGAGACTTAGTACCTGTGTCTTCTTGGAGGTTTATGGATTCAGGTCTTATTTTCAAATCATTCATCCATTAAAAATTTTGGTGGTGTAAGAAATTGACCCAGTTATATTCTTCTGCCTTTAGTGTCCAGTTTGGCTGTTACCGCTCACTGTAGACACAGTCCTTCCCTCATGGCATATCTTCTGCTGCTGTGTCATAAGTTAGGATCATCTACGTGTGGGTAAGTTTGTGAGCTTTCTGTTCTGTTCCACTGACCTTGGGTCTGTGTTTATGCCAGTACCATCCTGTTTTGATGACAACATCTTTGTAATCTAGCTTGAAATCCAGGAGTGTGTTGACTGCACCTTTCTTTCTTCAGGTTGCTTTGCGTTTTTGGGGCCTTTTGTGATTCCATACAAGTTTGAGGACTGTTATCTATTTCCTTGAATAATGCCACTGGAATTCAGATAGGGATTTCATCACATCTGTCGATTGCTTTGGGTACGATGGACATGTTCACATAATTAACTCTTCCAGTTAAGGAGCATGGCGTATGCTTCCATTTGTTTGTGTTGCCTTCCAAATCTTTGAACCACACATTCTGCCCCCCTCGACACACATGTTTTTCATTTCTTTTCTGCCATGTGTTGAGTGTACTATGTCTTTCGCATTTTTGGTTACTTTTATTCCTAGATTTTTTTTGATGCAATTGTAAATGGCATTGCTTTTTTAATTTCTCTTTGCGAAAGTGTGTCATCAGTATACAGAAATGCAAGAAGTTGGGTCATCTGGGTGGCCCCATAGGTGACGTGTCTGCCTTCAGCTCAGGTCATGATCCCAGAGTTCTGGGATTGAGCCCCGTGTAGGGCTCCCCGCTTATCGAGGGTCTGCTTCTCCCTCTTTCTGACACTACCCCTGCATGTGCTTTTTCTCTTCCTCTCAAATAAATAAATAAAATCTGAAAAAAAGTAAAGACAACAGGTCTCTGTATATTGACTTTATATCCTGCAGCTTTCTTGAATTTGTTTAAATTAACAGTTTTTTTTTTGTGGAATCTTTCGGGATTTCATGTCATTTGCAAATAGTGACAGTTTTCCTGTATGGATTTCATATCTTTCTCCTTTTTTAAAATGATGTTAGTCACCCTACAGTACTTCATTTGTTTTTGATGAAGTGTTCCATGATTCATTGCTTGCATATAACCCCTAGTGCTCATTATGACACGTGCCCTCCTTAATACCCATCACCAGGATTACCCATTCCCCTACCCTCCCTTTCTGCAACCTTCATTTTGTTTCCCAGTGTCAATAGTCTCTCATGGTTCATCTCCCCCTCTCATTCCCCCCCCTTCACTTTTCCCTTCCTTCTTCTAATGTTACATGCTATTCCTTCCATTCCACATCGGAGTCAAACTTTATGATAATTGTCTTTCTCTGCTTGACTTAATTTCACTTAGCATAATCCCCTCCTGGTCCATCCACCTTGGTGCAAATGGTGGGTATTCATCCTTTCTGATGACTGAGTAATATTCCATTGTATAGATGAACCACATCTTCTTCGTCCATTCATTTGCTGAAGGACATCTTGGCTCCTTCCACAGTTTGGCTATTATGGACATTGTTGCTATGAACGTTGGGATACAGGTGTCCCTTCTTTTCATTACTCTGTGTCTATAGGGTAAATACCCAGTAGTGCAATTGGTGGGTCATAGGATAGCTCTGTGTTTAATGTCTTGAGGAACCCCCATATTGTTCAAAAGTGCCTATACCAGCTTCAATTCTCACGAGTAGTGTAAGAGGGCTCCCCTTTCTCCATATCCTCTCTGACTTTTTTTAATTTCCTGTCTTGTTAATTTGTTTTTCAAGATTTTATTTATTTATTCCACAGAGATAGAGATGGCCAGCGAGAGAGGGAACACAAGCAGGGGGAGTGGGAGAGGAAGAAGCAGGCTCATAGCAGAGGAGCCTGATGTGGGGCTCGATCCCGTAATGCCAGGATCACGCCCTTAGCCGAAGACAGACGCTTAACCTCTGTACTACCCAGGTGCCCCCTGTGTTGTTAATTTTAACCATTCTAACTGGTATAAGGTGGTATCTCATTGTCGTTTTGATTTGTATTTGCCTGATGGCAAGTGATGTGGAGCATTTTTTCATGTGTCTGTTGGCCATTTGTATGTCTTCTTTGGAGAAGTATCCCTTTGTGTCTTCTGCCCATTTTTTGGGTGTCGAGTTTGAGGAGTTCTTTATAGATCTTGGATACTAGCCCTTTATCTGTAATATCATTTGCAGATATCTTCTTCGATTCCATAGGTTGACTTTTTGTTTTGTTGATCATTTGCTTTGCCAAGCAGAAGCTTTTTATCTTGGTGAAGTGCCAATAGTTCCTTTTTTGCTTTTATTTCCTTTGCCTTTAGAGACGTGGCTTGCAAGAAGTTGTTGTGTCCAAGTTTGAAGAGTTCTTTTGATTTTGATATGAGACAGGAATCCATTATCTTTCTTTCCTGATTGTATTCGAGTCCTCTGTCTTTCTTGGTGAGTCTAGCTAAGTTTGTCAGTTTTGTTTATCTTTCCAAAAAAGGCAGCTTTCATTTTCATTGTTTTTTTTTTGTCTTTTTAGTCTCCGTTGGATTTATTTATGCATTCCTTTTTGTTATTTCCTTATTTCTACTAATTTGGGGCTTTGTTTGTTGTTTTATTTTCTACTTCTTTACCACATAAATCAAGTTGTTTATTGGAGACCATTCTCATGGATTGATGAAGACTTGAGTTTCTATGAATGTCCCCCATAAAGCTACTTTTGCTGCATCCCTTATGTTTTTGTAAGTTGTCTTTTTCATCAGTGTCAAGGTACTTCTAAAATCTTTTTTGATTTCTTCTTTGACTGTTGGTTGTTCAGTAGCTTGTTGTTAAATCTCCACATATTTTTTTAAGATTATTTAGGTATCTGACAGAGAGTGAGACAGTGAAAGAGGGAATGGAAGCAGGGGGGTGGGAGAGGGAGAAGCGGGCTTCCCGCTGAGCAAGGAGCCTGATTCCAGGCTAAATCCCAGGATCCTGGGATCAGGACCTGAGCTGAAGGCAGATCCTTAACAACTGATCCACCCAGGCCCCAAAAATCTCCACCTATTTTTGACTGTCCCATTTTTTTCTTGAGACTGATTTCTAGTTTCATATCATTGTGGTTGGACAAGATTTGAAGCAGAAGGTGAAGAGAGCATTCAGATAAAGGTTTGTTTCCTGAAGGGTTTTCTGAGGGCAGAGCATGAGTTCCGTGGGACGGAGGAAGGTTTTGTGAGACGGGGGTGGGGTTAACCCTTGTTAGAATTACTGACTACTACCATGCAGGCTGTGTGCTACTGTTCACACCGTAGTCCTGATGGACTTGTACTTCATTAGAAATATTTTCTAGGAGGTGTAGGCATAGCCTTCTCTTAAAGAAAGGTGCCATGTGGGTTCATGGCATGACCCCAGGTCACCAACCAGGATGTATGGTATTGTGGGTGATCAGAAACAGGCTTTTTGTGGGAAGTGACAGAAATAAGATATGGTGAGCTCCAAGACCATAGGTGAGGTCCCGAGTGACGCACTGGGTGTTGGGTTCTGTGGATCTGTCTCATCAGGTGCTGTGGAATTCAGGGACACCCTCCTGTCTGTGGATTTGTGTGGAGACAGGTAGACATCAGTGTCTGGCCAGGCATGAGGGTCGCACTGGCCCACCACCAGAGGTGCAGCGTGCGTGGGAGCCACTGCTTGGTTTCCACGAAAGCTGCCCAGCGTCTGTGACTGTGATTCCTAGCAGCCGCAAGGGGAGAGGAGGCCGGGGGTGGTGCACACTTCCTAGACTTGTGGTCAGGTCTAGTCTGGAGCCCACTGAAGTGAGCCACACCTGGCAAGGAGGCACCCAGTCAGTGTAGCTTTGGGCACTGCTCCCATGGTACTTCGTGCCAGCTCCATGCTGCCACCTCCTGCTTTTCATCATCATCTTCAAGGTCATGTGACTCTGCTCTTGCCCCATGGCCTCCAGGGTATTGTCCGTCCTCCATCTGGCCCTCGTCCCTGGTGCCCTGTGCTGTCTGATGCCAGGGTAGCCTTCTCGAGACAAATATCTGGCCCTGATGGAACACTTCCATGGATCTCTTGTGATGCGAGGATGATGCCCTGCCCTGGAAGGGGGCTGCAGGTCCCCAAATAGGAGAGCCATGTCTCCCTTTTCAGCATGGCCTGCCCTCCCCTCAGTCTTCTTCAGGGAATCTCTCCCCACTTTCTGAGCGGACAGCTCTGAACTTAAAAATGAATATTATTTTACATATCTCTATGCCTTAGTTCATCCATGGCATGTCTTTCAGCCCCATTAGTGGGGTTTCTTTTTAGCAGTTCTGAAGGGCTGTCTGCTCATGGAGGGGATGACCTGGGTGGGACAGCTTTCCCTCTCATCTCCCTCAGCATGTCCCTGAGCCCTGAGACCAGCTGTCCCACTGAGGATTGAGGGACCCGAGCCAGCCCATCCTGAACCCAGGCTGTGTCAGTTGTGTAGACTGATGTGTGTTGGAGCGGTGGGCAGCCGGCATGGGCCAGGGGCAGGCAGTGTCTCCTTCTCATTCCTTCCCTCCCTTCCTCCCAGAGGTAGCTCAGAGCAGCCTTCAACCCCTGCATCTCCAGATCCCTTGACTTATGCCTTCTGTGTTCAGCTGGTGACCTTGGAGTTTCGCATGGATTCTACCTCCCGTACCCTCTCCTGTAGCAGTTCCTGGATCAGGGGAGGGGTTGGACCCTTGTCTGTTTTTGATCTTCTTCCTGTCCCGCACCAAGCCCACCCACCGTTGCATCTTCCATGTATGTGCTTGGAAGCAAGCCCATCCACAGGCAACCTATTAGCCAAATGGATCCAGGCAATGAACATTGAAGTAGAGATCCAGGATCCATAATATACCTGCTCTGAAACCTGTCCAAAAGTCTGTGACTCTCTCACACTGAAACAGAAACAATAATAGCTTTCTGGACTGTGAAGTGACATGTGTCTCTACTTCCAATCTTGAATGCATAGGTGCTGAGCCTGGACAGAAAAGGACCATGGCTCCCGTGGCCTGGGATCCACAGTAAGAACTCAGTGAAATCTGAATTCAAGGCATAGAGTGAATAATTATTGTAGAGTGAATCCTCCCAAGTAGGGCTTATGCACAGTGCACAGGAAAAGCTTTTTTAAAGAAGTTCCTGAAAGAAAAATCTTTTTTAAAAATTTATTTTAATTCCAGTAGAGCTAACATACAGTGTTACATTCGTTTCAGGTGTACAATAGAGTGATTCAGTAATTCTATATATTACTCAGTGGTCATCAAGAAAAGTGTCCTCTTAATCCGCTTCATCTGTTTCACTCATCCCTCTATCCACCTCCTCTCTGGTAACCATCCATTTGTTCTCTATTGTTAAGGGTTTGTATTTTCCCATGCCCATACTCAGGCAACCCTGTTTGGGTAGAGTTTCCGTGTCCCCTGCAAGGGTGAATGGGGGTGGGCATGCTCTGGGCCAGTATTTCCAGGCTTTTGTTCCCTGGCGGCTTTCTCTGGTGATCTGCTGTGCCTTTTCTGAGAGTCAGAGCAGCAGAGGCTGAATTGTCACAGAACAGAGGGAATGCGGCCTGTTCTCCACCCTTGTTCTGGCCACTTTAACTCCATTACTGTTGGTGCTGCTCAACCCTGTAGCATCCTGGGATGTGCACCCCACACCTGGTGTCCCTGGCCTCAATTCCGGGGCTAGTGCATCTCTGTCCTTTGTGTTTCTAATGCTGCCAGCCACCAGAAGACCTGATCTCTCTCTGGAAGCTCCTGGTCTCAGTCTGGATCCCCTGAGCACACCGGGATTCCAGAGTTCCATGAGAAGCCTGGTGGCTCTGGCACCTGGTTCAGGGTCTCAGTCTGCTGTTTCGCAGGTGCCTACTGCAAGTCCGCCAGATCCCCTGTGCAGGTGGCCTGCCAGCCGCCAGCTGCCCCGTGGGCTCCCGGGTCTCCTGGTCTCAGTCTATGCCTGGTGAGCACACCGGGATTCCGGTGTTCCAGGAGAAGCCTGGTGGCGCACACTCTGGGCTCACCGGTCTCAGTCCACTCTCTCCCGTGTGCCATCCATGAGTCCGCCCGCTCCCTGGTGCAGGTGGTTGCTGCTTCCGGGTGCCAGAACATGGCGGCTCCCCCCCTTCCGTTTATCTTCTGATATCTGTGCCCGGTTTCAAGGCTCCCCGCTTCATACCTCAATACTCAGCGCTGGAGATGTTCATTTGTAGAGGTCCAGATGTATCTTCCTGCCTCTCAGGCTGATTCCGTGGTTGTTTAGGCTGGTCTGGTACCTATCCAGCTCAACTCAGGGGACCTGCTGAAAAAGGGGTCTCCTACTCCTCCGCCATCTTAACTCCTCTCTTGTACCTGAAATAGTATTTAAAAACACTCAGCTCAGCCTCTTCTACAAAGTGAGCCAATGCTTATAAACATGGCTAAAATATTCCCTTACCTACGATGACTTCCCAGCCATCGTAGTTTTTAAATGGTATGACTGTGACTTACATTAGTCAACATTTGCAGAGAAAGAACTTAGTGCATCCAGGGGGCACTTCATGTTGAAATTAGTTTGTGACAACGAGCTACTGTGTTTTCTTCTGCAGTCCAAGGGAATGGTGCCAGACATCTCTAAGGTGTCTAGCAGTTCTACAATTCCGATTTTAAGTGGTCTGTGTACTTTAGAGATTTGGGCAAGAGAAGGGCAGGAGTCCAGAGACTGTGAACACTTCTGTTACCTGTGCTGACCATGGAGCAGGTAGCCTTCTGTGGGCATCATTTTGATTTCTTGGTACTCTTGTGAAGGTGCTTTTGTCTCAAATTCCTCCATTTAGGAGTAATTATAATGATGAAAGTAATTTTTATCTTATATCATCTGTGGGCCCTGATCCTGGGCTCCCAGGGAAGCTATCCTTTAACATTTTACCCGGCTCAAAATGACTGGGCAAAACCTGAAAGCATGGGCCCTATTTCTGCCCCAAGCACATGTTGTACATCTGCTTCGAGAAGAAAACAATAACCAAAAATGCCAACATAAAGATAAGAAAAAATAAAGAACCTCTTTGGCTCCCATAAGATTAAAGTCATACTGACATGTACATACTGAAAATGCATAAAAACATTGCATTTCCTAAAGCCCAAGCCTTGGAGGGTCTGAGAGACTTGCCCAAAACCAGGCACACCCCAGCAGGGAGGGCTGGTGCAGAAAGGGAAGGGGCAGGACTCTGAGGGTGGTCTGCAGCTAGAGGGGTCCCTGGAAGGGGCCAGGTGTGTGGGGGGACCTCGGCCCACGACCCCACCCATGCCTGTGCTGGGTGTTGGGTCGAGCAGGCGCTTCTTGGGCCCCCTGCACTTTCAGGGTTCCAGGGGCTTGAGGGCGGGTTGCCCAGCATCCAAGGGGCTCAGGCACCACCCTCACCAACCATTCACCGCTTGGGGGTGGAGCTATGTCTCTGTGGGCAGTCCCAGACTTGCAGTGGGTTGCAGACTTGGGGCAAAGAAGGGGCACTGAGAGAGAGAGAGAGTTGCCCTGTGGAGATCCCTGCTGTTGAGTGAGCAGCGTGCACTGGGGTGGGGGTCCGGGGGTAGGGTGCGCCCCAGGTGGGATTCAGGGTTCTGGAAGGGCATGTGGAGAGGGTTCCTTGTGGGGACTCAGGTGAGTTTTCTTTTTCCCTTTAAAGTCTCTTCTGCCCCATGTCCTCAACTGACTTTATTCCCCATACCCGTGAACTCCAGGACACCCACTCACCTGAGCTTTTGTGGGATGGGTTGCAGAATTTCAAGGTTTCCCCTGTTCCCCTGGAAGAGTGCGGGTAAGGACTTCACACAATCCCCACCTTCAGTTCTCTGACACAGTGCAGGTGATGCATCTTGAGCAGTACCCTGAGTTCAGCAGGGTGTGCCCTGGTCCCCAGGCACAGGTGTGGCAGTAGCATGCCCCAGAGCCATCCCCCAACTTCAGCATTATGCCCCGTGTGCCCCCGGGTTAGTGGTAATTGGCTATTAGAATCATGCAGGAAAATCCTCCAGGTGGGGGCCTGGAGGCGGGCATAAACCAGACCCCACTCTAGTTGCATTGGGAATAGACGAATTGAGGGTTTCTTTAGAAGAGTAAGTCTGCCTTCCAGAAAAGGCAAGGTCATTGGTCTATTGAGAATGAAGATAATTACTGCTAAACAACAAGTATGTGTTGCCCCTTCGCCCAGAAACCGAAGCAGGTGTGCAGGCTTTAGGTCAGAGGTGCCTTCTTCTCCCCAGCTGACGGCACTTCTCTGCTCTGGCTCCAAGACACACGAGGTTTTGAACGTCAGCATCAGAGTCAGCGAGGCAGCTTGTCACAGGACACCAGTGCTCAGAGAAAGCACAGGTATGTTTGGCAAAATGTCCTATCTATGTCAGGGCTGGAGGTAAAACCTCTCTTTATCCCAAAACCTCCTAGGCTTTTCTCTTTTCTCTAGTTGAGCCACAAAGTAAAATTGAAGTAGCTGTCAGCATTCTGGGTTTGGTACAAGAATTACTTAGTTTCCCTGCAGGTAGAACTTTGCAGGGGATCACAATTTCTCTGTCCATTTATTGCTTACAAATGTATTTTGCCCATCTGTTTCCTAGCAACCCTCTTTTATTAGAAAGGGAAGGTGAGATTCACTCTGTGCCTGTTTGTAACATCTAATTTGTTCCTTCATCTAACAGTGTTTATTCAATTGGGCCTAAGATATGGTTGAGTGACCAGCATCTAGAGTTAGGTGGCTTATTTTCATCTGATACAGACTTGGATGATGTCATTTGGCAAAGGTGATGTTTCATCATTGATTAGTTTATTCATCAGAAGCGTTAAAATTAGGGTGGAGGGAAAATTCAAAATTATCCAAAGCGGCCTGTTCCTGTTTAAAAGTTGAGCTTGACTTTCTAGTTTTACTAAATGTATTATCTCCATATTTTGAGGTGCCATATTCTCTCTGTAGTTTCTTTGGTGGTGGAGTCAGAAGGAGAGTCTGGGAATTCTTTTGGATAGTGGCATGCTGGTGGCTTCAAGGGGCTTGGCGTCAGGAGCCTTGGGGTGAATTCTGCAACTGCTTGCCTGACCCTGGGTGCATCTCCCAGAGGTTTTGTTTCCTCTTATGAAATTGCCAGCAGATAATGTTCTGCTTAAAGGGGAACACTCCCATCCTGTTGGTGGCAATGCAAAGTGGTGCAGCCAGTCTGGGAAACAGTGTGGGGGTTCCTCAAAAAGTTAAACATTGAACAACCCCATGATCCAGCAATTGCTCTCCTAGGTATTTACCCAAAGGATACAAAAATGCAGATTCAAAGGGGGTACATGCACCATGATGTTTATAGCAGCAATGTCCACAGTAGCCAAACTATGGAGAGAATCCCAAAGTCCATGCACTGATGAATGGATAAAGCAGAAGTGGGATACGTATATATAATGGAATATGACCCAGCTTCAAAAAGAATGAAATCTTACCATTTGCAAGGATGCGGATGGACCTAGAGTGTATTGAGCTAAGCAAAATCATTGAGGAAAGAGAAATATCCTATGCTCTCATGCTTGTGGAATTTCAGAAAGAAAACAGATGAACAGAGTGGAGGGGTGATGAGAGAGGCAAACAAGGAAATAGACTCAAACTTGGAGAACAAACTGAGTGTTGCTGCAGGACAGGGGCGTGGGGGGAAGAGTTAAATGGGTGAGGGGTATTAAGGAGGGCACTTGTGATGAGCACCGGGTACTGTATGCAGGTGAGGAATCACTAAATCCTACCCCTGAAGCGAATACTCCATGGCATGTGAACTAACTGGAATTTAAGTAAAAGAAGAAAGGAAAAAGTGTTCTGCTTCATGAAGAGTGAGGTAAAATTGTAGTGATTTGGGCTGTACTATTCTATAGATGAGAGATGTGAAACACCCTGTTGTAGGATACACTAGTTTCTTATCACATAAGGAGTCCTCAGAAAGCTGCAATGAAAGATTCAGGTCTCAGAGCATGTTCATGTTCCACTGATATGTTACAGTTTGCACAGGTAGGAAAGAAGGTGGAGAGAGAGGCAACAGAATGGGAAAGCAGGTGCGAAACTTTCAATACTTAGCATTATAGCTTTCTCATGAACGCCTTGCGATTTTGGAAGCAGAGGGGGAATCCGGGAGCTTTGCAGGAGACAGGGGAGTTCCAGGACTGGGTAAAGCTGACAGGGGTCCCAGAGGAGAGCTGAATGCATTCTGCAGCAGGGTGTGGGAAGGGGTGGCTGTGGGTCTCCTGGGTGAGAGTTGTGACAGGTGAGGGCTGTGTGCAAGTTCCTGGCTGAGGGCAAGGGAGGTACAGGCGGCGAGCTGGCAGAGAACCTTCTTCTGGGCCACCAGCCTCACCCAACACACAGCCTCATCTTCTGTTCCTGTCACTCCAATTCAGACTTCTCCGAAGGTGAGTGAGAACACATCAAGAGCATTCTTAACAGAAGGGAAAGCATGTGCAAAGGCTCTGGGGCAGGAGAATTTCAGGTATGTCCAGGAGCAGCAAGAAGGCCCTGTGGCCACAGGAGACACCTTAGGACATGACCTCAGAGAGGTGACAGAAAAAACCATTCCAGGGCTATAACCCCATGAGACCCTGTTTCACTGGGCCATCCTGGCTACAGTGTTGAGAACAGATGACAGAGGGTTGAAGATGGCAAGGCAGGTCAATGACAAAGCTTTTACAGGAACTCAGGCACTGTGGACCAGACAGGTGGCCTTGGATGGAGTGGTTAGACCTATTCTGGGTCCATTTTGAAGATGGAGCTCACAGGATTTGCTGATGGGTTAGCTATTAGGAGCAGGAGAACGGAGGAGTTGGGGTAACTCCCAGCTGTTGTGGGTTGTCCTGATCGAGGGGAAGGAGAGGGTTTCTGGGGGTAGGAGGTAGTCCGTGTTCTGCATGCTGAGGAATGTGCCTTTCCTGGTGGATCTGCTGAGGTTTGTGTCTGGGAGAACCTTTCACATCTCCTCCCTCAGCAATGCTCAAGTACAAGTATTCCCCACTTTTTAAACGTTCACAGTAAGACATTGGGCTTTCTTGAAAGAACTACGTTATTACCCATCTTCAGTAAGAGGAAGAGACCTGAAGAGGATTTCCCTCTTATGAAAAAAGGTGAACAGTGAGAATCGCGGTCAGCATCTGTTTTGGGGAGAAGCATGACAGAGGCGGCGTGCACCCCAACCAGCTCCTTCTGCTGGGAACCGCTCTCTGCATCCAGCCACCAGCACTTTGAATTGTGTCTGTGAGCCTCTGCTGTGCTTTATCTTCATTTATGCTGGGCCTCCGTCAGAAACTTGTTTCCTGAGGCCTAAGAAAAGCCAAAGAGAAGGAATTTTGGAGTCTGAGGACACTATCTAATTGTTCCGTGTAAATTAATGGCCATTCCTTCTTGACACCATTTCTGCTGTGCAAGGTTTCTCAGAAGCCCTGTACTTTCAAAGAGCAGGGAAACCTATACCCCATGCTGCGGGGTTAGTTTTAGTCTCCATGCTGGACAGAACATTTCATGACTGCCGGATTTTCTCACTCAAACATTGAGACTTTGACCACCTTCACCCGTTTCTAGCACCCCATCTCCGAATCTGGCACCTACCAATCTGCTCTCAGTATCTATGCGTTCAGTATTTGTTTATTCCACATTGAATGTACATGAGAGCATCTGGTATTGGTCTTTCTGTGTCTGAGTTACTTGGCATAAGGCCCCCAAGGTCTGTGTTTCCATGTCTGGTTCTTGTGAATAATGCTGCAGTGAACGTGGGAGTGCATCTGTCTTTTTGAGGCAGTATTTTTGTGTTCTCCAAATCAATACTCAGTAGAGCCATTACTTGTCCATGTGGTAGTGCATTTATTTTTTCAGGAACCTCCATACCGTTTGTCACAGTGGCTGCACCAATTTCCATTCCCACCAACAGTGCACAGTGTCTCCTCATCTGCACACCCTTGACCCCACCTGGTGTCTGTCTCTGGGACAATTGTTGTTCCAACAGTTGTGAGGGGATAGCCGATTGTGGGTTTGATGATGTTTCCCTGACCATATTAAGTGATGTCGAACAACTTTCTCTGTCTGTTGGCACATGTGTGCCATCTTTGGAAAGTATCTATTCACATATTCCCCCCATTTTTTATACATTTTTTTTGTTTTGATTTGTATGAGTGTTGTGTGTATTTTGGATATTAGCCTCTTCTCACACATATGATTCGCAGATATTTTTTTTCTTATTGGGTCAGTGGCCTTTTTAGTTTTTGCTGGTTTGTTTTGCCGTGTGGAAGATTTCAGTTTGAAGTTGTTCCACTTGTTTATTTTTGCTTTTGTTGCCTTTGCATTTGGTGTCCGATCTGAAGACTCTTTGCCAAAACTAATGTCGAGAGACTTAGTACCTGTGTCTTCTTGGAGGTTTATGGATTCAGGTCTTATGTTCAAATCGTTCATCCATTAAAAATTTTGTGTGTGGTGTAAGAAAGTGACCCAGTTATATTCTTCTGCATTTAGTGTCCAGTTTGCCTGTTACCGCTCACTGAAGAGACAGTCCTTCCCTCATGGTGTATCTTCTGCTGCTGTGTCGTAAGTTAGGATCATCTACGTGTGGGTAAGTTTGTGAGCTTTCTGTTCTGTTCCACTGACCTGGTGTCTGTGTTTATGCCAGTTCCATCCTGTTTTGATGACAACAGCTTTGTAATCTAGCTTGAAATCCAGGAGTGTGTTGACTGCACCTTTCTTTCTCCATGTTACTTTGGGTATTTGGGGTCTTTTGTGATTCCATACAAGTTTGAGGACTGTTATCTATTTCCTCGAATAGTGCCGCTAGAATTCAGATAGGGATTTCATCACATCTGTCGATTGCTTTGGGTACGATGTACATGTTCACATAATTAACTCTTCCAGTTAAGGAGCATGGCGTAAGTTTCCATTTGTTTGTGTTGCCTTCCAAATCTTTGACCCATACATCCTGCGCCCCTTGACACACGTGTTTTTCATTTCCTTTCTGCCATGTGTTGAGTGTACTGTCTTTCTCATTTTTGGTTACTTTTATTCCTAGATTTTTTTTGATGCAATTGTAAATGGCATTGCTTTTTTAATTTATCTTTGCGGAAGTGTGTCATCAGTATACAGAAATGCAAGAAGTTGGGTCATCTGGGTGGCCCCATAGGTGAAGCGTCTGCCTTCAGCTCAGGTCATGAACCCAGAGATCTGGGATCGAGCCCCCTGTTGGGCTCCCCGCTTATCGAGGGTCTGCTTCTCCCTCTTTCTGTCACTCCCCCTGCTCGTACTTTTTCTCTTCCTATCAAATAAATAAATAAAATCTGAAAAAAAAAGACAACAGGTCTCTGTATATTGACTTTATATCCTGCAGCTTTCTTGAATTTGTTTATTCTAACAGATTTTTTTTGTGTGTGTGGAATCTTTCGGGATTTCATGTCCTTTGCAAATATTGATAGTATTCCTGTAAGGATTTCATATCTTTCTCTTTTTTTAAAATGATGTTAGTCACCCTACAGTACTTCATTTGTTTTTGATGTAGTGTTCCATGATTCATTGTTTGCATATAACACCTAGTGCTCATTATGACACGTGCCCTCCTTTTTTTTTAAAGAATTTACTTATTTATTCGACAGATATAGAGACAGCCAGCGAGAGAGGGAACACAAGCAGGGGGAGTGGGAGAGGAAGAAGCAGGCTCATGACGGAGGAGCCTGTTGTGGGGCTCGATCCCATAACGCCGGGATCACGCCCTGAGCCGAAGGCAGACGCTTAACCGCTGTGCCACCCAGGCGCCCCAACACGTGCCCTCCTTAATACCCATCACCAGGATTACCCATTCCCCTTCCTCTCTCTTTCTGCAACCTTCAGTTTGTTTCCCAGTGTTAGTAGTCTCTCATGGTTCATCTCCCCCTCTCATTCCCCCCTTCACTTTTCCCTTCCTACTCCTAATGTCCTCCATGCTATTCCTTCCATTCCACATAGGAGTCAAAGCATATGATAATTGTCTTTCTCTGCTTGACTTAATTTCACTTAGCATAATCCCCTCCTGATCCATCCACGTTGGTGCAAATGGTGGGTATTCATCCTTTCTGATGACTGAGTAATATTCCATTGTATAGATGAACCACATCTTCTTTGTCCATTCATCTGCTGAAGGACATCTTGGCTCCTTCCACAGTTTGGATATTATGGACACTGCTGCTATGAACATTGGGATACAGGTGCCCCTTCTTTTCATTACTCTGTGTCTATGGGGTAAATACCCAGTAGTGCAATTGGTGGGTCGTAGGATAGCTCTGTGTTTAACATATTGAGGAACCTCCATATTGGTTTCAAAAGTGGCTGTACCAGCTTGAATTCTCACGAGTAGTGTAAGAGGGCTCCCCTTTCTTCACATCCTCTCTGACTTTTTTTTTTATTTCTGTCTTATTAATTTTTTTTCAAGATTTTATTGATTTATTCTACAGAGATAGAGACAGCCAGCGAGAGAGGGAACACAAGCAGGGGGAGTGGGAGAGGAAGAAGCAGACTCATGACGGAGGAGCCTGATGTGGGGCTCGATCCCATAAGGCCAGGATCACGCCCTGAGCCGAAGGCAGACGCTTAACCAATGTGAGACCCAGGTGCCCCCTGCCTTGTTAATTTTAACCATTCTAACTGGTGTAAGGTGGTATTTCATTGTCGTTTTGATTTGTATTTGCCTGATGGCAATTCATGTGGAGCATTTTTTCATGTGTCGGCCATTTGTATGTCTTCTCTGGAGAAGTATCTCTTTGTGTCTTCTGCCCATTTTTTGGGTGTCGAGTTTGAGGAGTTCTTTATAGATCTTGGATACCAGCCCTTTATCTGTAAAATCATTTGCAGATATCTTCTTCAATTCCATAGGATGCCTTTTTGTTTTTTGATCATTTGCTTTGCCAAGCAGAAGCTTTTTATCCTGATGAAGTGCCCATAGTTCATTTTTGCTTTTATTTCTTTGCCTTTAGAGACGTGGCTTGCAAGAAGTTGTTGTGTTCAAAGTTGAAGAGTTCTTTTGATTTTGATATGAGACAGGAATCCATTATCTTATTTTCCTGATTGTATTCGAGTCCTCTGTCTTTCTTGGTGAGTCTAGCTAAGTTTGTCAGTTTTGTTTATCGTTCCAAAAAAGGCCGCTCTCATTTTCATTGTTTTTTTTTTTTGTCTTTTTAGTCTCCGTTGGATTTATTTATGCATTCCTTTTTGTTATTTCCTTATTTCTACTAATTTGGGGCTTTGTTTGTTGTTTTATTTTCTACTTCTTTACCACATAAATCAGGTTGTTTATTGGAGAGCATTCTCATGGATTGATGAAGACTTGAATTTCTATGAATGTCCCCCATAAAGTTACTTTTGCTGCATCACATAAGTTTTTGTAGGTTGTCTTTTTATCAGTGTCAAGGTACTTCTAAAAAATTTTTGATTTCTTCTTTGACTGTTGGTTGTTCAGTAGCTTGTTGTTAAATCTCCACATATTTTTTTAAGATTATTTAGGTATCTGACAGAGAGTGAGACAGCAAGAGAGGGAACGCAAGCTGGGTGGTGGGAGAGGGAGAAGCAGGCTTCCGAATGAGCAACGAGCCTGATTTGGAGCTAGATCCCAGAATCCTGGGATCAAGACCCGAGCTGAAAGGAGATCCTTAATGACTGAGCCACCCAGGCCCCAAAAATCTCCACCTATTTTTGACTGTCCCATTTTTTTCTTGAGACTGATTTCTAGTTTCATATCATTGTGGATGGACAAGATTTGAAGCAGAAGGTGAAGAGAGCATTCAGATGAAAGGTTTGTTCCTGGAGGGTTTTCTGAGGGCAGACCATGAGTTCAATGGGGACGGAGGAAGGTTTTGTGAGACGGGGGTGGGGTTAACCCTTGTTAGAATTACTGACTACTACCATGCAGGCTGTGTGCTACCGTTCACACCGTAGTCCTGATGGACGTGTACTTCATTAGAAATATTTTCTAGGAGGTGTAGGCATAGCCTTCACTTAAAAAAAGATGGCATGTGGGTTCATGGCATGACCCCAGGTCACCAACCAGGATGTATGGTATTGTGGGAGATCAGAAACAGGCTTTCTGTGGGAAGTGACAGAAATAAGGTACGGTGAGCTCCATGACCATAGGTGAGGTCCCAAGTGACGCACTGGGTGTTGGGTTCTGTGGATCTGTCTCATCATGTTCTGTGGAATTCAGGGACACCCTCCTGTCTGTGGATTTGTGTGGAGACAGGTAGACATCAGTGTCTGGCCAGGCACGAGGGTCTCACTGGCCCACCACCAGAGGTGCAGCGTGCGGGGGAGCCACTGCTTGGTTTCCACGAAAGCTGACCAGGGTCTGTGACCGTGATTCCTAGCAGCCGCAAGGGGAGAGGAGGCCGGGGGTGGTGCACACTTCCTAGACTTGTGGTCAGGACTAGTCTGGATCCCACTGAAGTCAGCCACACCGGGCACAGAAGGTACCCAGTCAGTGTAGCTGTGGGCACTGCTCCCATGGTACTTTTGGGCCAGCTCCATGCTGCCACCTCCTGCTTTTCATCATCATCTTCAAGGTCATGTGCCTCTGCTCTTGCCCCATGGCCTCCGGGGTATTGTCCGTCCTCCATCTGGTCCTCGTCCCTGGTGCCCTGTGCAGTCCGATGCCAGGGTAGCCTTCTCGAGACAAACATCTGGCCCTGATGGAACACTTCCATGGATCTCGGGTGATGCGAGGATGATGCCCTGCCCTGGAAGGGGGCTGCAGGTCCCCAATCAGGACAGCCATGTCTCCCTTTTCAGCATGGCCTGCCCTCCCCTTAGTCTTCTTCAGGGAAGCTCTCCCCACTTCCTGAGATGACAGCTCTGAACTTAAAAATGAATGTTATTTTACATATCTCTATGCCTTAGTTCATCCATGGCATGTCTTTCAACCCCGTTAGTGGGGTTTTTTTAGCAGTTCTGAAGGGCTGTCTGCTCAAGGAGGGGACGACCTGGGTGGGGCAGCTTTCCCTCTCATCTCCCTCAGCATGTCTCTGAGCCCTGAGGCCAGCTGTCCCACTGAAGATTGAGGGACTAGAGCCAGCCCATCCTGAGCCCAGGCTGTGTCAGCTCATAGACTGATGCGTGTTGGAGCGGTGGGCAGCTGGCATGGGTCAGGGGCAGGCAGTGTCTCCTTCTCATTCCTTCCCTCCCTTCCTCCCAGAGGTAGCTCAGAGCAGCCTTCAACCCCTGCATCTCCAGATCCCTTGACCTGTGCCTCCTGTGTTCAGCTGGTGACCTTGGAGTTTCGCATGGATTCTACCTCCCGTACCCTCTCCCATAGCAGTTCCTGGATCAGGGGAGGGTCGGACCCTTGTCTGTTTTTGGTCTTCTTCCTTTCCCACACCAAGCCCACCCACCTTTGCATCTTCCATGTATGTGCTTGGAAGCAAGCCCATCCACAGGGAACCTATTAGCCAAATGGATCCAGGCAATGAACATTGAAGTAGAGATCCAGGATCCATAATAAACCTGCTCTGAAACCTGTCCCAAAGTCTGTGACTCTCTCACACTGAAACAGAAACAATAATAGCTTTCTGGACTGTGAAGTGATATGTCTTTCTACTTCCAATCTTGAATGCAAAGGTGCTGAGCCTGGACTGAAAAGGACCATGGCTCCCGTGGGCTGGGATCCACGGGAAGAACTCAGTGAAATCTGAATTTGAGGCATGGAGTGAATAATTATTGTAGAGTGAATCCTCCCAAGTAGGGCTTATGCACATTGCACAGGAAAAGCTTTTTCAAAGAGCTTCCTGAAAGAAAAATCTTTTTTTAAAATTTATTTTAATTCCACTAGAGCTAACATACAATGTTACATTAGTTTCAGGTATACAATAGAGTGATTCAGTAATTCTACATATTACTCAGTGGTCATCAAGAAAAGTGTCCTCTTAATCCCCTTCATCTATTTCACTCATCCCTCTATCCACCTCCTCTCTGGTAACCTTCCGTTTGTTCTCTATTGTTAAGAGTTTGTATTTTGGTGTGTCTCCTTTTTCTCTTTTAGTTATTTATTTTTGTTTGTTTCTTAAATTCCCCATTAGAGTGACATCGTATGGCATTTGTCTTTCTCTGACTGACTGATTTTAGTTAGGATAATACTCTCTAGCTCCATCCATATGGCTGCAAATGGCAAGGTTTCATTCTTTTTCAAGCCGAGTAATACTCCATTGTGTGTGTGTGTGTGTGTGTGTGTGTGTGTGTGTGAATACACACATCTATCATCTCATTTGTCAATTTTTCTACAGACACTTGGGTTGCTTCCATATTGTGATATTGTAAATAATGGTGCAAGAAACATAGGGGTGCACGTATCCTTTTAAGTTACTCTTTTCCTATTCTTTGGGTAAATATGAGTAGTGTGAATGTTGGATCGTAGGGTAGTTCTATATTTAATTTTTTGAGGAACCTTCATACTGTTTTCCACGGTGGCCACCGCAGTTTGCATTCCCACCCACAGTTCACGAGGATTCCCCTTTATCCACATCCTCCCAACAGCTGCTCTTTGTTGTGCTTTTGATGTTAGCCATTCTGACAGGTTTGAGGTATTACCTCATTGTCCTTTGGATTTACATTTTCCTGATGATGGGTGATGTTGAACATCTTTTCACGGGACTGTTGGCCATTTGTATTTCTTCTTTGGAGAAATGTCTGTCCATGTCTTCTGCCTATTTTTTAACTGGATTATTTGTTTTTTGGGGGTTGAGTAGTATCAGTTGTATATGTTTTGGACACTATCCCTTTATTGCATATGATCTTTGCAAATATCTTCTCCCTTTGAGTAGGTTGTCTTATTATTTTTACGTTTTCATTGTTCTTCTGCCGTGTGGAAACTTTTTATTTTGCTGTATTCCCAATAGTTTATTTTTGCTTTCATTTCCTTTGCCTCAGGACACAGTCTAGAAAAACGTTGGTATGGTCCATGTCAAGAAGTTACTGTCTTCCCTCCTGTAGGATTTTTATGGATTCAGGTCTCATATTGAGGTCTTGAAACTGTTTTGTGTTTGTCTTTATTGTGTAAGAAAGCAGTCTAATTTCATTCTTTTGTGCGTAGCTGTCTAGTTTTCCCAACACCATTTGTTGTAGAGACTGTCCTTTTCCCTTTTGATATCGTTGCTTGCTTTGTGGAAGATTCATGGACCACATAATTGTGGGTTTCTGTCTGAACTTGTATCCTGTTCCTTTGGTCGCTGTCTCTATTTTTGTGCCGTACTGTCTTGTTAGGATGACTGCAGCTTTGTAGTATAACGTGAAATCTGAAATTGTGAGTCCTCCACCTTTGTTTTTCTTTTCCACATTGCACTGGCTGTTCGGAATCTTTAGTGGTTCCATACAAATGTTTAGGATTGTTTATTCGAGGTCTTTTGTTCTTTAATTTAAATTCAATTAGCCAACTTACAGTACATCATTCGTTTCAGATGTAGTCTTCAATAAATTTTCAGTCTTGTGTATCACCCAGTGCTCATTGTATCGTGTGACCTCCTTAATGCTACTCACCCAGTTACCCCCCCCAACTTCTCCTCCAACAATCATCAGTTTCTTGCGATAGTTAAGAGTCCATCATGGGTTTTCTCCCTCTCTGATGACTTCCCATTCTATTTTCCCTTCCTTCCCCTATGGTCACCTTCCTTGTTTCTGATATTCCACATAGGAGTGAAAGCATATGATCATTGTCTTTCTTTCATTGACTTATTCCACTCAGCATAATACCCTCCAGCTCCACCCAGGTCGGTGTGATGGTAAGTATTCATCCTATCTGATGGCTGAGTAATATCCCATTATATATATGATCCACATCTTCTTTATCCATTCATCTATCCATGGTCATCTGCACTCCTTCCGCAGCTTCTCTATTATGGATATTGTTGCTATGAACACTGGTGTGCATGTGTCCTGTCTTCACTACCTCTGTCTCTGGGGGTAAATACCCAGTAGTGCAATTGCTGGGACATAGGGTAGCTTTATTTATAACTTCTTGAGGAAATTCTGTACCATTTTCAAGAGTGGCTGTACCGGACTGCATTCGTACAGGGGTGTAAGAGGGTTCCCGTTTCTCCATATCCTCTCCAACATATATAGTTTCATGTCTTCTTATTTTTAGATATTCGGCCTCGTGTGATATGGCATCTATAGGGGTTTACATTTGTATTTCCCTGAAGCCAAGTGATATGAAGCATTTATGCATGTATCTTTTGATCACCAGTACATCGTTATCAGTAAAATGACTTCCCATTTTAATCTATCTCAAGACCTAAAGCTGGGGAAGGCACTGAAGCTGGATGATGCCATTGGTTGGAAGTGTGGAGAATTTCAAAAGATCTCCGTGGAGAGCAAGTTTAAAGGTCAGTGTGAAGCTACTAATTGGATCCGGGGAGATCTCTGAAAGTGGGGGTTGCCTGGGATGGGCTGAGGGGGGCCCTCCGATTTTCCTATGAATCCTTGCTGCAGCCCCAAATGGACAGTTTCCTGCTGTGGGGCAGGCTGAGTCCTCTAGTCGTGCAGAGGTGAGCCCAATGCCTGGCGCCTTGGAGGCAGGCAAACGGGGAGGGACCCTCAGCAGAAGACCCAGGGTTAGGTTAGGCCTCAAGAGACAGCAGGTCCGAACTGCCCAGTGCTCAGAGAACTCCCAGGCTGAGTGAGATGAGGGCACAAGGGCGGGTGAGTGTGAGCCTTGGGGTTTCATCTGGAAGGGCCCACAAAAGTCGGGGTTCACAAGAAGGGGCTCTCAGGGGGTGCCCCAATTCTCTTGCCCTGAATGCTCTGTTGTGCCCCCAAACGGTACAGTTTCCTGTGGGCTGCAGGCTGAGTCCTACAGTGGGGCTTCGGTGTCCCCAATCCCCCGGAGTGGGGTGCCAGGGCCCTGGGGAGGGGCCCCTCTGTGGCCAACCTAGGGTAAGGGTTAGGGTCCAGGAGCCCGGAAGGGACTATCTGCAAGCTGTGCGGCGAGCTCTGTGGAGGGCTGAGAGGAGGCCATGGGGGAGGGTGAGAATGGGCCTCAGGGTTGGGGCATGGGAGGCTGCCAAAGGATGGGGATGGGCTCCGGGGGCCTCCCCAAGTTCTCGTGCCCTGTAGGCTCCGTAGAGCCCCAAGGGGCACGGTTTCCTGTCAGGTGGCAAGCTGAGTCCTGCAGTGGGGCATAGGTATCCCAGTTCCCCCGGGCTGTGGTGTAAGGCTCCTGGGGAGGCCCCCACACCCACAGCCGACCTAGGGCTAGGTTTAGGCCCAGGAGCCCCGCAGGCCCGATCTGCTGGCTGTATGGCTAGTTACACGGGCTGAGGTGAGGGTGTGGGGGAGGGTGAGCGTGGGCCTCAGGGTTGGGGTGCGGGAGGCCACCGAAGTTCGCTGGTGTCTTAGGAAGGCCCTACTGGTTCTCCTGCCCTGAATGCTCTATGGCCTCCCAGGGTGCACGGTTTCCTGCGGGGTGGCAGACTGAGTCCTGCTGTGAGGCTCAGGTGTCCCGAATCCCCGCGGCTGCAGCTCCAGGCTCCTGGGGAGGGGCCCCTCCACAGATGAACTAGGGTTAGGGTTGGGGCCCAGGAACCCCGCAGGCCAGATCTGCCCAGTATATGGCGAGCTCCGCCGCGGCCTGAGGTGAGGGTGCGGGATGGGGTGAGCATGGGCTTCAAGGGTGGGTTTAGGGATCGCCGAAGTTCGCCGGGGGCTCTGGGGGCCCTCCTGGTTCTCCCGCCCTGAATGCTCTACAGCCTCCCAAGGGGCACGGTTTCCTGCGGGCTGGCAGGCTTTGTCCTGCAGTGGGGCTCAGGTGTCCCCAGTCCCTGGTGCTGCGGCACTGGGCCCCAGGGGAGGGGCCCTACCCAGCGGACCTAGGGTCAGGTCTAGGCCTCAGGAACCTGGCAGGCCTGATCTGCCGGCTCTGCGTCGAGGTCGGTGGCAAGCTGAAGGGAAGGCGTGGGGCGGGATGAGCATGGGCCTCAGGGTTGGGGTGTAGGGGGCTGCCGAGGATCACTGGTGGCTCAGGGGGGCCCTACCAGTTCTTCTGCACAGGATGCTCTGCAGCGCCCCAAGGGGCATGGTTTCCTGAGGGGTGGCAGGCTTAGTCCCGTGGTGGGGCTCAGGTGTACCCAATCCCCAGGGTTAGGGTACGGATTAGGGTATGGGTTAAGGTTAGGGTATGGGTTACGGTTAGGGTATGGGTGAGGGTAGGGGTTAGGGTTAGGGTAAGGAGAGGGTACGGGTTAGGGTTGGGTTTAGGGGTTACAGGTTAGAGGTTATGGGTTAGGGTACAGATTAGGGTTTAGGGTACGGGTTAGGGTTTAGGGTTTGGGTTTAGGGTTAGGGTTTGGGTTGGAGTACGGGTTAGGTTTAGGGTACGGGTCAGGGTTAGGGTATGGGTTAGTCTACGCATTAGGGTACGGTTTAGGGTACGGGTTAGGGTACGGTTTAGGGTAAGTGTTTGCGTACGGATTTGGGTACGGCTTAGGGTACGGGTTATGGTTAGGGTACGGGTTAGGGAACGGGTTAGGGATAGGGATTGGGTACGGTTTAGGGTTAGGGTATGGGTTAGGGTAAGGGTTAGGGTACAGGTTAGGGTTAGGTATGGGTTAGGCTATGGGTTAGGGTCCGGGTTAGAGATAGGGTACGGGTTAGGGTATGGGTTAGGGTACGGGTTAGGGTATGGGTTAACGTTAAGGTAAGGGTATGGGTTAAGGTTAAGGTAAGGGTACTGGTTAGGGTTAGGGTACAGGTAGGGTTAGGGTACGGGTCATGGTACGAGTTAGGATATGGGTTAGGGTCAGGGTTTAGGGTTTAGTGTTAAAGTAAGGGTATGGGTTAGGGTACTTGTTAGGGTTACGGTTAGGTTTAGGGTACGGTTTAAATTACGGGTTAGGGTATAGTTTAGGGTTAGGGTTAGGGTACGGGTTAGAGTACGTGTTAGGGTTTCGGTTAGGGTTAGGGTATAGGTTAGGGTTAGGGTTAGGGTACGGGTTAGGGTTAGGTTTAGGTTTAGGTTACGATTTAGGGGTAGGGTTAGCTGAAGGGGTAGGGTTAGGGGTAGGGTTAGGGGTATGGTAGGGGTCGGGGTTGGGTTAGGGTTTAGGGTTAGGTTTTGGGGTTAGTGGTTAAGGTTAGGGTTTAGTGTTTAGGGTTTCGGGATTAGGGTTAGGGGTTAGGGTTTAGGGTTTAGTGTTAATGTTAGGGTTTAGGGTTTAAGGATTAGGGTTTAGGGTTAGGTTTAGGGTAGGGTTAGGGTTAGGGTAAGTGTTAGGGGTTAGGGTTAGGATTAGGGGTTAAGGTTTAGGGTTTAAGGTTAGGGCTTAGGGTTTAGGGTTAGGGTTAGACCCCAGTAGGCCAGCAGGACCGATGCGCCGGCTGTGCGGCGAGTGGAGGAGTGGGACGATTGAGGGTGCTGGTGAGCTGGAGTATGGTATCCCGCGTTTTGGCGCAGGGGACCTTTGAACACCACTACTGGCTCGGAGGGCCCTGCCCATTCTCCCGCCCTGAATGACCGGCGGCGCCCCTAGCGGCCTGGGTCATGGCGGGGTGGCAGTGTGAGTCTGGCACTGCGGTTTGGGGGTCCCCAATGCCATGCGTTACAGCGCAAGGGCCCTTGGGAGGGGCCCCTGGGGCCGTCCTAGGGTTACTGTTAGCACCCAGGAGTCCGGTAGACATGATCCGCCAGCTGTGCAGTAGTGGAGGGCCAGGCCAAGGTGAGGGCGCTGGCGAGCTGGGGCGTGGGCCCATGCAGTTTGGCACGGGGGCCTTGGAAGGTCGCCTGGGGATTGGATGGCCCTGCCGGTTCTCCCGCCCTGAATGGCCAGAGGCGTCCCTAGCGACCCGGGTCGTGGCGGGGCAGCACGGTGAGTATGGCGCTGGGGCTCGGGGGTCCCCAATCCCTGGCGTTGCTGCGCCAGGCCCCTTGGGAGGTTCCCCTTGGGGGCCAACCTAAGGTTAGGGTTAGCCCCCAGGGGGCTGGAGGCCCGATCCGCTGGCTGTTTGGTGAGCAGAAGGGCGGGTCGAGGTGAGGGCGCTGGTGAGCGGGAGCATCGGCCCAAGCATTTTGGTGCGTGGGCCCTTAGATGTTCACCGGGACTTGGAGGGCCCTGCCCATTCTCCCGACCTGAATGACCGGTGGCGCCCCTAGTGGCCTGCGTGCCAGCGGGGTGGCAGGGTGAGTCCGGCGCTGGGGCTTGGGGGTCATCAATCCCCAGTGTTGCGGGACAGGCCCCTTGGGAGGGGCCCCTCAGGGGCCAACCTAGGGTTAGGGTTAGCCCCCAGGAGGCCGGCAGGCCCCATATGCCAGCTGTGCAGCGAGCGGAGGGGCGGGCCGAGCTGAGTGCCCTGGCGAGCTGGAAGGTGGTACCCAAAGTTTTGGCACCAGGGGCCCTCGAATGTCGCCAGGGACTCGGAGGGCCCTGCCCGTTCTCCCGCCCTGAATGAGTGGCGGCTCCCCTAGCAACCCGAGTGGTGGCGGGGCTGCAGGGTGGGTCTGGTGCTGAGGCTCGGGGGTCCCCAATGCCAGGCGTTGCGGCACCAGGCCCCTTGGGCGGGGCCCCTTGGGGGCCGAACTAGGGTAAAGGTTAGCTCCTGGAGGCCGGCAGGCACGATCCACAGTCTGGGGCGAATGGAGGTGTGGTCGAAGATCAGGGCGCTGGCGAGCAAGAGAGTGGGCCCCAGCGTTTTGGCGCTGGGGGCCTTCGAAGGTCACCGGGGCAGGGAGGGCCCTGCCCATTCTCCCGCCCTGAATGATTGGCGGTACCCTAGCGGCCCGGGTGTGGGCGGGGCGGAACGGTGAGTCCAGCGTTGCGACTCGGGGGTCTCCAATCCCTGGCGTTCGGCGGCAGTCCCTTTGGGAGGGGCACCTTGGGGGCCGACCTAGGGTTAGGGTTATCCCCCAGGAGGCCGGCAGGCTCAATCCACCGGCTCTGTGGTGAATGGGGGGGTGGACCAAGGTGAGGTCGCTGGCGAACGGAAGCGTGGGCCCCAACATTTTGGCTCGGTGGGCTTTCAAATGTCGCAGGGGGCTCGGAGGGCCCTGTTCCTTCTCCCGCCATGAAGGACCGGCGACACCCCTAGCTCCCCGGGTGGCAGCGGGGTGGCAGGGTCAGTCCTGCACTGGTGCTTGGGTTTCCCAATCCCCAGCGTTGCGGCGCCAGGCCCCTTGGGAGGGGCCCCTCTGGGACTGTCCTAGGGTTAGGTTAACCGCCAGGAGGCCAGCAGTCCGGATCCGCAGGCTGTGCAGTGAGCGGAGGAGAGATTGACCGTGGTAGGGCGCAGTTGAGCAGTAGCGTGGTACCCAGTGTTTTGGCGTGGGGGGCCTTCTTATTTCACCGGAGGCTCGGAGGGCCCTGCCGGTTATCCCGCCCTGAATGCCCGGAGTCGCTCCTAGAGGCCCGCGTGGCGGCGGGGCGGCAGGGTGGCCCGGCGCTGGGGCTGGCGGGTCCCCAATCCCTGCCATTGTGGCACCAAGCCTCTTGGGAGGGGCCACTCTGGGGCCCATCTAGGGTTACCATTAGCCCTGAGGAGCCCTGGAGGCCAGATCCGCCAGCTGTGTGGCTAGAGGGGGGGCGGGCTGAGGTGAGAGCGCTGTAGAGCGGGAGCATGGGCTTCAGCGTTTTGGCGCGGGGGACCTATAAATGTCGCTGCGGGCTCGGAGGGCCCTGCCCGTTCCCCCACCCTGAATGACCGGTGGCGCCCCAAGTGGCCCGGGTGGCGGCGGAGGGGCAGGTTGAGTACATCATTGGGGCTTGGGGGTCCTCAATCTCCAGCATCGTGGCGCCAGGCCCTTTGGGAGTGCCCTTCGGGGGCCGACCTGGGGTAAGGGTTAGCTCCCAGGAGGCCGGGAGGCCCAATAAGATGGCTGTGGGGCGAGCGGAGGAGTAGGCTGAGGTGAGGGCGATGGGGAGCAAGATTGTGGGCCCCTGCATTTTGGCACTGGAGGCTTCAAATATCTCCGGTTCCTCCAGGGCCCTGTCCCTTCTCCCGCCCTGAATGACCGGCGGCGCCCCTAGCGGCCCGGGTGCCAGCGTTGTGGGAGGGTGAGTCTGGCTTTGGGGCTTGGGGTTCCAGATCCCTGGCGTAGTGGCACCAAAACCCTAGGGAGGGGCCCCTGGGGGGCCGACCTAGGGTTAGGGTAAGCCCCCAGGAGACCGTCAGGGCCAACCGCACACTGTGCGGCGAGCTGAGGTGCGGCCCGAGGTGAAGGCGCTGGGGAGCGGGAGCGTGGGCACCAGCGTTTTGGCACGGGGAGCCTTTGAAGGTCACCGGGGACTCAGAAGGCCCTGCCCTTCTCTCGCCCTCTATGACCCGCGGCGCCCCTAGCGGCCCAGGTGGGGACAGTGCGGCAGGGTGAGTCCGGCTCTGGGGCTCTGAGTCACCAATCCCCAGCATTGCAGAGCCAGGCCGCTTGGGATGTCCCCTCAGGGCCGACCTAGGGTTTTGGTTAGCTGCCAGGAGCCCGGCAGGCCCTCTCCACCGGCTCTGAAGCAAGCGGTGGGGTGGGCCTAGGTGAGGGCGCTGGCGAGCAGGATCCTGGGAGCCAACATTTTTGCGCGGGGAGCCTTCAAAGGTCAGCGTGGGCTTGGAGGGCCCTGCCCGATCTCTTGCCCTGATTGACCGGCGGGGCCTCTAGCGGCTCGGGTGGCTGAAGGGCAGCAGGGTGAGTGCGGCACATGAGCTCGGGGTCCCCATCCCCAGCGTTGCAACGCCAGGCCCCTTGGGAAGTGCCCCTCGGTGGCCGACCTATGGTTAGGGTTAGCCTCCAGGAGCCCCGCAGGCCCGATACACCACCTGTGCGTCTAGCGGAGAGTTGGGCCGAGGTGAGGGTGCTGGTGAACATGAGCCTGGGCCCAAGCGTTTTGGTTCGGTGTGCCTTCGAAGGTCGGCAGGGGTTTGGAGGGCCCTGCCAGTTCTCCCACCCTGAATGAATGGCGGCGCCCCTAGCGGCCTGTGTGGGTTGGGGTGGCAGCGTGCATCCGGCGCTGGGGCTTGGGGGCCCCCAATCCCTGGCGTTGCGGCGCCAGGCCCCTTAGGAAGGGACCTTCAGGGGCTGTCCTAGGGTTAGGGTGAGCTCCCAGGAGGCCGGCAGGCCCGAGTCTCTGGCTCTGCGAAGAGCGGAAGTGCGGGCCGAGTTGAGGGTGATGCAGAGCGGGAGCGTGGTCCCCAGCGTTTTGACGCCCTGGGCCTTCGACTGTTGCCATGGCTCAAAGGGCCCTGCCCGTTCTCCTGCCCTGAATAACCAGCGGCGCCCTTAGCAGCTCCCTTGGCGGTGGAGCGGCAGGGTGAGTCCATGCTGCGGCTCGTGGATCCCCAATCCCCAGCGTTGTGGGGCCAGGCCTCTTGGGAGGGGCTCCTCGTGGGCGGACCTAGGTTTAGAGTTAGCACCCAGGAGGCCAACAGGCCCAATCCTCTGGCTGGGCGGCGAGAGGTGGGCGGCCCGAGGTAAAGGCGCTGGCGATCGGGAGCATGGGCCCCTGCATTTTGGCGCAGGAGGCTTCAAATATCTCCGGTTTCTCCAGGGCCCTGTCCCTTCTCCCGACCTGAATGACGGGCGGCGCCACTAGCGTCCCGGGTGGCGACGTGGCGGCAGGGTGAGTCTGGCTCTGGGTCTTGGGGTCCCTGATCCCCAGTGTAGCGGCACCAGGACCTTTGGGAGGGGCCCCTGGGTGGCTGACCTAGGGTTAGGGTTAGCCCCCAGGAGGCCGGCAGGTGGGATCCGGCCACTGTCCGGGGAGCGGAGGGCGGGGCCGAGGTGAGGGCGTTGGGGAGCGGGAGCGTGGGCACCAGCGTTTTGGCACGGGGAGCCTTTGAAGGCCACCGGGGGCTCGGAAGGCCCTGCCCCTTCTCTCGCCCTGAATGACCCGCAGTGCTCCTAGCGGCCTGGGTGGCGGCGTTGCGGTAGGGTGACTGTGGCTCTGGGGCTTGAGGTTCCCGATCCCCGGCGAAGCGGCACCAGGACCCTTGGGAGGGGCCCCTGTGTGGCCGACCTAGGGTTAGGGTTAGCACCCCGGAGGCCGGCAGGCGGGATCCGCCCGCTGTGCGTGGAGCGGAGGGGCGGGCCGAGGTGAGGGCGCTGGCAAGCAAGAGCCTGGGCCCAAGCGTTTTGGCACCGGGGGCCTTCGAATGTCTCCGGGGACTCGGCGGGCCCTGCCCATTCTCCTCCCTGAATGACCGGCGGCGCCCCTAGCAGCCCAGGTGGCGGCGGGGCGGCATGTAAGTCCGGGCATAGGGCTCGGGGTCCCCAGTCCACCGCGTGGCGGCGCCAGGCCCCTTGGGAGGGGCCCCTCGGAGGCTGACCTAGGGTTAGGTTTAGCCCCTAGGATGCCGGCAGGCCCTATTCGCCAGCCGTGTGGAGACTGGAGTGGCGGACAGAGGTGAGGGCACTGGTGAGCGGGAGCGTGGGCCCGGGTGTTTTGGCGCGGGGGGCCTTTGAAGGTCACCGTGTCTTGGAGGGCCCTGCCCGTGCTCCCGCCCTGAATGAACTGCACCACCCCAAGCCCCCGGGTGGCGGCTGGGTGGCAGGGTGAGTCCAGTGCTGAGGCTCGGGGGTCCCCAATCCCCAGCGTTGCGGCGCCAGATCCCTTGGGAGGGGCCCCTCGGGGGTCGATCTAGGGTTGCGGTTAGCCCCCAGGAGGCCGGTGGACCCGATCAGCGGCTGTGCGGCACGCGGAGGGTTGGGCCGAGGTGAGTGCACTGGCGAGACTGAGCATGAACCCAAGCGTTTTAGTGCGGGGGGCCTTCGAAGGTCAGTGGGGCTCGGAGGGACCTGCCCGTTCTCCCGCTCTAAATGACCGGCGGGGCCCCTAGAGGCTCCGGTGCCTGAAGGGCAGCAGGGTGAGACCGGCACTTGGGTTGGGGTCCCCATTCCCGGCGTTGTGGCGCCAGGCCACTTGGGAAGGCCCCCTCCGTGGCCGACCTACAGTTAGGGTTAGCCCCCAGGAGGCCAGCAGGCCCGATACACCGCCTGTGCGTCGAGCGGAGAGTTGGGCCGAGGTGAGGGTGCTGGTGAACATGAGCCCGGGCCCAAGCGTTTTGGTTCGGGGCGCCTTCGAAGGTCGGCGGGGGTTCGAAGGGCCCTGCCCATTCGCCCACCCTGAATGAATGGCGGCGCCCCTAGCGGCACGTGTGGGGCAGGGCGGCAGGGTGCATCCAGCGCTGGGGCTTGGGGGTTCCCAATCCCCGGCGTTGCGGTGCCAGGCCCCTTAGGAAGCGACCCTCGGGGCCGTCCTAGGGTTAGGGTTAGCGCCCAGGAGGCCGGCAGGCCCGATCCACCGGCTGTGCGAGGAGTGGAGATGCAGGCCGAGTTGAGGGCAATGGCGAGCGGGAGCTGGGCCCCAGCGTTTTGGCGTCCTGGGCCTTTGAATGTTGCCATGGCTCGGAGGGCCCTGCCCTTTCTCCTGCCCTGAAGAACCAGCAAGGCCCCTAGCGGTTCCGTTGGCAGTGGGGCGGCAGGGTGAATCCCAGGCTGCGGCTCGGGGATCCCCAATCCCCGGCGTTGTGGTGCCAGGCCCCTTGGGAGGGGCTCCTCGTGGGCCGACCCAGGGTTAGAGTTAGCCCCCATAAGGCCGGCAGGCCAGATCCTCTGGCTGGGCGGTGAGAGGTGGGCGGGCCGAGGTAAAGGCGCTGGGGTGCGGGATTGTGGGCCCCTGCATTTTGGGGTGGGAGGCTTCAAATGTCGCCGGTTTCTCCAGGGCCCTGTCAGTTCTCCCGCCCTGAATGAACGGCGGCGCCCCTCGCGGCCCGGGTGGCAGCGTTGTGGGAGGGTGAGTCTGGCTTTGGGGCTTGGGGTTCCAGATCCCTGGCGTAGTGGCACCAAAACCCTTGGGAGGGGCCCCTGGGGGGCCGACCTAGGGTTAGGGTTAGCCCCCAGGAGACCGTCAGGCCCAACCGCACACTGTGCGGCGAGCTGAGGTGCGGCCCGAGGTGAAGGCGCTGGGGAGCGGGAGCGTGGGCACCAGCGTTTTGGCACGGGGAGCCTTTGAAGGTCACCGGGGACTCAGAAGGCCCTGCCCTTCTCTCGCCCTCTGTGACCCGCAGCGCCCCTAGCGGCCCAGGTGGGGACAGTGCGGCAGGGTGAGTCCCGCTCTGGGGCTCTGACTCACCAATCCCCAGCATTGCAGAGCCACGCCGCTTGGGATGTCCCCTCAGGGCCGACCTAGGGTTTTGGTTAGCTGCCAGGAGCCGGGCAGGCCCTATCCACCGGCTCTGAAGCAAGCGGTGGGGTGGGCCTAGGTGAGGGCGCTGGCGAGCAGGATCCTGGGAGCCAACGTTTTTGCGCGGGGAGCCTTCAAAGGTCAGCGTGGGCTCGGAGGGCCCTGCCCGATCTCTTGCCCTGATTGACCGGCGGGGCCTCTAGCGGCTCGGGTGGCTGAAGGGCAGCAGGGTGAGTGCGGCACATGAGCTCGGGGTCCCCATCCCCAGCGTTGCGACGCCAGGCCCCTTGGGAAGTGCCCCTCGGTGGCCGACCTATGGTTAGGGTTAGCCTCCAGGAGCCCCGCAGGCCCGATACACCACCTGTGCGTCGAGCGGAGAGTTGGGCCGAGGTGAGGGTGCTGGTGAACATGAGCCCAGGCCCAAGCGTTTTGGTTCGGGGAGCCTTCGAAGGTCGGCGGGGGTTCGAAGGGCCCTGCCCATTCTCCCACCCTGAATGAATGGCGGCGCCCCTAGCGGCACGTGTGGGGCAGGGCGGCAGGGTGCATCCAGCGCTGGGGCTTGGGGATTCCCAATCCCCGGCGTTGCGGCGCCAGGCCCCTTAGGAAGGGACCTTCAGGGGCTGTCCTAGGGTTAGGGTGAGCTCCCAGGAGGCCGGCAGGCCCGAGTCGCTGGCTCTGCGAAGAGTGGAGGTGCGGGCCGAGTTGAGGGTGATGCAGTGCGGGAGCGTGGTCCCCAGCGTTTTGACGCCCTGGGCCTTCGACTGTTGCCATGGCTCAAAGGGCCCTGCCCGTTCTCCTGCCCTGAAGAACCAGCGGCGCCCTTAGCAGCTCCCTTGGCGGTGGAGCGGCAGGGTGAGTCCATGCTGCGGCTCGTGGATCCCCAATCCCCAGCGTTGTGGGGCCAGGCCTCTTGGGAGGGGCTCCTCGTGGGCGGACCTAGGTTTAGAGTTAGCACCCAGGAGGCCAGCAGGCCCAATCCTCTGGCTGGGCGGCGAGAGGTGGGCGGCCCGAGGTAAAGGCGCTGGCGATCGGGAGCGTGGGCCCCTGCATTTTGGCGCAGGAGGCTTCAAATATCGCCGGTTTCTCCAGGGCCCTGTCCCTTCTCCCGCCCTGAATGACGGGCGGCGCCACTAGCGTCCCGGGTGGCGACGTGGCGGCAGGGTGAGTCTGGCTCTGGGTCTTGGGGTCCCTGATCTCCAGTGTAGCGGCACCAGGACCCTTGGGAGGGGCCCCTGGGTGGCTGACCTAGGGTTAGGGTTAGCCCCCAGGAGGCCGGCAGGTGGGATCCGGCCACTGTCCGGGGAGCGGAGGGCGGGGCCGAGGTGAGGGCGTTGGGGAGCGGGAGCGTGGGCACCAGCGTTTTGGCACGGGGAGCCTTTGAAGGCCACCGGGGGCTCGGAAGGCCCTGCCCCTTCTCTCGCCCTGAATGACCCGCAGTGCTCCTAGCGGCCTGGGTGGCGGCGTTGCGGTAGGGTGAGTGTGGCTCTGGGGCTTGAGGTTCCCGATCCCCGGCGAAGCGGCACCAGGACCCTTGGGAGGGGCCCCTGTGTGGCCGACCTAGGGTTAGGGTTAGCACCCGGGAGGCCGGCAGGCGGGATCCGCCCGCTGTGCGTGGAGCGGAGGGGCGGGCCGAGGTGAGGGCGCTGGCGAGCAAGAGCCTGGGCCCAAGCGTTTTGGCACCGGGGGCCTTCGAATGTCTCCGGGGACTCGGCGGGCCCTGCCCATTCTCCTCCCTGAATGACCGGCGGCGCCCCTAGCAGCCCAGGTGGCGGCGGGGCGGCATGGAAGTCCGGGCATAGGGCTCGGGGGTCCCCAGTCCACCGCGTTGCGGCGCCAGGCCCCTTGGGAGGGGCCCCTCAGAGGCTGACCTAGGGTTAGGTTTAGCCCCTAGGATGCCGGCAGGCCCTATTCGCCAGCCGTGTGGAGACTGGAGTGGCGGACCGAGGTGAGGGCACTGGTGAGCGGGAGCCTGGGCCCAGGTGTTTTGGCGCGGGGGGCCTTTGAAGGTCGCCGTGTCTTGGAGGGCCCTGCCCGTGCTCCCGCCCTGAATGAACGGCACCACCCCAAGCCCCCGGGTGGCAGCTGGGTGGCAGGGTGAGTCCAGTGCTGAGGCTCGGGGTCCCCAATCCCCAGCGTTGCGGCGCCAGATCCCTTGGGAGGGGCCCCTCGGGGGTCGATCTAGGGTTGCGGTTAGCCCCCAGGAGGCCGGTGGACCCGATCAGCGGCTGTGCGGCACGCGGAGGGTTGGGCCGAGGTGAGGGCGCTGGCGAGACCGAGCATGAGCCCAAGCGTTTTAGTGTGGGGGGCCTTCGAAGGTCAGTGGGGGCTCGGAGGGACCTGCCCGTTCTCCCGCTCTCAATGACCGGCGGGGCCCCTAGAGGCTCCGGTGCCTGAAGGGCAGCAGGGTGAGACCTGCACTTGGGTTGGGGTCCCCATTCCCGGCGTTGTGGCGCCAGGCCACTTGGGAAGGCCCCTCCTTGGCCGACCTACAGTTAGGGTTAGCCCCCAGGAGGCCAGCAGGCCCGATACACCGCCTGTGCGTCGAGCGGAGAGTTGGGCCGAGGTGAGGGTGCTGGTGAACATGAGCCCGGGCCCAAGCGTTTTGGTTCGGGGCGCCTTCGAAGGTCGGCGGGGGTCCGAAGGGCCCTGCCCGTTCTCCCACCCTGAATGAATGGCGGCGCCCCTAGCGGCACGTGTGGGGCAGGGCGGCAGGGTGCATCCAGCGCTGGGGCTTGGGGGTTCCCAAGCCCCTGCGTTGCGGCGCCAGGCCCCTTAGGAAGCGACCCTCAAGGCCGTCCTAGGGTTAGGGTTAGCGCCCAGGAGGCCTGCAGGCCCGATCCGCCGGCTGTGCGAGGAGTGGAGATGCAGGCCGAGTTGAGGGCGATGGCGAGCGGGAGCTGGGCCCCAGTGTTTTGGCGTCCTGGGCCTTTGAATGTTGCCATGGCTTGGAGGGCCCTGCCCTTTCTCCTGCCCTGAAGAACCAGCAAGACCCCTAGCGGCTCCGTTGGCGGTGGGGCGGCAGGGTGAATCCCAGGCTGTGGCTCGGGGATCCCCAATCCCCGGCGTTGTGGTGCCAGGCCCCTTGGGAGGGGCTCCTCGTGGGCCGACCCAGGGTTAGAGTTAGCCCCCATAAGGCCGGCAGGCCAGATCCTCTGGCTGGGCGGTGAGAGGTGGGCGGGCCGAGGTAAAGGCGCTGGGGTGCGGGATTGTGGGCCCCTGCATTTTGGGGTGGGAGGCTTCAAATGTCGCCGGTTTCTCCAGGGCCCTGTCAGTTCTCCCGCCCTGAATGACCGGCGGCGCCCCTCGTGGCCCGGGTGGCAGCGTTGTGGGAGGGTGAGTCTGGCTTTGGGGCTTGGGGTTCCAGATCCCTGGCGTAGTGGCACCAAAAGCCTTGGGAGGGGCCCCTGGGGGGCCGACCTAGGGTTAGGGTTAGCCCCCAGGAGACCGTCAGGCCCAACCGCACACTGTGCGGCGAGCTGAGGTGCGGCCCGAGGTGAAGGCGCTGGGGAGCTGGAGCGTGGGCACCAGCGTTTTGGCACGGGGAGCCTTTGAAGGTCACCGGGGACTCAGAAGGCCCTGCCCTTCTCTCGCCCTCTATGACCCGCGGCGCCCCTAGCTGCCCAGGTGGGGACAGTGCGGCAGGGTGAGTCCCACTCTGGGGCTCTGAGTCACCAATCCCCAGCATTGCAGAGCCAGGCCGCCCGGGATGTCCCCTCAGGGCTGACCTAGGGTTTTGGTTAGCTGCCAGGAGCCCGGCAGGCCCTATCCACCGGCTCTGAAGCAAGCGGTGGGGTGGGCCTAGGTGAGGGCGCTGGCGAGCAGGATCCTGGGAGCCAACGTTTTTGCGCGGGTAGCCTTCAAAGGTCAGCGTGGGCTCGGAGGGCCCTGCCCGATCTCTTGCCCTGATTGACCGGCGGGGCCTGTAGTGGCTCGGGTGGCTGAAGGGCAGCAGGGTGAGTGCGCCACGTGAGCTCGGGATCCCCATCCACAGCGTTGCGACGCCAGGCCCCTGTGAAGGGCCCCTCGGTGGCCGACCTATGGTTAGGGTTAGCCTCCAGGAGGCCAGCAGACCCGATACACCGCCTGTGCGTCGAGCGGAGAGTTGGGCCGCGGTGAGGGTGCTGGTGAACATGAGCCTGGGCCCAAGCCTTTTGGTTCGCGGCGTCTTCGAAGGTCGGCGGGGGTTCGAAGGGCCCTGCCCATTCTCTCACCCTGAATGAATGGCGGCGCCCCTAGCGGCACGTGTGGGGCGGGGTGGCAGGGTGCATCCAGCGCTGGGGCTTCTGGGTTCCCAATCCCCGGCGTTGCGGCGCCAGGCCCCTTAGGAAGCAACCCTCAGGGCTGTCCTAGGGTTAGGGTTAGCGCCCAGGAGGCCGGCAGGCCCGATCCGCCGGCTGTGCGAGGAGTGGAGATGCAGGCCGAGTTGAGGGCGATGGCGAGCGGGAGCTGGGCCCCAGCGTTTTGGCGTCCTGGGCCTTTGAATGTTGCCATGGCTCGGAGGGCCCTGCCCTTTCTCCTGCCCTGAATCCCCAGCAACGCCCCTAGCGGCTCCGTTGGCGGTGGGGCGGCAGGGTGAATCCCAGGCTGCGGCTCGGGGATCCCCAATCCCCGGCGTTGTGGTGCCAGGCCCCTTGGGAGGGGCTCCTCGTGGGCCGACCCAGGGTTAGAGTTAGGCCCCATAAGGCCGGCAGGCCAGATCCTCTGGCTGGGCGGTGAGAGGTGGGCGGGCCGAGGTAAAGGCGCTGGGGTGCGGGATTGTGGGCCCCTGCATTTTGGGGTGGGAGGCTTCAAATGTCGCCGGTTTCTCCAGGGCCCTGTCAGTTCTCCCGCCCTGAAGGACCGGAGTCTCCCCTCGTGGCCCGGGTGGCAGCGTTGTGGGAGGGTGAGTCTGGCTTTGGGGTTTGGACTTCCAGATCCCTGGCGTAGTGGTACCAAAACCCTTCGGAGGGGCCCCTGGGGGGTCGACCTAGGGTTAGGGTTAGCCCCAGGAGAACGTCAGGCCCAATCGCACACTGTGCGGCGAGCTGAGGTTCGGCCCGAGGTGAAGGCGCTGGGGAGCGGAATCGTGGGCACCAACGTTTTGGCACAGGGAGCCTTTGAAGGTCACCAGGGACTCAGAAGGCCCTGCCCTTCTCTCGCCCTCTATGACCCGCGGCGCCCCTAGCGGCCCAGGTGGGGGCAGCGCGGCAGGGTGAGTCCGGCTCTGGGGCTCTGAGTCACCAATTCCCAGCATTGCAGAGCCAGGCCGCTTGCGATGTCCCCTCAGGGCCCACCCAGGGTTTTGGTTAGCTGCCAGGAGCCCGACAGGCCCTATCCACCGGCTCTGAAGCAAGCGATTGGGTGGGCCTAGGTGAGGGCGCTGGCGAGCAGTATCCTGGGAGCCAACGTTTTTGCGCGAGGAGCCTTCAAAGGTCAGCGTGGGCTCGGAGGGCCCTGCCCGATCTCTTGCCCTGATTGACCGGCGGGGCCTCTAGTGGCTCGGGTGGCTGAAGGGCAGCAGGGTGAGAGCGGCACGTGAGCTCGGGGTCCCCATCCCCAGCGTTGCGATGCCAGGCCCCTTGGGAAGGGCCCCTCGGTGGCAGGCCTATGGTTAGGGTTAGCCTCCAGGAGGCCAGCAGGCCCGATACACCGCCTGTGCGTCGAGCGGAGAGTTGGGCCGAGGTGAGGGTGCTGGTGAACATGAGCCCGGGCCCAAGCCTTTTGGTTCGGGGCGCCTTCGAAGGTCGGCGGGGGTTCGAAGGGCCCTGCCCGTCCTCCTACCCTGAATGAATGGCGGCACCCCTAGCGGCCTGTATGGGTTGGGGTGGCAGCGTGCATCCAGCGCTGGGGCTTGGGGGCTCCCAATCCCTGGCGTTGCGGCGCCAGGCCCCTTAGGAAGGGACCTTCAGGGGCTGTCCTAGGGTTAGGCTTAGCTCCCAGGAGGCTGGCAGGCCCGAGTCGCTGGCTCTGCGAAGAGCGGAGGGGCGGGCCGAGGTGAGGGCGCTGGCGAGCAAGAGCCTGGGCCCAAGCGTTTTGGCACCGGGGGCCTTCGAATGTCTCCGGGGACTCGGCGGGCCCTGCCCATTCTCCTCCCTGAATGACCGGCGGCACCCATAGCAGGCCAGGTGGCGGCGGGGCAGCATGTAAGTCCGGGCATAGGGCTCGGGGGTCCCCAGTCCACCGAGTTGCGGCGCCAGGCCCCTTGGGAGGGGCCCCTCGGAGGCTGACGTAGGGTTAGGTTTAGCCCCTAGGATGCCGGCAGGCCCTATTTGCCAGCTGTGTGGAGACTGGAGTGGCGGACCGAGGTGAGGGCACTGGTGAGCGGGAGCGTGGGCCCGGGTGTTTTGGCGCGGGGGGCCTTTGAAGGTCGCTGTGTCTTGGAGGGCCCTGCCCGTGCTCCCGCCCTGAATGAACGGCACCACCCCAAGCCCCCGGGTGGCGGCTGAGTGGCAGGGTGAGTCCAGTGCTGAGGCTCAGGGGTCCCCAATCCCCGGCGTTTCGGCGCCAGATCCCTTGGGAGGGGCCCCTCGGGGGTCTATCTAGGGTTACGGTTAGCCCCCAGGAGGCCGGTGGACCCGATCTGCGGCTGTGTGGCACGCGGAGGGTTAGGCCGAGGTGAGGTCGCGGCGAGACTGAGCGTGAACCCAAGCGTTTTAGTGTGGGGGGCCTTCGAAAGTCGATGGGGGCTCGGAGGGACCTGCACGTTCTCCCGCTCTGAGTGACCGGCGGGGCCCCTAGAGGCTCCGGTGCCTGAAGGGCAGCAGGGTGAGTCCGGCACTTGGGTTGGGGTCCGTATTCCCGGCGTTGTGGCGCCAGGCCACTTGGGAAGGGCCCCTCTGTGGCCGACCTACAGTTAGGTTTAGCCCCCAGGAGGCCAGCAGGCCCGATACACCGCCTGTGCATCGAGCGGAGAGTTGGGCCGAGCTGAGTGTGCTGGTGAACATGAGCCCGGGCCCAAGCCTTTTGTTTCGGGGCGCCTTCGAAGGTCAGCGGGGTTCGAAGGGCCCTGCCCATTCTCCCACCCTGAATGAATGGCGGCGCCCCTAGCGGCAAGTGTGGGGCGGGGCGGCAGGGTGTATCCAGCGCTGGGGCTTGGGGGTTCCCAATCCCCGGCGTTGCGGCGCCAGGCCCCTTAGGAAGCGACCCTCGGGGCCTTCCTAGGGTTAGGGTTAGCGCCCAGGAGACCGGCAGGCCCGATCCGCAGGCTGTGCGAGGAGAGGAGATGCAGGCCGAGTTGAGGGCGATGGCGAGCGGGAGCTGGGCCCCAGCGTTTTGGCGTCCTGGGCCTTTGAATGTTGCCATGGCTCGGAGGGCCCTGCCCTTTCTCCTGCCCTGAAGAACCAGCAAGGCCCCTAGCGGCTCCGTTGGCGGTGGGGCGGCAGGGTGAATCCCAGGCTGCGGCTCGGGGATCCCCAATCCCCGGCGTTGTGGTGCCAGGCCCCTTGGGAGGGGCTCCTCGTGGGCCGACCCAGGGTTAGAGTTAGCCCCCATAAGGCCGGCAGGCCAGATCCTCTGGCTGGGCGGTGAGAGGTGGGCGGGCCGAGGTAAAGGCGCTGGGGTGCGGGATTGTGGGCCCCTGCATTTTGGGGTGGGAGGCTTCAAATGTCGCCGGTTTCTCCAGGGCCCTGTCAGTTCTCCCGCCCTGAAGGACCGGAGTCGCCCCTCGTGGCCCGGGTGGCAGCGTTGTGGGAGGGTGAGTCTGGCTTTGGGGTTTGGACTTCCAGATCCCTGGCGTAGTGGTACCAAAACCCTTCGGAGGGGCCCCTGGGGGGTCGACCTAGGGTTAGGGTTAGCCCCAGGAGAACGTCAGGCCCAATCGCACACTGTGCGGCGAGCTGAGGTTCGGCCCGAGGTGAAGGCGCTGGGGAGCGGAATCCTGGGCACCAACGTTTTGGCACAGGGAGCCTTTGAAGGTCACCAGGGACTCAGAAGGCCCTGCCCTTCTCTCGCCCTCTATGACCCGCGGCGCCCCTAGCGGCCCAGGTGGGGGCAGCGCGGCAGGGTGAGTCCGGCTCTGGGGCTCTGAGTCACCAATTCCCAGCATTGCAGAGCCAGGCCGCTTGCGATGTCCCCTCAGGGCCCACCCAGGGTTTTGGTTAGCTGCCAGGAGCCCGGCAGGCCCTATCCACCGGCTCTGAAGCAAGTGGTGGGGTGGGCCTAGGTGAGGGCGCTGGCGAGCAGGATCCTGGGAGCCAACGTTTTTGCGCGGGGAGCCTTCAAAGGTCAGCGTGGGCTCGGAGGGCCCTGCCCGATCTCTTGCCCTGATTGACCGGCGGGGCCTGTAGTGGCTCGGGTGGCTGAAGGGCAGCAGGGTGAGTGCGGCACGTGAGCTCGGGATCCCCATCCACAGCGTTGCGACGCCAGGCCCTTGTGAAGGGCCCCTCGGTGGCCGACCTATGGTTAGGGTTAGCCTCCAGGAGGCCAGCAGGCCCGATACACCGCCTGTGCGTCGAGCGGAGAGTTGGGCCGAGGTGAGGGTGCTGGTGAACATGAGCCCGGGCCCAAGCCTTTTGGTTCGGGGCGCCTTCGAAGGTCGGCGGGGGTTCGAAGGGCCCTGCCCGTCCTCCCACCCTGAATGAATGGCGGCACCCCTAGCGGCCTGTATGGGTTGGGGTGGCAGCGTGCATCCGGCGCTGGGGCTTGGGGGCTCCCAATCCCTGGCGTTGCGGCGCCAGGCCCCTTAGGAAGGGACCTTCAGGGGCTGTCCTAGGGTTAGGCTTAGCTCCCAGGAGGCTGGCAGGCCCGAGTCGCTGGCTCTGCGAAGAGCGGAGGTGCGGGCCGAGTTGAGGGTGATGCAGAGCGGTAGCGTGGTCCCCAGCATTTTGGCGCCCTGGGCCTTCGACTGTTGCCATGGCTCAAAGGGCCCTGCCCGTTCTCCTGCCCTGAAGACCAAGCGGCGCCCTTAGCAGCTCCCTTGGCGGTGGAGCGGCAGGGTGAGTCCATGCTGCGGCTCGGGGATCCCCAATTCCCAGTGTTGCGGGGCCAGGCCTCTTGGGAGGGGCTCCTCGTGGGCGGACCTAGGTTTAGAGTTAGCACCCAGGAGGCCAGCAGGCCCAATCCTCTGGCTGGGCGGCGAGAGGTGGGCGGCCCGAGGTAAAGGCTCTGGCGATCGGGAGCGTGGGCCCCTGCATTTTGGTGCAGGAGGCTTCAAATATCGCCAGTTTCTCCAGGGCCCTGTCCCTTCTCCCGCCCTGAATGACGGGCGGCGCCACTAGCGCCCGGGTGGCGACGTTGGGGCAGGGTGATTCTGGCTCTGGGTCTTGGGGTCCCTGATCCCCAGTGTAGCGGCACCAGGACCCTTGTGAGGGGCCCCTGGGTGGCTGACCTAGGGTTAGGGTTAGCCCTCAGGAGGCCGGCAGGTGGGATCCGGCCACTGTCCGGGGAGCGGAGGGCGGGTCCGAGGTGAGGGCGTTGGGGAGCGGGAGCGTGGGCACCAGTGTTTGGCCACGGGGAGCCTTTGAAGGCCACCGGGGGCTCGGAAGGCCCTGCCCCTTCTCTCGCCCTGAATGACCCGCAGTGCTCCTAGCGGCCCGCGTGGCGGCGTTGCGGTAGGGTGAGTGTGGCTCTGGGGCTTGAGGTTCCCGATACCTGGCGAAGCGGCACCAGGATCCTTGGAAGGGCCCCTGGGTGGCCGACCTGGGGTTACGGTTAGCACCCGGGAGGCCGGCAGGCCGGATCCACCTGCTGTGCGTGGAGCGGAGGGGCAGGCCAAGGTGAGGGCGCTGGCGAGCAAGAGCCTGGGCCCAAGGGTTTTGGCACCGGGGGCCTTCGAATGTCTCCGGGGACTCAGCGGGCCCTGCCAATTCTCCTCCCTGAATGACCGGCGGCGCCCCTAGCAGCCCAGGTGGCGGCGGGGCGGCATGGAAGTCCGGGCATAGGGCTCGAGGGTCCCCAGTCCACCGCGTTGCGGCGCCAGGCCCCTTGGGAGGGGCCCCTCGGAGGCTGACCTAGGGTTAGGTTTAGCCCCTAGGATGCCGGCAGGCCCTATTCGCCAGCTGTGTGGAGACTGGAGTGGCGGACCGAGGTGAGGGCACTGGTGAGCGGGAGCGTGGGCCCGGGTGTTTTGGCGCGGGGGGCCTTTGAAGGTCGCTGTGTCTTGGAGGGCCCTGCCCGTGCTCCCGCCCTGAATGAACGGCACCACCCCAAGCCCCCGGGTGGCGGCTGGGTGGCAGGGTGAGTCCAGTGCTGAGGCTCAGGGGTCCCCAATCCCCAGTGTTTCGGCGCCAGATCCCTTGGGAGGGGCCCCTCGGGGGTCTATCTAGGGTTACGCTTAGCCCCCAGGAGGCCGGTGGACCCGATCTGCGGCTGTGTGGCACGCGGAGGGTTAGGCCGAGGTGAGGTCGCGGCGAGACTGAGCGTGAGCCCAAGCGTTTTAGTGTGGGGGGCCTTCGAAGGTCGATGGGGGCTCGGAGGGACCTGCCCGTTCTCCCGCTCTGAGTGACCGGCGGGGCCCCTAGAGGCTCCGGTGCCTGAAGGGCAGCAGGGTGAGTCCGGCACTTGGGTTGGAGTCCGTATTCCCGGCGTTGTGGCGCCAGGCCACTTGGGAAGGGCCCCTCTGTGGCCGACCTACAGTTAGGGTTAGCCCCCAGGAGGCCAGCAGGCCCGATACACCGCCTGTGCATCGAGCGGAGAGTTGGGCCGAGCTGAGTGTGCTGGTGAACATGAGCCCGGGCCCAAGCCGTTTGGTTCAGGGCGCCTTCGAAGGTCGGCGGGGGTTCGAAGGGCCCTGTCCTTTCTCCCACCCTGAATGAATTGCGGCGCCCCTAGCGGCTAGTGTGTGGCGGGGCGGCAGGGTGTATCCAGCGCTGGGGCTTGGGGGTTCCCAATCCCCTGAGTTGTGGCGCCAGGCCCCTTAGGAAGCGACCCTCGGGGCCATCCTAGGGTTAAGGTTAGCGCCCAGGAGGCCTGCAGGCCCGATCCGCCCGCTGTGCGAGGAGTGGAGATGCAGCCCGAATTGAGGGCGATGGCGAGCGGGAGCGTGGGCCCCAGCGTTTTGGCGTCCTGGGCCTTTGAATGTTGCCATGGCTCGGAGGGCCCTGCCCTTTCTCCTGCCCTGAATCCCCAGCAACGCCCCTAGCGGCTCCGTTGGCGGTGGGGCGGCAGGGTGAATCCCAGGCTGCGGCTCGGGGATCCCCAATCCCCGGCGTTGTGGTGCCAGGCCCCTTGGGAGGGGCTCCTCGTGTGCCGACCCAACGTTAGAGTTAGCCCCCATAAGGCCGGCAGGCCAGATCCTCTGGCTGGGCGGTGAGAGGTGGGCGGGCCGAGGTAAAGGCGCTGGGGTGCGGGATTGTGGGCCCCTGCATTTTGGGGTGGGAGGCTTCAAATGTCACCGGTTTCTCCGGGGCCCTGTCAGTTCTCCCACCCTGAAGGACCGGCGGCGCCCCTCGGGGCCCGGGTGGCAGCGTTGTGGGAGGGTGAGTCTGGCATTGGGGCTTGGGGTTCCAGATCCCTGGCGTAGTGGTACCAAAACCCTTCGGAGGGGCCCCTGGGGGGCCGACCTAGGGTTAGGGTTAGCCCCCAGGAGACCATTAGGCCCAACCGCACACTGTGCGGCGAGCTGAGGTGCGGCCTGAGGTGAAGGCGCTGGGGAGCGGGAGCGTGGGCACCAGCGTTTTGGCACGGGGAGCCTTTGAAGGTCACCAGGGCCTCAGAAGGCCCTGCCCTTCTCTCGCCCTCTATGACCCGCGGCGCCCCTAGCGGCCCAGGTGGGGACAGTGCGGCAGGGTGAGTCTGGCTCTGGGGCTGTGAGTCACCAATCCCCAGCATTGCAGAGCCAGGCCCCTTGGGATGTCCCCTCAGGCCCGACCTAGGGTTTTGGTTAGCTGCCAGGAGCCCGGCAGGCCCTATCCAACGGCTCTGAAGCAAGCGGTGGGGTGGGCCTAGGTGAGGGAGCGGGCGAGCAGGATCCTGGGAGCCAACGAACGTTTTTGCGCGGGGAGCCTTCAAAGGTCAGCGTGGGCTAGGAGGGCCCTGCCCGATCTCTTGCCCTGATTGACCGGCGGGGCCTGTCGTGGCTCGGGTGGCTGAAGGGCAGCAGGGTGAGTGCGGCACGTGAGCTCGGGATCCCCATCCACAGCGTTGCGACGCCAGGCCCCTTGTGAAGGGCCCCTCGGTGGCCGACCTATGGTTAGGGTTAGCCTCCAGGAGGCCAGCAGGCCCGATACACCGCCTGTGCGTCGAGTGGAGAGTTGGGCCGCGGTGTGGGTGCTGGTGAACATGAGCCTGGGCCCAAGGGTTTTGGTTCGGGGCGCCTTCGAAGGTCGGCGGGGGTTCGAAGGACCCTGCCCGTTCTCCCATCCTGAATGAATGGCGGCGCCCCTAGGGGCACGTGTGGGGCGGGGCGGCAGGGTGCATCCAGCGCTGGGGCTTGGGGGTTCCCAATCCCCGGCGTTGCAGCGCCAGGCCCCTTAGGAAGCGACGCTCGGGGCCGTCCTAGGGTTAGGGTTAGCGCCCAGGAGGCCTGCAGGCCCGATCCGCCGGCTGTGCAAGGAGTGGAGATGCAGGCCGAGTTGAGGGCGATGGCGAGCGGGAGCGTGGGCCCCAGCGTTTTGGCGCCCTGGGCGTTTGACTGATGCCATGGCTCGGAGGGCCCTGCCCGTTCTCCTTCCCTGAATAAGCAGCGGCGCCCTTAGCAGCTCCCTTGGCGGTGGAGCGGCAGGGTGAGTCCATGCTGCGGCTCGGGGATCCCCAATCCCCAGCGTTGCGGGGCCAGGCCTCTTGGGAGGGGCTCCTCGTGGGCGGACCTAGGTTTAGAGTTAGCACCCAGGAGGCCAGCAGGCCCAATCCTCTGGCTGGGCGGCGAGAGGTGGGCGGCCCGAGGTAAAGGCGCTGGGGATCGGGAGCTTGGGCCCCTGCATTTTGGCTCAGGAGGCTTCAAATATCGCCAGTTTCTCCAGGTCCCTGTCCCTTCTCCCGCCCTGAATGAGCGGCGGCGCCCCAAGCGGCCCGGGTGGTGATGGTGCTGCAGGGTGAGTCTGGCTCTGTGGCTCTGAGTCACCAATCCCCAGCGTTTCAGAGCCAGGCCCCTTGGGTTGTGCCCCACGGGTCCTACCTAGGATTTCAGTTAGCCCCCAGGAGCCTGGCAGGCACTATCCACTGGCTCTGCAGCAAGCGGAGGGGCTGGCCGGGCTGAGGGCGCTGGGGAGCAGGAGGAATGGAGCCAATTTTTTTGCGCGGGGGGTCTTTGAAGGTCAGCGGGGATTCCGGGGGCCCTGCCCATTCTCCCACCCTGATTGACCAGTGGTCTCTAGCGGCTCGGGTGGCTGAAGGGCAGCAGGGTGAGACCGGCACTTGGGCTCGGGGTCCCCATCCGCAGCGTTGTGACACCAGGCCCCTGGGAAGTGCCCCTCGGGGGCCGAACTATGGTTAGGGTTAGCCCCCAGGAGGCTGGCAAGCCCGATACACCACCTGGGCATTGAGAAGAGAGTTGGGCTGAGGTGAGGGTGCTGGTGAATATGAGCTTGGGCCCAAGTGTTTTGATTTGGGGCGCCTTTGAAAATTGGCGGGGATTCGGAGGGCCCTGTCCATCCTTCCAAGGTGAATGAACAGCGGCGCCCCTAGCGGCCCAGGTGGGGAGGGGCGGCAGGGTGCATCGGGCGCTGGGGCTTGGGGGTCCCCAATCCCTGGCGTTGCGGCACCAGGCCCCTTGGGAGGGGCCCTTCGGGGGCCAACCTAGAGTTAGGTTTAGCCCCTAGGAGGCAAACAGGCCCTATTCGCCAGCTGTGTGGAGAGCAGAGTGGCAGACCTAGGTGAGGGCGCTGGTGAGTGGGAGGGTGGGCCTGGGCGTTTTGGCCTGGGGGGCCTTTGAAGGTCGCCATGTCTCGGAGGGCCCTGCCCGTTCTCCTGCCCTGAATGAACGGCAGTACCCCAAGCCCCCGATTGTCGGCTGGGCGGCAGGTGAGTCAGGTGCTGAGGCTTGGGGTCCCCAATCCCCGGCATTGTGGCGTCAGGCCCCTTGGGAGGGGCCCCTCGGGTCCGACCTAGGGTTAGGGTTAGCCCCCAGGTGGCTGGCAGGCCCGATCCGCCTGCTGTGCGGGGAGCGGAGGGGCGGGCCGAGGTGAGGGCGCTGGGGAGTGGAAGCATGGGCACCAGTGTTTTGGCTCCAGGAGCCTTTGAAGGTCACCGGGAACTCGGAAGGACCTGCCACTTCTCTCACTCTGAATGACCGGCGGCGCCCCTAGCTGCCCAGGTGGCGACAGTGTGGAAGGGTGAGTCCGGCTCTGGGGCTCTGAGTCACCAATCCCAAGCATTGCAGAGCCAGAACCCTTGGGATGTGCCCCACAGGGCTGACCTAGGTTTTCAGTTAGCCCCCAGGAGCCCGGCAGGCACTATCCACTGGCTCTGCAGCAAACGGAGGGGCGGGCCGAGGTGAGGGCGCTGGGGAGCGGGAGCGTGGGCACCAGCATTTTGGCGAGGTGAGCCTTTGAAGGTCACCGGGGACTCCGAAGGCCCTTCCCTTCTCTCGCCCTGAATGACCGGTGGTGCCCCTAGAGGCCCGGGTGGCGACAGTGCGGCAGGGTGAGTCTGGCTCTGGGGTCTGAGTCACCAATCCCCAGCGTTGCAGAGCCAGGCCCCTTGGGATGTGCCCCACGGGGCCGACCTAGGGTTTTCATTAGAACCAAGAGCCCGGCAGGCCCTATCCAATGGGTCTGAATCAAGGGGAGAGTTGGGCCAAGGTGAGGATGCTGGTGATCATGAGCCTGGGCCCAAGCGTTTTGGTTCAGAACACCTTCAAAGGTCGGCGGGGGTTCAAAGGGCTCTGCCCGTTCTCCCACCCTGCACGAACGGCGGCGCCCCTAGCAGCCCGGGTCGTGAGGGGTGGCAGGGTGAGTCAGGCCCTGCGGCTCAGGTATCCAATCCCCAGCGATGCGGCGCCAGGCCCCTTGGGAGGGGCCCCTTGGATGACAACTTAGGTTTAGGTTTACCCCCTAGGATCTCGGCAGGTCCTATTCGCCAGCTGTGTGGAGAGTGGAGTGGCGGACCCAGGTGAGGGCACTGGTGTTTGGGAGCGTGGGCTCGGGCGTTTTGAGCGGGGGGGATTCGAATTTCACCGTGTCTCGGAGGGCCCTGCCCGTTCTCCCGCCCTGATTGAATGGCAGCACCCCAAGCCCTTGGGTGGCGGCTGGGTGGCAGGGTGAGTCGGGTGCTGAGGCTCAGGGTCCCCAATCCCCGGCGTTGCAACGCCAGGCCCCTTGGGATGGGCCCCTCGGGGGTCGATCTAGGGTTACAGTTAGCCCCCCGGAGACCGGTGGACCCGATCAGTGTCTGTGCGGCACACGGCAGGGTGGGCCGAGGTGAGGGCGCTGGCGAGCCTGAGCATGAGCCCAAGCGTTTTAGCGTGGGGGGCCTTCGAAGGTCGGTGGTGGCTTGGAGGGACCTGCCCATTCACCCGCTCTGAATGACCAGCGGGGCCCCTAGTGGCTCAGGTGGCTGAAGGGCAGCAGGGTGAATCCAGCACTTGGGCTCAGTTGCCCCATCCCCGGCGTTGGGGCGCCAGGCTACTTGAGAAGGGCCCCTCGGGGGCCGACCTACAGTTACGGTTAGCACCCAGGAGGCTGGCAGGCCCTATACACCGCCTGTGCGTGGAGCGGAGAGTTGGGCCGAGGTGAGGACGCTGGTGAACATGAGCCTGGGCACAAGCATTTTGGTTCTGGGCGCCATCGAAGGTGGGCGGGGGTTCGGAGGCCCCTGCCAGTTCTCCCACCCAGAATGAATGGCGGCGCCCCTAGCGGGCCCTGTGGGGCAGGGTGGCAGGGTGCACTCGGCCCTGGGGCTTGAGGGTCGCCAATCCCCGGCATTGCGCTGCAAGACTCCTTAGGAAGGGACCCTCAGGGGCCGTCCTAGGGTTAGGGTTAGTGCCCAGGAGGCTGGCAGGCCCGATCCGCCGGCTGTGCGAGGAGTGGAGGTGTGGGCTGAGTTGAGGGGGATGCAGAGCGGGAGCGTGGGCCCCAGCGTTTTGGCACCCTGGGCCTTCGAATGTTGCCATGTCTCGAAGGGCCCTGCCCATTCTCCTGCCCTGAATAACCAGCGGCGCCCCTAGCGGCTCCATTGGCAGTGGGGCTGCAGGGTGAGTCCTGAGCTGCGGCTCAGGGATCCCCAATCCCCAGCATTGTAGGGCCAGGCCTCTTGGGAGGGGCTTCTCATGGGCCGACCTAGGGTCAGAGTTAGCACCCAGGAGGCCAGCAGGCCCAATCCTCTGGCTGGGCGGCAAGAGGTGGGCGGGCCGAGGTAAAGGCGCTGGTGAGTGGGAGCATGGGCCCCTGCATTTTGGCGCGGGAGGCTTGAAATGTCACCGGTTTCTCCAGGGCCCTGTCCGTTCTCCCGCCCTGAATGAGCGGCCACGCCCCTAGCGGCCCGGGTGGCGGCGTTGCGGCAGCGTGAGTCTGGTTCTGGGGCTTGGGGTCCCAGATCCCTGGCGTATAGGCACCAGAATCCTTGGGAGGGACCCTGGAGGGCCGACCTATGGTTAGGGTTAGCCCACACAAGGCCGGCAGGCCGGATCCGCCCTCTGTGCAGGGAGCAGAGGGGCGGGCCAAGGTGAGGGCGCTGGGGAGCGGGAGCGTGGGCACCAGGGTTTTGGCGCGGAGAGCCTTCGAAGGTCGCCAGTGGCTCGGAGGACCCTGTCCATTCTTGCGCCCTGAATGACCAGCGGCGCCCCTAGTGGCCCGAGTGGCAGCAGGGAGGCAGGGTGAGTCTGGCGATGGGGCCTATGGTCCTAGTCCCAGGCTTGGTGGCGCCAGGCCCCTTGGGAGGGGCCCCTCTGGTTCCTGCCTAGCTTTAGGGTTACCCCCAGGAGTCCGGCGGCCTGATCCGCTGGCTGTGCATTGAGCGGAGGGGCGGGCCGACGTGAATGCGCTGGCGAGCGGGAGTGTGGGCCCAAGCGTTTTGGCGCAGGGAGCCTTCGAAGGTCACCGGGGGCTCAGAGGGCCCTGCCTATTCTCTCGCCCTGTGAGGACGTTGCCCCTACCGGGCCGGGTCATGGCGGGGTGGCAGGGTGAGTCTGGAGCTAGGGCTCGTGGGTCCCCAATCCCCAGCGTGGCGTCGCCAGGCACTTGGGAGTGGTACCTTGGGGGCCTACCTAGGGTTAGGGTTAGCCCAAAGGAGGCCGGCAGGCCCATTCTGCCGTCTGTGCGGCGAGAGGAGTGGTGGGCAGAGGTGAGGGTGCTGGCGAGCGGGAGCGTGGGCCCAAGCGTTTTGGCGTGGGGGGCCTTCGAAAGTCGCCGGGGGCTCAGAGATCCATGCCCCTTCTCCCGCCCTAAATGAGTGGCGGTGCCCCTAGCAGCCCGGGTGGCGGTGGGGCGGCTGGGTGAGTCTGGTGCTCATGCTCGTGGGTCCCCAATCCCCGGCGTGGCGGAGCCAGGACCCTTGGAAAGGGCCCCTCGGGGGCCGACCTAGGTTTAGGGTTAGCCCCCAGGAGCCCAGCAGGCCCTGTCCGCCAGCTGTGTGTTCGAGCGGAGGGGCGGGCTGAGGTGAGGGCAATGGTGAGCGGGAGCGTGGGCCCAAGCCTTTTGGCACAGGGGGCCTTCGAAGGTCACGGGGGGCTCAGAGGGCCCTACCCCTTCTCCTGCCCCGAAGGACCGGCAGCGCCCCTAGCAACCCGGGTGGCGGCGGGGTGGCAGTGAAAGTCCAGCACTGGGGCTGGATTGTCCCCAATCCCCGGCGTGATGGCGCCAGTCCCCTTGGGAGGGGCTCCTCAGGGGCTGAACTAGGGTTAGGGTTAGCCCCCAGGAGGCTGGCAGGCCCGATCTGACGGCTGTGTGGCGAGCGGAGGGTGGGTCCCAGGTGAGGGCAATGGTGAGCGGGAGCGTGGGCCCTAGCATTTTGGCGTGGGTTGCCTTCGAAGGTCGCAGGGGGCACGGAGGGCCCTGCAAGTTCTCCCACTCTGAATGAGGATGGCGACCCTAGCGGGCCGGGTCTCGGCAGGGCAGCAGGGTGAGTCCGGCGTTGGTGTTCGGGGGTCCCCAATCCCCAGCGTGTTGGTGCCAGACCCCTTCGGAGGGGCCCCTTGACAGCCAACCTAGGGTTAGGGTTAGACCCCTGGAGGCCGCCAGGCCCGATCTGCTGGTTGTGCGGCTTGCGGAGGGGCTGGCCGAGGCGAGGGCACTGGTGAGCAGAAGCGTGGGCCGAAGCATTTTGGCACGGGGGGCCTTCAAATGTCACCGGTGGCTCGGATGGCCCTGCCCATTCTCCCGCCCTGAATGACCGGCGGTGCCCATAGTGACCCGGGTGGCAGCGGGGGCATGGTGAGTCCGGCGCTGGGGCTCAGGAGTCCCCTTTCCCCGTCGTTGCGGCACCAGGCCCCTTGGGAGGGGCCACTAGGGGGCCGACATAGGTTTAGGGTTAGCCCCCAGAAGGCCCACAGGCCGGATCCGCCAGCTGTGCGGCGAGCGGAGGGGAGGGCCGAGGTAAGGGCGCTGGCCAGCGGGAGCGTGGGGCCAAGCGTTTTGGTGTGGGGGGCCTTCGAAGGTCGCAGGTCGCTAGGAGGGCCCTGCCTGTTCTCCCTCCCTGAATGAACGGCGGCGCCCCTAGCGGCCCAGGTGGCGGTAGGGCGGGAGGGTGAGTCCGGCGCTTGGGCTCGGGATTCCCCAATCCCTGGTGTTGCGGCAATAGGAACCTGGATGGGCCCCTCGGGGGCCCACCAATGGTTAGGGTAACACCCAGGAGGGCTGCAGTCCAGATCCACTGGCTCTACAGCGAGTGGAGGGGCGGACCGAGGTGAGGGCGCAGGCGAGCGGGAGCATGGGCCCAAGCATTTTGGCACTGGGGGCCTTCGAATGTCACCAGGGGCTCGGAGGAATCTGCCCGTTCTCCCTCCCTGAATGACCGACGGTGCTCCTAGCGGCCCGGGTGGCGGGGGGGCGACATGGTGAGTCCGGCGCTGGGGCTCGGGGGTCCCCAATCCCAGGCATTGCGGTGCCAGGCCCCTTCGGAGGGGCACCTAAGGGGACAACCTAGGGTTCTGTGTAGCCACCAGGAGGAGTGCAGGCCTCATCCGCTGGCTCTGTGGCGAGCGGAGGGGTGGGCCGAGGTGAGGGCGCTGAGGAGCAGGAGCGTGGGCTCGAGCGTTTTGGATGGGGGGGGCCTTCGAAGTTCGCCACGGGTAAAGAGGGCCCTGCCCGTTCTACCGCCCTGAATGACCAGCGGCACCCCTAGCGGCCCGGGTGGTGATGGGGCGGCAGGGAGACTCCGGCGCTGGGGATCGGGGCTCCCTAATACCCGGCATTGCAGCCTCAGGCCCCTTGGGACGGGCCCCTCGGTGGCAGACCTAGGGTTAGGGTTAGCCCCCAGGAGGCTGCCAGGCTCGTTCCGCCCATGTGCGGTGAATGGAGGTGTGGGTTGAGGTGAGGTAGCTGGCGAGTGGGGGCATGGGCCAGAGCATTTACGCTTTGGCTTGGGGTGCCTTCGAAGGTTGCAGGAGGCTTGGAGGGTCCTGCCCGTTCTGTCGCCCTGAAGGACTGGTGACGCCCCTAGTGCCCCATGTGGCGGCAGGGTGGCACGGTGCATCCGGCGGTGGGACTTGGGGGTCCCCAATCCCTGGCATGCAGCGCCAGGCCACTTGGGAGGGGCCCTTCGGGGGCAACTTGGCATAGGGTTAGCCCCCAGGAAGCCCGCAGGCCCGATCCGCCAGCTCTGCCGCGAGAGGACGGGTGGGCCGAGGTTAGGGCGCTGGGGAGCAGGAGCGAAGGAGCCAGAGTTTTTGCACAGGGGCCTTTGAAGGTCACAGGGGGATCGGAGGGCCTTGCCCGTTCTCCCTTCTTGAATGACTGGCAACACCCGTAGCGCCCTGGGTGCTTGCGGGGTGGCAGAGTGAGTCCAGCACTGGGGCTCGGGGGTCCCAAATCCCCGGCATTGTGGTGCCAGGCTCCTTGGGAGGGGCCCCTCGGGGGCCGACCTCGGGTTAGGGTTCTTCCACAGGAGGCCGGCAAGCCCGGCGCTAAGAGGCTCTGGCAATGTAACAAAGATGCCATACACTTATCTGAAAGAAATAACAGTGTACAGGAACCCTCTTAGCCCTAACATCATCCTTTGTGAATATGGAAGCCAACCCCAAAGTGCTCGTGGAAGTCTGACGAAAGGGCTAAGCACTTTTCTCTGAGTTACCACACTGTACAGGGAAAGACCAATGTACATCATCTTTCACGAGTAGGAAGCATTAATGAAAACGTTCTGGAATTTCGAGGACTCTGACCCATCCTTATTGGTAATAAACCATCGTGTACAGGAAAACACCTTCAACTCTCATCAGCCTCCTCAATCCTGATTCCGATTCAACTTTGGGTGTGTAGGACTAGGGAAATGTCCACATCTTATTGCTAAGAAAAACGATGTCAGGGTAATGCCCTTCAAGTCACCTCAGCCTTCCTGAAGACGGAAGCAGGAATCAAGGTGGTTATGTTACCATGAGGTAAGGAAGATGAGCATATAAGTGAGAAACAACAGTGGGCAGGACCTCTCTTCCAACGAACAGTATCTTTGCTTAATGTTGAATCCCTATGGTAAGTGGTTGTGGGCATTTGTGAGGTCAAAATCTTAAGTGTTTTGTAAAACCTCTTGGTCATTCACAGATGAGACTAAGGTAGTTGGGGACTCCTAGGCAGTGATTTGTCCACTGTCAAAAATATGAAAAGATAAAGGAGACAGATGAGGTCTCCTCAGGCATTGTCCTTTATCCTCATCCTCCGTGAGGATGGCCATCTCTGGACAGCTCAGTGGCAGGGTCTCATTCACAGTGGGGGCATCTGTTCCTCACAGACATGAGGCAGGGAAATGGATTTGGTTCTCTGTGCCAGCCCAGCCACAGCTGAGTGTCACAGCACCCTCTCGTGGGCTCATAAGAGTTTCACTGTCACCAGGCAGGTCATTGTATTTGATAAACCACTGTGAGAGTTTGCAATGGCCTTCATCTGCAACCTCCTAGAAGCAAATGCAGGTCTCTGGTACCATGTGAAGTCATGTGAAGGCATTGTGAGAAAGTGTCCTTTTGCTTAAGGAAAACATGACTGGGGCTCCTGGCTGACTCAGCCAGTTAAGCATGTGCCTTTGGCTCAGGTTATGATCCCAGGGTTCTGGGATCGAGCCCGGGCTCCCTGCTCAGCAGGAAAGGAGGTAGGGAAATAGCTTAAAACCCACAGAGAATGTGAATAAACGGGAGTGAGATGGAACTTGGTCTGTGTTTTGCTTTAGGGATTGGAAGTTAGTTTTTTCTCAATTGTGATTGTTCTTGAAACTGAAAAGCTGTATTGGTTTTTTTTTTTTTACCTTTAATTTTTTTCTAATAATAATTTTTTATTTTGATATGTTAGTCACTATACAGTATTTCCTTAGTTTTTGATGTAGTGTTCCCTGATTCATTATTTGCATATAACACCCAGTGCTCCATGCAATATGTACCTTCCTTAATACCCATCACTGGCCCATCCCAATCCCCCACCCCTCTCCCCTCTGAAGCCCTCAGTTTGTTTCCCAGAGTCCATAGTCTCTCGTGGTTCATTCCCCCTTCTGTTTAGGGTCCATTGTCTAAAGGGACAGACAGTGGAAGTTCACCAAATATAAGATCGAAATTTCATTGTTCATTATAGATGCCGCCAAGTAGTTCCCAGACATTTCATTCTACTGTAGTAATTCATTATACCTGTGCAGGTGCACGTGGAAGACAATTGATGCATGTAGAGTGGTAATAAAACACGCCCCTCAGTAGTAGAATAATAGAGGATGCACATGTGTAAAATTATTCGACTACAGCTTCCATGCTTTCCCTTTGGTTCCTTATTATCTATGAAATTGGACAATTTTTGTTCTCTAGGCCTAAAACTCATTGTCAGTATTCAGAGTTTTTCAATGCTGATCTTCTCCTGTAAAAGTTACCAAAAACCTAAAATATGTATGAACTTTAAAAAATGCTATATTGAAAATTACAGCAGGGAAGTTCAATTTTGTGAATATTGTGTCAATGGATCTCTATTTTGACATCAGTGTTCATTAGAAATGATGACATTTCATGTGAGTATAAATATCAATGTGTAAAAGAAAAGGTAGGAAGAACCTTGAATGTTTAAGTAATTGGTGAAATGACAGGTGTGTGTGTGTGTGTGTGTGTGTGTGTGTGTGTGTGTGTGTGTGTAATTGATTTTCAGTGAATGGTTCAGCTTCTTGTAGGACCTCCGAGAGAGCCCAGGTGAACCTTTCAATGGGTTGGTATCTGTTTTCAGAACATGGGAATCTCTTAGTCCAATAGTCAATCAGGCAAGCTTTGAGGTCTTGAAGAGTTTCAGTCCTCAGCGATGGTGTTGCAGACCCTTGTGAGCAAACCCTAGGGTATGCTCAGAGCCCTCATTAGCTGGTACCACGGTGTGACGATGTCAGACAGCATTTCCCAAAGAAGTACCTCTTGAGTCTCTGTCCTTGTCAGTTCCCTACACTTCCTTACACTAGTTATGTGATCAGTGTGTTTCAGGATAATCCCCACATGTGATTTTTGCTATTTCCTACTAGTCCTATCTGTTTCTCATCTTCTTCTTTTATGGTAGGGGTTGGGAAGCAACCTGTGTGGTGTAGGAAGGGGTGTGGTAGTTGTCTGCCTTCAGAGGACCGAATGATGCCTAGAAATTGTACTGTAGTTTGAGGTCAATTGTCCACCCTCTGAGTGTCAGGAATTCCATCACTTTACTTTGATGCTAGTCTGTTCTTCAAGCTTCCTCAGAAATAAGGACGTCATCCATCTAGGGAATACTGGTTTGTGTGTATGTTTTCATTTTAGGAAAGGCCTTGCTGTTCCTGAAAATAATACTGCAGAGCACCCTTTCCTGTTCTTATTGGCCATCAGTCAATCTTTTTTGAAATATTCGTTTATAAATAGACTTTCTATGGTTGATGAGCAGGAATTCTTTATTGACAAGTCTTTGTCAGTGTGTGTATTGCAAATCTTTACTTCCCAGAATGCAGTTCACTTTTTCATTTTCTTATGGTCATAAGATAAGGAGAAATGTCACATTTTTATGAAGTCCCACTGAATTCTTTTAAATGGTTAGTGCACCCTATGTCCTACCCAAAGATTGACAGGTTCTACGTTTTCTTTCAGAAACTGTCCAATGGGAAGCTACAATCCATCTCAAATTTATAAATTGCATTTTTAATTCTAATAGGGTATTTATAGACTGTTTTGGATTTTCTATGTACACAATCGTATTATCTGTGAATAATCACAATTATCCCCTCAATTCTTATACTTTTTGTTTTTCTTGCCTTCTAACACTGGTAAATTCTCCGATGCACCGTTGAATAGAGCAGCATTGTTTGAAGATTTTAATATACCTTTCTCAATATCTGACAGAAAAAGCAGACAAAACATTGGTAAAAAATGTGACCTAATTGACATATAGGGAACATTCCATAATAAGTGCAGAATACATTATTTTCAAGTGGTCATAGACTCTTTACCCAAATAGATGATAGGTGGGGCCACGAATCAAGTCTACAAATGTTAAACCCTGAAATTAACTAGATTCTATTCTTAGACCACAGGTGAATTGAGCCACAGTCATAGAGAAAAGAAAACCAAGAAGTCCTTCAATGTTTAAAATTAAATGGAACTTTTCTACATATCCTAAATGTCAGAGAGGGAATCTCAATGGAAATTCTGAACCTTTTCTACATGAGGGCTCACACACAATGATACTTTATTTGTGAAGAGCATTATAATAATCTAGATAGGAGTTGAGCCTTAAGTCAGAGTTCTGCCTGCCCCAGCCACACCTGGCCGCATTGGCCTGTGGTCCCCCTCAGCTGTCCTTTCTGGTGGCCCTGAGCTAAGGGGGTCAACATGGCCATATGGAAATGGGAAGCTCCCCACTCATAGTGATGACGGTGCCCCCTTCCCAGCTGCCCTTTTTTGGTGGCTCTGAGCTAAGGGGGTCAACATGGCCGTATGGAAATTAGAAGCTCCCCACTCTTAGTGATGACGTTGCTATCGTATCATACTCACCAGCCCAACATGATTTCTGAGTGAACTATGACACAAGAGTGACTTCTTGTCCTTCCTTCAGGTTTGAAAATCATCTGGTGAGTCATCTATTAGGAATGTGGATTCAACATGTGTTCTTTCTTCTGGAAAAGAAATAGACCCAATAGCAATTTTGGCTTCCTGAGCACCTGATCTTGAGAGACATCATACTGGCTCTTTGTAGCATTCTGCCTCTTAAACTTCAAACTAGGTATAGATATTTTTAGGCACATTTTCAGGTGGTTAGACAGGGACTCGGATGATATGAGTCACAGAGGATTTTAGTGTCAGAAACCTAAGTGGGATCCCCAAATTGACTCCAAATCCCTTGTTGTTCCATACAGGGTACTATTTCCCTCTTATCTCTGGTCTTCTCGATCTGGAAACCTATCAAGTATCAGGATTTTCTTGTCATGTGGACAACTGGAACAAATTCAGTGGGCCTTTTCACCTCTGCCCATGGTGATCATTAAGATCATTATCTCAGTGGAGGACCTCTGGGTAAGATACTCAAAGATCCTTAGGGATAGAGACAGTATAATATTTTTCTGGTATTAAAGTTACTGAAAACAACTATCTTTTTTAGTCGATTCAGGCTCTGGTATGTTCAGAGGGTGCTGTAAAACTGGTCTGAAATAGTGTTTAAAAACACTCAGCTCAGCCTCTTTACAACAGGAGCCAATGCTTATAAACATGGCTAAAATATTGTCTTATCTATGATGACTTCACAGCCATCGTAGTGTTTATATGGTATGACTGTGACTTACATTAGTCAACATTTGCAGAGAAAGAACTTAGGGCATCCAGGGGGCACTTCATGTTGAAATTAGTTTGTGACAACGAGCTACTGTGTTTTATTCTGCAGTCCAAGGGAATGGTGCCAGACATCTCTAAGGTGTCTAGCAGTTCTACAATTCTGATTTTAAGTGGTCTGTGTGCTTCAGCGATTTGGGCAGGAGAAGGGCAGGAGTCCAGAGACTGTGAACATTTCTGTTACCTGTGCTGACCATGGAGCAGGCAGGCTTTTGTGGGTATCATTTTGATTTCTTGGTACTCTTGTGAAAGGTGTTTTTGTCTCAAATTCCTCCATTTAGGAGTAATTACAATGATAAAAGGAATTTTTATCTTATATCATCTTTGGGCCCTGATCCTGGGCTCCCAGGGAAGCTATCCTTCAACATTTTACCAGCTCAAAATGGCTGGGCAAAAACCTCAAAGCATGGGCCCTATTTCTACCCCAAGCACATGTTGTACATCTGCTTCGAGGAGAAAACAATAACCAAAAAATGCCAACATAAATATAAGAAAAAATAAAGAACCTCTTTGGCTCCCATAAGATTAAGGTCATACTGACATGTACATACTGAAAACATAAGAAAGAATCTGTCACTTTCTGTATCTAAGAAGATCCTCATTGTGGTGTGTAACTCTGTATGTAAAACAAAACAGAAAAAAATATATAAGCCTGCCCCAAATGTTCCTTCCCCGGAGCACTCCCTTCTTGGTGAAGATTGTGTCTCCCAGACAGTTGTCCTGACTTGGGTTTGAATAAAGGTCTCTTCCTTTCTCTCTAAAATGTTTTTAAAAGTTCATTCACGCAGTGTCGACAATAACAGTGTTTTCTATTTAAGTGAGAAATAAATGTTTCACTCTAGTTGCATTGGGAATAGACGAATTGAGGGTTTCTTTAGAAGAGTAAGTCTGCCTTCCAGAAAAGGCAAGCTCATTGGTCTATTGAGAATGAAGATAATTACTGCTAAACAACAAGTATGTGTTGCCCCTTCGCCCAGAAACCAAAGCAGGTGTGCAGGCTTTAGGTCAGAGGTGCCTTCTTCTCCCAGCTGACAGCACTTCTTGCTCTGGCTCCAAGACACCCGAGGTTTTGAAGGTCAGCATCAGAGTCAGCGAGGCAGCTTGTCACGGGACGCCAGTGTTTAGAGAAAGCACAGGTATGTTTAGCAAAATGTCCTAACTATGTCAGGGCTGGAGGTAAAACCTCTCATTATCCCAAAACCTCCTGGGCTTTTCTCTTTTCTCTAGTGGAGCCACAAAGTAAAATTGAAGTAGCTGTCAGCATTCTGGGTTTGGTGCAAGAATTACTTAGTTTCCGTGCTGGTAGAACTTTGCAGGGAATCACAATTTCTCTGTCCATTTATTGCTTACAAATGTATTTTGACCATCTGTTTCCTAAGAACCCTCTTTTATTAGAAAGGGGAGGTGAGATTCACTCTGTGCCTGTTTGTAACATCTAATTTCTTCCTTCATCTAACAGTGTTTATTCAGTTGGGCCTAAGATATGGTTGAGTGGCCAGCATCTAGGGTTAGGTGGCTTTTTTTCATCTGATACAGACTTGGATGATGTCATTTGACAAAGGTGATGTTTCATCATTGATTAGTTTATTCATCAGAAGAGTTAAAATTAGGGTGGTGGGAAAATTGAAAATTATCCAAGGCGGCCTATTCCTGTTTAAAAGTTGAGCTTGACTTTCTAGTTTTACTAAATGTATTATCTCAATATTTTGAGGTGCCATATTCTCTCTGTAGTTTCTTTGGCGGTGGAGTCAGAAGGAGAGTCTGGGAATTCTTTTGAATAGTGGCATGCTGGTGGCTTCAAGGGGCTTGGCGTCAGGAGCCTTGGGGTGAAGTCTGCAACTGCTTGCCTGACCCTGGGTGCATCTCCCAGAGGTTTTGTTTCCTCTTATGAAATTGCCGGCAGATAATGTTCTGCTTAAAGGGGAACCCTCCCATCCTGTTGGTGGGAATGCAAAGTTGTGCAGCCAGTCTGGGAAACAGTGTGGGGGTTCCTCAAAAAGTTAAACATTGAACAACCACATGATCCAGCAATTGCTCTCCTAGGTATTTACCCAAAGGATACAGAAATGCAGATTCAAAGGGGGAACATGCACTATGATGTTTATAGCACCAATGTCCACAGTAGCCAAACTATGGAGAGAAACCCAAAGTCCATGCACTGATGATTGGATAAAGCAGATGTGGGATACATATATATATATATGTATATATATAATGGATTATGACCCAGCTTCAAAAAGAATGAAATCTTACCATTTGCAAGGATGTGGATGGATCTAGAGTATATTAAGCTAAGCAAAATCAGTGAGGAAAGACAAATATCCTATCTCTCACACTTGTGGAATTTCAGACAGAAAATAGATGAACAGAGTTGAGGGGTGATGAGAGAGGCAAACAAGGAAATAGACTCAACCTTGGAGAAGAAACTGAGTGTTGCTGCAGGACAGGGACATGGGAGGAAGAGTTAAATGGGTGAGGGGTATTAAGGAGGGCACTTGTGATGAGCACTGGGTACTGTATGCAGATGAGGAATCACTAAATCCTACCCCTGAAGCGAATATTCCATGGCATGTGAACTAACTGGAATATAAGTAAGAGAAGAAAGCAAAAAAGTGTTCTGCTTCATGAAGAGTGAGGTAAAATTGTAGTGATTTGGGCTGTACTATTCTATAGAGGATAGATGGAAAACACCCTGTTGTAGGATACACTAGTTTCTTATCACATAAGGAGTCCTCAGAAAGCTGCAATGAAAGATTCAGATCTCAGAGCATGTTCATGTTCCACTGATATGTTACAGTTTGCACAGGTAGGAAAGAAGGTGGAGAGAAAGGCAACAGAAGGGGAAAGTAGGTGTGAACCTTTCATTAGTTAGCATTATAGCTTTCTCATGAAAGCCTTGCGCCAGTGTTATTTTGGAAGAAGAGGAGGAATCCGGGAGCTTTGCAGGAGACAGGGGAGTTCCAGGTCTGGGTAAAGCTGACAGGGGTCTCAGAGGAGAGCTGAATGCATTCTGCAGCAGGGTGTGGGCAGGGTGGGCTCCAGGGGTGGATATTAGTCTCCTGGATGAGAGTTGTGGCAGGTGAGTGCTGTGTGCAAGTTCCTGGTTGAGGACAAGTGAGGCACAGGCGGAGAGCTGGCAGAGAACCTTCTTCTGGGCCACCAGCCTCACCCAACACACAGCCTCATCTTCTGTCCCTGTCACTCCAATTCACACTTCTCGAAAGGTGAGTGAGAACACATGAAGAGCATTCTGAAGAGAAGGGAAAGCATGTGCAAAGTCTCTGGGGCAGGAGAATTCCTGTTATGTCCAGGAGCAACAAGAAGACCCTGTGGCCACAGGAGACAGCTTAGGACATGAGCTCAGAGAGGTGAAAGAGTGTGACAGAAAGCTATTCCAGGGCTATAACCCCTTGAGATGCTGTTTCACTGGGCCATCCTGGCTACAGTGTTGAGAACAGATGACAGAGGGTTGAAGATGGCAAGGCAGGTCAATGACGAAGCTTTTCCAGGAACTCAGGCACTTGGGACCAGACAGGTGGCCTTGGATGGAGTGGTTAGAACTATTCTGGGTCCATTTTGAAGATGGAGCTCACAGGATTTGCTGATGGGTTAGCTATTAGGAGCAGGAGAACAGAGGAATTGGGGTAACTCTCAGGTGTTGTGGGTTGTCCTGATCGAGAGGAAGGAGAGGGTTTCTCAGGGGGTAGGAGGTAGTCCGTGTTCTGCATGGTGAGGAAGGTGCCTTTCCCGGTGGATCTGCTGAGGTTTGTGTCTGGGAGAACCTTTCACATCTCCTCCCTCAGCAATGCTCAAGTACAAGTATACCCCACTTTTTAAACGTTCACAGTAAGACACTGGGCTTTCTTGAAAGAACTATGTTATTACCCCGCTTCAGTAAGAGGAAGAGACCTGAAGAGGATTTCCCTCTTATGAAAAAAGGTGAACAGTGAGAATCGTGTTCAGCATCTGTTTTGGGGAGAAGCACAACAGAGGCGGCGTGCACCCCAACCAGCTCCTTCCTCTGGGAACCGCTCTCCGCATCCAGCCACCAGCACTTTGAATTGTGTCTGTAAGCTTCTGCTGTGCTTCATCATCATTTATGCTGGGCCTCTGTTAGAAACTTGTGTGCTGAGGCCTATGAAAAGCCAAAGAGAAGGAATTTTGGAGTCTGAGCACACTGTCTAATTGTTCGTTTAAATTAATGGTCATTCCTTCTTGACACCATTTCTGCTGTGCAAGGTTTCTCAGAAGCCCTGTACTTTCAAAGAGCAGGGAAACCTATACCCCATGCTGCGGGATTAGTTTTAGTCTCCATGCCTGACAGAACATTTCATGACTGTAGGATTTTCTCACTCAAACATTGAGACTTTGACCACCTTCACCCGTTTCTACCACCCCATCCCCAAATCTGGCACCTACCAACCTGCTCTCAGTATCTATGCGTTCAGTATTTGTTTATTCCACGTGGAATGTACATGAGAGCATCTGGTATTGGTCTTTGTGTGTCTGAGTTACTTGGCATAAGGCCCCCAAGGTCTGTGTTTCCATGTCTGGTTCTTGTGAATAATGCTGCAGTGAACGTGGGAGTGCATCTGTCTTTTTGAGGCAGCATTTTTGTGTTCTTCAAATCAATACTCAATAGAGCCATTACTGAGTCATGGGGTAGTTGTATTTATTTTTTCAGGAACCTCCATACCGTTTGTCACAGTGGCTGCACCAATTTCCACTCCCACCAACAGTGCACAGTGTCTCCTCGTCTGCACACCCTTGACCCCACCTGGTGTCTGTCTCTGGGACAATTGCTGTTCCAACAGTTGTGAGAGGATAGCCGATTGTGGGTTTGACTGATGTTTCTCTGACGATGATTAGTGATGTCGAACAACTTTTTCTGTCTGTTGGCACCTGTGTGCCATCTTTGGAAAGTATCTATTCACATATTCCTCCCATTTTTTATATAGTTTTTTTTTTTGTTTTGATTTGCATGAGTGTTGTGTGTATTTTGGATATTAGCCTCTTCTCACACATATGATTCGCAGATATTTTTTTCTTATTGGGTCAGTGGCCTTTTAAGTTTTTGCTGGTTTCTGTTGCTGTGTGGAAGATTTCAGTTTAATGTTGTTCCACTTGTTTATTTTTGCTTTTGGTGCCTTTGCATTTGGTGTCCGATCTGAAGACTCTTTGCCAAAACCAATGTCGAGAGACTTAGTACCTGTGTCTTCTTGGAGGTTTATGGATTCAGGTCTTATGTTCAAATCATTCATCCATTAAAAATTTTGTGTGTGGTGTAAGAAAGTGACCCAGTTATATTCTTCTGCATTTAGTGTCCATTTGCCTGTTACCGCTCACTGAAGAGACAGTCCTTCCCTCATGGCATATCTTCTGCTGCTGTGTCGTAAGTTAGGATCATCTACATGTGGGTAAGTTTCTGAGCTTTCTGTACTGTTCCACTGACCTGGTGTCTGTGTTTATGCCAGTACCATCCTGTTTTGATGACAACAGCTTTATAATCCTGCTTGAAATCCAGGAGTGTGTTGACTGCACCTCTTTCTCCAGGTTGCTTTGTGGATTTGGTGTCTTTTGTGATTCCATATAAGTTTGAGGACTGTTTTCTATTTCCTTGAATAATGACACAGGAATTCAGATAGGCATTTCATCACATCTGTCGATTGCTTTGGGTACGATGGACATGTTCACATAATTAAATCTTCCAGTTAAGGAGCATGGCGTATGCTACCATTTGTTTGTGTTGCCTTCCAAATCTTTGACCCATACATTCTGCCCCCCTCGACACACATATTTTTCATTTCTTTTCTGCCATGTGTTGAGTGTACTATGTCTTTCTCATTCTTGGTTACTTTTATTCCTAGATTTTTTTTATGGAATTGTAAATGGCGTTGCTTTTTTAATTTCTCTTTGCGAAAGTGTGTCATCAGTATACAGAAATGCAAGAAGTTGGGTCATCTGGGTGGCTCCATAATGGAAGCGTCTACCTTCAGCTCAGGTCATGATCCCAGAGTTCTGGGATCGAGCCCCGTGTTGGGCTCCCTGCTTAGCAAGGGTCTGCTTTTCCCTCTTTCTGACACTCCCCCTGTTCGTGCTTTTTCTCTTCCTGTCAAATAAATAAATAAAATTTGAAAAAAATAATGACAACAGGTCTCTGCATATTGACTTTATATCCTGCAGCTTTCTTGAATTTTTTTATTCTAACAGGTTTTTTTTTGTGGAATCTTTCGAGATTTCATGTCATTTGCAAATTGTGCCAGTTTTTCTGTATGGATTTCATATCTTTCTCTTTTTTTAAAATTGTTATTCACCCTACAGTACTTCATTTGTTTTTGATGTAGTGTTCCATGATTCATTGTTTGCATATAACACCTAGTGCTCATTATGACAAGTGCCCTCCTTTTTTTTTAAGAATTTATTTATTTATTCAACAGAGATAGAGACAGCCAGCGAGAGAGGGAACCCAAGTAGGGGGAGTGGGAGAGGAAGAAGCAGGCTCACAGCAGAGAGCCTGTTGTGGGACTCGATCCCATAACGCCAGGATCATGCCCTGAGCTGAAGGCAGACGCTTAACCGGTGTTCCACCCAGGTGCCCCCTGCCTTGTTAATTTTAACCATTCTAACTGGTGTAAGGTGGTATCTCATTGTCGTTTTGATTTGTATTTGCCTGATGGCAAGTGATGTGGAGCATTTTTTCATGTGTCTGTTGGCCATTTGTATGTCTTCTCTGGAGAAGAATCTCTTTGTGTCTTCTGCCCATTTTTTGGGTGTCGAGTTTGAGGAGTTCTTTATAGATCTTGGATACCAGCCCTTTATCTGTAATATCATTTGCAGATATCTTCTTCAATTCCATAGGTTGCCTTTTTGTTTTGTTGATCGTTTGCTTTGCCGAGCAGAAGTTTTTATCCTGATGAAGTGCCAATAATTCATTTTTGCTTTTATTTCCTTTGCCTTTAGAGATGTGGCTTGCAAGAAGTTATTGTGTCCAAAGTTGAAGAGTTCTTTTGATTTTGATATGATACAGGAATCCATTATCTTTCTTTCCTGATTGTATTCGAGTCCTCTGTCTTTCTTGGTGAGTCTACCTAAGTTTGTCAGTTTGTTTTTCTTTCCAAAAAAGGCAGCTCTCATTTTCATTGTTTTTTTTTTTTTGTCTTTTTCATCTCTGTTGGATTTATTTATGCCTTCCTTTTTGTTATTTCCTTATTTCTACTAATTTGGGGCTTTGTTGGTTGTTTTTTTTTTTTAATTCTTTACCACATAAATCAGGTTGTTTATTGGAGAGCATTCTCATGGATTGATGAAGACTTGAATTTCTATGAATATCCCCCATAAAGCTACTTTTGCTGCATCCCATAAGTTTTTATAGGTTGTCTTTTTCATCAGTGTCAAGGTACTTCTAAAATTTTTTTGATTTCTTCTTTGACTGTTGGTTCAGTAGCATGTTGTTAAATCTCCACATATTTTTTTAAGATTATTTAAGTATCTGACAGAGAGTGAGACAGCGAGAGAGGGAACGCAAGCAGCGGGGTGGGAGAGGGAGAAGCGGGCTTCCCACTGAGCAAGGAGCCTGATTCGGGGCTAGATCCCAGGATCCTGGGATCACGACCTGAGCTGAAAGCACATCCTTAACGACTGAGCCACCCAGGCCCCAAAAATCTCCACCTATTTTTGACTGTCCCATTTTTTTCTTGAGACTGATTTCTAGTTTCATATCATTGTGGTTGGACAAGATTTGAAGCAGAAGGTGAAGAGAGCATTCAGATGAAAGGTTTGTTTCCTGGAGGGTTTTCTGTGGGCAGACCATGAGTTCAGTGGGCAGGAGGAAGGTTTTATGAGATGGGGGGTGGGGATAACCCTTGTTAGAATTACTGACTACTACCATGCAGGCTGTGTGCTACCGTTCACACCATAGTCCTGATGGACTTGTACTTCATTAGAAATATTTTCTAGGAGGTGTAGGCATAGCCTTCACTTAAAGAAAGATGCCATGTGTGTTCATGGCATGACCCCAGGTCAGCAACCAGGATGTATGGTATTGTGGGGGATCAGAACCAGGCTTTCTGTGGGAAGTGACAGAAATAAGGTATGGTGAGCTCCATGACCATAGGTGAGGTCCCGAGTGTCCCACTTGGTGTTGGGTTCTATGGATCTGTCTCATCAGGTGCTGTGGAATTCAGGGACACCCTCCTGTCTGTGGATTTGTGTGGAGACAGGTAGACATCAGTGTCTGGCCAGGCACGAGGGTTGCACTGGACCACCACCAGTGGTGCAGCGTGAGGGGGAGCCACTGCTTGGTTTCCAGGAAAGCTGACCAGGGTCTGTGACCATGATTCCTAACAGCTGCAAGGGGAGAGGCTGCCGGGGGTGGTGCACACTTCCTAGAGTTGTGGTCAGGACTAGTCTGGAGCACAAAAAGTCAGCCACACCGGGCACAGAAGGCACCCAGTCAGTGTAGCTGTGGGCACTGCTCCCATGGTACTTTCGGGCCAGCTCAATGCAGCCACCTCCTGCTTTTCATCATCATCTTCAAGGTCATGTGCCTCTGCTCTTGCCCCATGGCTTCCGGCGTATTGTCCGTCCTCCATCTGGCCCTTGTCCCTCGTGCCCTGTGCAGTCCGATGCCAGGGTAGCCTTCTTGAGACAAATATCTGGCCCTGATGGAACACTTCCATGGATCTCCTGTGATGCGAGGATGATGCCCTGCCCTGGAAGGGGGCTGCTGGTCCCCAATCAGTAGAGCCATGTCTCCCTCTTCAGCATGGCCTGCCCTCCCCTCAGTCTTCTTCAGGGAAGCTCTCCCCACTTCCTGAGATGACAGCTCTGAACTTAAAAATGAATGTTATTTTACATATCTCTATGCCTTAATTCATCCATGGCATGTCTTTCAACCCCGTTAGTGGGTTTTTTCTTTTTTAGCAGTTCTGAAGGGCTGTCTGGTCAAGGAGGGGATGACCTGGGTGGGGCAGCTTTCCCTCTCATCTCCCTCAGCATGTCTCTGAGCCCTGGGGCCAGCTGTCCCAGTGAGGATTGTGGAACCCGAGCCAGCCCATCCTGAGCCCAGGCTGTGGCAGCTCATAGACTGATGCATGTTGGTGGGCAGGTGGCATGGGCCAGGGGTAGGCAGTGTCTCCTTCTCATTCCTTCCCTCCCTTCCTCCCAGAGGTAGCTCAGAGCAGCCTTCAACCCCTGCATCTCCAGATCCCTTGACTTATGCCTCCTGTGTTCAGCTGGTGACCTTGGAGTTTTGCATGGATTCTACCTCCCGTACCCTCTCCCGTAGCAGTTCCTGGATCAGGGGAGAGGTCGGACCCTTGTCTGTTTTTGGTCTTCTTCCTGTCCCGCACCAAGCCCACTCACATTTGCATCTTCCATGTATGTGCTTGGAAGCAAGCCCATCCATAGGGAACCTATTACCCAAATGGATCCAGGCAATGAACATTGAAGTAGAGATCCAGGATCCATAATAAACCTGCTCGGAAACCTGTCCCAAAGTCTGTGACTCTCTCACACTGAAACAGAAACAGTAATAGCTTTCTGGACTGTGAAGTGACATGTGTCTCTACTTCCAATCTTGAATGCATAGGTGCTGAGCCTGGACTGAAAAGGACCATGGCTCCCGTGGGCTGGAATCCATGGTAAGAACTCAGTGAAATCTGAATTTGAGGCATGGAGTGAATAATTATTGTAGAGTGAATCCTCCCAAGTAGGGCTTATGCACATTGCACAGGAAAAGCTTTTTCAAAGAGGTTCCTGAAAGAAAAATCTTGTTTAAAATTTATTTTAATTCCAGTAGAGCTAACATACAGTGTTACATTCGTTTCAGGTGTACAATAGAGTGATTCAGTAATTCTATATACTACTCAGTGGTCATCAAGAAAAGCGTCCTCTTAATCCCCTTCATCTATTTCACTCATCCCTCTATCCACCTCCTCTCTGGTAACCATCCGTTTCTTCTCTATTGTTAAGAGTTTGTATTTTGGTGTGTCTCCTTTTTCTCTTTTAGTTATTTATTTTTGTTTGTTTCTTAAATTCCCCATTAGAGTGACATCGTATGGTATTTGTCTTTCTCTGACTGACTGATTTTAGTTAGGATAATACTCTCTAGCTCCATCCATGTGTCTGCAAATGGCAAGGTTTCATTCTTTTTCAAGCCGAGTAATACTCCATTGTGTGTGTGTGTGTGTGTGTGTGTGTGTGTGTGTGTGTGTGTGTGAATACTCACATCTATCCTCTCATTTGTCAATTTTTCTACAGACACTTGGGTTGCTTCCATATTGTGATATTGTAAATAATGGTGCAAGAAACATAGGGGTGCACGTATCCTTTTAAGTTACTCTTTTCCTATTCTTTGGGTAAATACGAGTAGTGTGATTGTTGGATCGTAGGGTAGTTCTATATTTAATTTTTTGAGGAACCTTCATACTGTTTTCCACGGTGGCCACCACAGTTTGCATTCCCACCCACAGTTTGCGAGGATTCCCCTTTATCCACATCCTCCCAACACCTGCTCTTTGTTGTGCTTTTGATGTTAGCCATTCTGACAGGTTTGAGATATTACCTCATTGTCCTTTGGATTTACATTTTCCTGATGATGGGTGATGGTGAACATCTTTTCACGGGACTGTTGGCCATTTGTATTTCTTCTTTGGAGAAATGTCTGTCCATGTCCTCTGCCTATTTTTTAACTGGATTATTTGTTTTTTGGGGGGTCGAGTAGTATCAGTTGTATATGTTTTGGACACTATCCCTTTATTGCATATGATCTTTGCAAATATCTTCTCCCTTTGAGTAGGTTGTCTTATTATTTTTACATTTTCATTGTTCTTCTGCCGTGTGGAAACTTTTTATTTTGCTGTATTCCCAATAGTTTATTTTTGCTTTCATTTCCTTTGCCTCAGGTCACAGTCTAGAAAAACGTTGGTATGGTCCATGTCAAGAAGTTACTGTCTTCCCTCCTGTAGGATTTTTATGGATTCAGGTCTCATATTGAGGTCTTGAAACTGTTTTGTGTTTGTCTTTATTGTGTAAGAAAGCAGTCTAATTTCATTCTTTTGTGCGTAGCTGTCTAGTTTTCCCAACACCATTTGTTGTAGAGAATGTCCTTTTCCCTTTTGATATCGTTGCTTGCTTTGTGGAAGATTCATGGACCACATAATTGTGGGTTTCTGTCTGAACTTGTATCCTGTTCCTTTGGTCGCTGTGTCTATTTTTGTGCCGTACTGTCTTGTTAGGATGACTGCAGCTTTGTAGTATAACGTGAAATCTGAAATTGTGAGTCCTCCAGCTTTGTTTTTCTTTTCCACATTGCACTGGCTGTTCGGAATCTTTAGTGGTTCCATACAAATGTTTAGGATTGTTTATTCGAAGTCTTTTGTTCTTTAATTTAAATTCAGTTAGCCAACTTACAGTACATCATTAGTTTCAAATGTAGTCTTCAATAAATTTTCAGTTGTGTGTAACACCCAGTGCTCATTGTATCGTGTGACCTCCTTAATGCTACTCACCCAGTTACATCCCCCCCAACTTCTCCTCCCACATTCATCAGTTTCTTGCGATAGTTATGAGTCTATCATGGGTTTTCTCCCTCTCTGATGACTTCCCATTCTATTTTCCCTTCCTTCCCCTATGGTCTTCTTCCTTGTTTCTGATATTCCACATAGGAGTGAAAGCATATGATCATTGTCTTTCTTTCATTGACTTATTCCACTCAGCATAATACCCTCCAGCTCCACCCAGGTCGGTGTGATGGTAAGTATTCATCCTTTCTGATGGCTGAGTAATATTCCATTATATATATGATCCACATCTTCTTTATCCATTCATCTATCCATGCTCATCTGCACTCCTTCCACAGTTTGTCTATTATGGATATTGTTGCTATGAACACTGGGGTGCATGTGTCCCTTCTTCACTACCTCTGTCTCTTTGGGGTAAATACCCAGTAGTGCAATTCCTGGGACATAGGGTAGCTATATTTATAACTTCTTGAGGAAACTCTGTACCATTTTCAATAGTGGTTGTACCGGACTGCATTCGTATAGGGGTGTAAGAGGGTTCCCATTTCTCCACATCCTCTCCAACATGTATAGTTTCATGTCTTCTTATTTTTAGATATTCGGCCTCGTGTTATATGGCATTTATAGGGGTTTAGATTTGCATTTCCCTAAAGCCAAGTGATATGAAGCATTTCTGCATGTATCTTTTGGTCACCAGTACGTCGTCATCAGTGAAGTGACTTCCCATTTTAATCCATCTCAAGACCTAAAGCTGGGTAAGGCTCTGAAGCTGGATGATGCCATTGGTTGGAAGTGTGGAGAATTTCAAAAGATCTCCATGGAGAGCAAGTTTAAAGGTCAGTGTGAAGCTACTAATTGGATCCGGGGAGATCTCTGAAAGTGGGGGTTGCCTGGGATGGGCTGAGGGGGGCCCTCCGATTTTCCAATGAATCCTTTCTACAGCCCCAAATGGACAGTTTCCTGCCGTGGGGCAGGCTGATTCCTCTAGTCGTGCAGAGGTGAGCCCAATGCCTGGTGCCTTGGAGGCATGCAAACGGGGAGGGACCCTCAGCTGAGGACCCAGGGTTAGGTTAGGCCTCAAGAGACAGCAGGTCCGAACTGCCCAGTGCTCAGAGAACTCCCCGGCCGAGTGACATGACGGCACAATGGCCGGTGAGTGTGAGCCTTGGGGTTTCATCTGGAAGGGCCCACAAAGTTCAGGGTACACCTGAAGGGGCTCTCAGCGGGTGCCCCAATTCTCTTGCCCTGAATGCTCTGTTGTTCCCCAAAATGGTGGAGTTAACTGTGGGCTGCAGGCTGAGTCCTACGGTGGGGCTTGGGTGTCCCCAATCCCCCGGAGTGTGGTGCCAGGACCCTAGGGAGGGACCCCTCTGTGGCCAACCTAGGGTAAGGGTTAGGGTCCAGGAGCCCAGCAGGGACAATCTGCAAGCTGTGCGGCGAGCTCTGTGGAGGGCTGAGAGGAGGCCATGGGCGAGGGTGAGAATGGGCCTCAGGGTTGGGGAACGGGGGGGGGCTGCCAAAGGTAGGGATGGGCTCCGGGGGCCTCCCCAAGTTCTCGTGCCCTGTAGGCTCCGTAGAGCCCCAAGGGGCACGTTTTCCTGTCGGGTGGCAAGCTGAGTCCTGCGGTGGGGCACAGATATCCCAATTCCCCAGGTCTGCGGTGTAAGGCTCCTGGGGAGACCCCCAAACCTGCGGCCAGGCTAGGGCTAGCGTTAGGCCCCAGGAGCCCCTCAGGCCCAATCTGCTGGCTGTATGTCGAGCTACACAGGCTTAGGTGAGGGTGTGGGGAGGGTGAGCATGGGCCTCAGGGTTGGGGTGCGGGTGGCCGCCGATGTTCACTGGTGGCTCAGGAGGGCCCTCCTGGTTCTCCCGCCCTGAATGTTCTATGGCCTCCCAAGGTGCACGGTTTCCTGGAGGGTGGCAGACTGAGTCCTGCTGTGGGGCTCAGGTGTACTGAGTCCCCGCAACTGTGGCTCCAGGCTCCTGGGGAGGGGCCCCTCCACAGATGAACTAGGGTTATGGTTGGGGCCCAGGAACCCCGCAGGCCAGATCTGCCCACTATGTGGTGAGCTCTGCCGCGGGCTGAGGTGAGGGTGCGGGGTGGGGTGAGCATGGGCTTCAAGGTTGAGTTTAGGGATCGCCGAAGTTCGCCGGGGGCTCTGGGGGCCCTCCTGGTTCTCCCACCCTGAATGCTCCACAGCCTCCCAAGGGGCACGGTTTCCTGCGGGCTGGCAGGCTTTGTCCTGCAATGGGACTCAGGTGTCCCCAGTCCCTGGGGCTGCGGCACCGGGCCCCAGGGGAGGGGCCCTACCCAGCCGAACTAGGGTCAGGTCTAGGTCCCAGGAACCCGGCAGGCCTGATCTGCCGGCTCTGCGACGAGCTCAGTGGCAAGCTGAAGGGAAGGCGTGGGGCGGGATGAGCGTGGGCCTCAGGGTTGGGGTGTAGGGGGTCGCCGAGGATCACTGGGGGCTCAGGGGGGCCCTACCAGTTCTCATGCAGGGGATGCTCTGTGGCGCCCCAAGGGGCATGGTTTCCTGAGGGGTGGCAGGCTGAGTCCCGTGGTGGGGCTCAGGTGTACCCAATCCCCGGGGTTAGGGTACGGATTAGGGTATGGGTTAAGGTTAGGGTATGGGTTACGGTTAGGGTATGGGTGAGGGTAGGGGTTAGGGATAGGGTAAGGAGAGGGTACTGATTAGGGTTGGGTTTAGGGGTTACAGGTTGGAGGTTATGGGTTAGGGTACAGATTAGGGTTTAGGGTATGGGTTAGGGTTTAGGGTTTCGGTTTAGGGTTAGGGTTAGGGTTGGAGTACGGGTTAGGTTTAGGGTACGGGTTAGGGTTAGGGTACGGGTTAGGGTGCGCATTAGGGTACAGTTTAGGGTACAGGTTAGGGTACGGTTTAGGGTAAGTGTTGGCGTACCGATTTGTGTATGGTTTAGGGTACGGATTAGGGTTAGGGTACAGTTTAGGGTAATGGTACAGGTTAGGTTACGGTGTAGGTTTAGGGTTAGGGTACGGGTTAGGGAACGTGTTAGGGATAGGTATAGGGTACGGGTTAGGGTTAGGGTATGGGTTAGTGTCTGAGTTAGGGATAAGGGACGGGTTAGGGTATGGGTTATGGTACGGGTTAGGGTATGGGTTAAGGTTAAGGTAAAGGTACTGGTTAGGGTTAGGGTACGGGTTACGGTTTAGGGTTTAGGGTTACAGTTAGGGTATGGGTTAGGGTTAGGTTTCGGGTAGGGTTAGGGTACGGGTTATGGTACGAGTTAGGGTATGGGTTAAGGTCAGGATTTAGGGTTAAGGTTAGGGTTCGGGTTAGGGTACTTGTTAGGGTTACGGTTAGGTTTAGGGTATGGTTTAAGTTACAGGTTAGGGTACAGTTTACGGTTAAGGTTAGGGTACGGGTTAAGGGTACGGGTTAGAGTACGTGTTAGGGTTATGGTTAGGGTTAGGGTACAGGTTAGGGTTAGGGTTAGGGTACGGGTTAGAGTTAGGGTTAGAGTATGGGTTAGGGTCCGGGTTAGTGTTAGGTTTAGGGTTAGGTTAGGGTTAGGGTAAGGATTAGGGGTTAGGGTTAGGTTTAGGTTAGGGGTTAAGGTTTAGGGTTTAAGGTTAGGCGTTAGGGTTTAGGGTTAGGGTTAGACCCCAGTAGGCCAGCAGGACTGATGCGCCGGCTGTGCGGCGAGCGGAGGAGTGGGCCGAGGTGAGGGTGCTGGCGAGTGGGAGTATGGTATCCAGTGTTTTGGCGCCGGGGGCCTTTTAACGTCGATAGAGGCTCGGAGGGCCCTGCCCTTTCTCCCGCCCTGAATGACCAGTGGAGCCCCTAGCAGCCCGGGTGGTGGCGGGGTGGCAGTGTGAGTCTGGCACTGCGGTTTGGGGGTCCCCAATGCCGTGTGTTGTAGCGCAAGGCCCTTTGGGAGTGGCCCCTCTGGGCCGTCCTAGGGTTAGTGTTAGCAACCAGGAGTCCAGCAGGCATGATCCACCATCTGTGTGGTAGCGGAGGACTGGATCAAGGTGAAGGCGCCGGCGTGCTGGAATGTGAGCCCAAGAATTTTGGCACGGGGGGCCTCTGAAGGTCTCTGGGGGCTAGGAGGGCCTTGCCCGTTCTCCCACCCTGAATGAACGGCGGCGCCCCTAGCAGCCCGGGTGGCGGCGGGTCGGCAAAGTGAGTCCTGGCTGGGGCTCGGGGGTCCCCAATCCCAAGCGTTGCGGCACCAGGACCCTTGGGAGGGGCCCCATGGGGTCCGACCTAGGGTTAGGGTTAGCCCCCAGGAGGCCGGCAGGCCCGATCCGCCCGCTGTGCATGGAGTGGAGGGGCGGGCCAAGGTGAGGGTGCTGGGGAGCGGGAGCTTGGGAGCCCACGTTTTTGCGTGGGGGGCCTTCGAAGGTCAGCGGGGGCTCGGAGGTCCCTGCCCGTTCTCCTGTCCTGATTGACCGGTGGTCCCCTAGTGGCTTGGGTGCCTGAAGGGCAGCAGGGTGAGTCCGGCACTTGAACACGGGGTCCCCATCCCCAGCGTTGTGACGCCAGGCCCCTTGGGAAGGGCCCCTCGGGGGCGGACCTATGGTTAGGGTTAGCCCCCAGGAGCCACGCAGGCCGGATACACCACCTGTGCATCGAGCGGAGAGTTGGGCCGAGGTGAGGGTGCTGGTGAACATGAGCCTGGGCCCAAGCGTTTTTGTTCTGGGCGCCTTTGAAGGTCGGCGGGGGTTCAGAGGGCCCTGCCAGTTCTCCCACTCTGAATGAATGGCGGCGCCCCTAGCGGCCCGTGTGGGGTGGAGCGGCAGCGTGCATCCGGCGCTGGGGCTTGGGGGTCCCCAATCCCAGGCGTTGTGGCTCCAGGCCTCTTAGGATGAGACCCTCAGGGGCCGTCCTAGGGTTAGGGTTAGCGCCCAGGAGGCCGGCAGGCCCGAGTCGCTGGCTGTGCGAGGAGCGGAGGTGCGGGCCGAGTTGAGGGTGCTGGTGAACATGAGCCTGGGCCCAAGTGTTTTGATTCGGGGAGACTTGGAACATAGGTGGGGGCTCGGAGATCCCTGCCCCTTCTCCCACCCTGAATGAACGGTGGCGCCCCTAGCGGCCCGTGTGGGGCGGAGCAGCAGCGTGCATCTGGCGCTGGGGCTTGGGGGTCCCCAATCCCCGGCGTTGTGGCGCCAGGCCCCTTGGGAGAGGCCCCTCTGGTGCAACCTAGGGTTAGGTTTAGCCCCCAGGAGGCCAGCAGGCCCTATTCGCCAGCTGTGTGGAGAGTGGAGTGGCGGACCGAGGAGAGGGCGCTGGTGAGTGGGAGGGTGGGCCTGGGTGTTTTTGCGCGGGGGGGGCCTTCGAAGGTCGCTGTGTCTCCAAGGGCCCTGCCTGTTATCCCGACCTGAATGAACGGCAACACCCCAGGCCCCCGGGTGGCGGCTGGGCAGCAGGGTGAGTCAGGTGCTGAGGTTCGGGGTCCCCAATCCCCGGCGTTGCGTCGCCAAGCCCCTTGGGAGGGGACCCTTGGGGATCATGTAGGGTTATGGTTAACCCCAGGAGGCCGGTGGACCTGATCAGCTGCTGTGCGGCACGCGGAGGTTTGGGACGAGGTGAGGGCACTGGCGAGACTGAGCATGAGCAAAGAGTTAGTGTCTGCGGGGGCTCCGAGGACCTGCCCGTTCTCCCGCTCAGAATGACCGGTGGGGCCCCTAGCGGCAGGGGTGGATGAAGGGCAGCAGGGTGAGTCCACACTTGGGCTTGGGGTCCCCATCCCCGGCGTTGCGGCACAAGGCCACTTGGGAAGGGCCCCTCGGGGGCCGACCTACAGTTAGGTTTAGCCCCCAGGAGGCCAGCAGTCCCGGTACACCACCTGGGCGTCGAGCGGAGAGTTGGGTTAAGGTGAGGGTGCTGGTGAACATGAGCCTGGGCCCAAGCGTTTTGGTTCGGGGCGCCTTCGAAGGTGGGCGGGGGTTCGGAGGGCCCTGCCAGTTCTCCCACCATGAGTGAATGGCGGCGCCCCTGGCGGCCCGTCTGAGGCGGGGCGGCAGGGTGCATCCGGTGCTGGGGCTTGTGGGTCCCCAATCCCCGGCGTTGCGATGCCAGGCCCCTTGGGAAGGGCCCCTCGGGGGCCGACCTATGCTTAGGGTTAGCCCCCAGGAGGCCAGCAGGCCTGATCAGCTGGCTGTGCGGTGTGCGGAGACGTGGTCCGAGGTGAGGGCACTGGCGAGCGGGAGCGTGGGCCCGGGCGTTTTGGCGCGGTGGGCCTTTGAAGGTCGCCGTATCTCAGAGCGCCCTGCCCATTCTCCCACCCTGAATGAACGGCAGCACCCCAAGCCCCCGGGTGGTGGCTGGGCGCCAGGGTGAGTCCTGTGCTGAGCCTTGGGGTCCCCAATCCCCACTGTTGCGGAGTCAGGCCCCTTGGGAGGGGCTCCTCCTGGGCCGACCTAGGGTTAGAGTTAGCACCCAGGAGGCCGGCAGGCCCAATCCTCTGGCTGGGCGGCGAGAGGTGCGTGGGCCCAGGTAAAGGCTCTGGCGAGCAGAAGCATGGGTCCCTGTATTTTGGCGCAGGAGGCTTCAAATGTTGCTGGTTTCTCCAGGGCCCTGTCAGTTCTCCTGCCCTAAATGACTGGCGGCGCCCCTAGTGGCCCGGGTGGCAGCGTTGTGGGAGGGTGAGTCTGGCTCTGGGGCTTGGGGTCCCAGATCCCGGTGTAGTGGCACCAGGACCCTTGGGAGGGGCCCCTGGGGGGCCGACGTAGGGTTAGGGTTACCCCAAGGAGACCATGAGGCCTAATCCGCACGCTGTGAGGTGAGCAGAGGTGTGGGCTGAGGTGAGGGCACTGGGGAGCGGGAGCGTGGGCAGCAGCGTTTTGGGGCGGGGAGCCTTTGAAGGTCACTGGTGGCTTGGAAGGCCCTGCCCTTCTCTCACCCTCTATGACCGGCGGCGCCCCTAGCGGCCTGGGTGGGGACAGTGCGGCAGGGTGAGTCTGGCTCTGGGGCTCTGAGTCACCAATCCCCAGCGTTGCAGAGCTAGGACGCTTGGGATGTCCCCTCAGGGCTGACCTAGGGTTTTGGTTAGCTGCCAGGAGCCCGGCAGGCCCTATCCACCGGCTCTGAAGCAAGCGGAGGGGCGGGCCGAGGTGAGGGCGCTGGTGAGCAGTATTCTGGGAGCCAACGTTTTTGCGCGGGGAGACTTCAAAGGTCAGCGTGGGCTCGGAGGGCCCTGCCCGATCTCCTGCCCTGATTGACTGGCGGGGCCTCTAGCGGCTCGGGTGGCTGAAGGGCAGCAGGGTGAGTCCGGCACATGGGCTCGGGGTCCCCATACCGAGCGTTGCGACGCCAGGCCCCTTGGGAAGGGCCCCTCGGGGGCCGACCTATGGTTAGGGTTAGCCTCCTGGAGCCCCGCAGGCCCGATACACCACCTGTGCGTCGAGGGGAGAGCTGGGCCGAGGTGAGAGTGCTGGTGAACATGAGCCTGGGCCCAAGCGTTTTGGTTCCGGGCGCCTTCGAAGGTGGGCGGGGGTTCGGAGGGCCCTGCCAGTTCTCCCACCATGAGTGAATGGCGGCGCCCCTAGCGGCCCGTCTGAGGCGGGGCGGCAGGGTGCATCCGGTGCTGGGGCTTGTGGGTCCCCAATCCCCGGCGTTGCGATGCCAGGCCCCTTGGGAAGGGCCCCTCGGGGGCCGACCTATGCTTAGGGTTAGCCCCCAGGAGGCCAGCAGGCCTGATTGGCTGGCTGTGCGGTGTGCGGAGACGCGGTCCGAGGTGAGGGCGCTGGCGAGCGGAAGCGTGGACCCGGGCGTTTTGGCGCGGTGGGCCTTTGAAGGTCGCCCTGTCTCAGAGAGCCCTGCCCATTCTCCCACCCTGAATGAATGGCAGCATCCCAAGCCCCCGGGTGGTGGCTGGGCGCCAGGGTGAGTCCTGTGCTGAGCCTTGGAGTCCCCAATCCCCACTGTTGCGGCGCCAGGCCCCTTGAGAGGGGCTCCTTCTGGGCCGACCTAGGGTTAGAGTTAGCACCCAGGAGGCCGGCAGGCCCAATCCTATGCCTGGGCGGTGAGAGGTGCGCGGGCCCAGGTAAAGGCTCTGGCGAGCAGAAGCATGGGTCCCTGCATTTTGGCGCGGGAGTCTTCAAATGTTGCTGGTTTCCTTAGGGCCCTGTCAGTTCTCCCGCCCTGAATGACCGGCGGCGCCCGTAGCGGCCCGGGTGGCAGCGTTGTGGGAGGGTGAGTCTGGCTCTGGGGCTTCGGGTCCCAGATCCCAGGCGTACGGGCACCAGGACCCTTGGGAGGGGCCCCTGGGGGGCCGACGTAGGGTTAGGGTTAGCCCCAAGGAGACCGTGAGGCCCAATCCGCACGCTGTGAGGCGAGCAGAGGTGTGGGCCGAGGTGAGGGCACTGGGGAGCGGGAGCGTGGGCACCAGCGTTTTGGCGCGGGGAGCCTTTGGAGGTCACCGGTGGCTTGGAAGGCCCTGACTTTCTCTAACCCTCTATGACCAGCGGCGCCCCTAGCGGCCTGGGTGGGGACAGTGCGGCAGGGTGAGTCTGGCTCTGGGGCTCTAACTCACCAATCCCCAGCATAGCAGAGCCAGGCCCCTTGGGATGTCCCCTCAGGGCCGACCTAGGGTTTTGGTTAGCTGCCAGGAGCCCGGCAGGCCCTATCCACCGGCTCTGAAGCAAGCGGAGGGGCGGGCCGAGGTGAGGGCGCTGGCGAGCAGGATCCTGGGAGCCAACGTTTTTGCGCGGGGAGCCTTCAAAGGTCAGCGTGGGCTCGGAGGGCCCTCCAGTTCTCCCACCCTGAATGAATGGCGGCGCCCCTAGCGGCCCGTGTGGGGTGGGGCGGCAGCGTGCATCCGGCGCTGGGGCCTGGGGGTCCCCAATCCCCGGAGTTGCGGCTCCAGGCCCCTTAGGAAGGGAGCTTCAGGGGCTGTCCTAGGGTTAGGGTTAGCGCCCAGGAGGCCGGCAGGCCCGAGTCGCCTGCTGTGCGAGGAGCGGAGGTGCGGGCCAGGTTGAGGGCGATGCCCAGCAGGAGGGTGGTCCCCAGCATTTTGGCGCCCTGGGCCTTCGAATGTTGCCATGGCTCGGAGGGCCCTGCCCTTTCTCCTGCCCTGAATAACCAGCGACGGCCCTAGCGGCTCCGTTGGCAGTGGGGCGGCAGGGTGAGTCCCGCGCTGGGGCTTGGGGATCCCCAATCCCCAGCGTTGCGGGGCCAGGCCCCTTGGGAGGGGCTCCTCGTGGGCCGACCTAGGGTTAGAGTTAGCACCCAGGAGGCCGGCAGGCCCAATCCTCTGGCTGGGCGGCGAGAGGTGGGTGGGCATAGGTAAAGGCGCTGGCGAGCGGGAGCCTGGGCCCCTGCATTTTGGCGCGGGAGGCTTCAGATGTCTCCGGTTTCTCCAGGGCCCTGTCCCTTCTCCCGCCGTGAATGACTGGCGGCGCCCCTTGTGGCATGGGTGGCGGGGTTGCGGCAGGGTGAGTCTGGCTCTGGGGCTTGGGGTCCCCGATCCCTGGTGTAGCGGCACCAGGACCCTTGGGAGGGGCCCCTGGGGGGCCGACCTAGGGTTCGGATTAGCCCCCAGGAGGCCAGCAGGCCCTATCTGCCCGCTGTGTGGCGAGTAGAAGGGCGGGCCGAGGTGAGGGCGCTGGGGAGTGGGAGCGTGGGCACCAGCGTTTTGGTGTGGGGAGCCTTTGAAGGTCACCATGGGCTCAGAAGTCCCTGCCCCTTCTCTCTCCCTGAATGACCAGCGACGCCGCTAGCGGCTCCGTTGGCGGTGGGGTGGCAGGGTGAATCCCACGCTGCGGCTCGGGGATCCCCAATCCCCGTTGTTGCAGCGCCAGGCCCCTTGGGAGGGGCCCCTTGGGTGCGACCTAGTGTTAGGGTTAGCACCCAGGAGGCCGGCAGGCCCGATTCGCCAGCTGTACGGCGAGCGGAGTGTCGGGCGGAGGTGAGGCCACTGGCAAGCAGGAGCCCGGGCCCAGGAGTTTTCGCGGGGGGGTCCTTCGAAGGTTGCCGAGTGCTCGAAGTGCCGTACACGTTCTTCCGCCCTGAATGACAGGCGGCTACCCTAGCGGCCCAGTTAGAGGAGGGGTGGTAGGGTGAGTCTGGCGCTGGGGCTCGGGGTCCCCAGTCCTCGGCGTTGGGGTGCCAGTCCCCTTCGGAAGGGCTCTAGGGGGCCGACCAAGCATTACTGTTAGCCCACAGGAGGCCGGCAGACCCAATCCACCGGCTGTGCGGCGAGCGGAGGGGCGGACCGAGGTGAGGGCACTGGGGAACGGAAGTGTTGGGTGAAGCGTTTTGCCTGGGGGGGCTTTCGAAGGTCGTTGGGGACTTGGAGGGCCCTGCCTGTTCTTCCTCCCTAAATGACCATAGGGGCCCCTAGCGGCCCCGGTGGCAGTGGAGCAGCAAAGTGAGTCCGGAGCTGCTGCTCGGGGGTCACCAATCCCCAGCATTGCAGCCCCAGGCCTCTTGGGAGGGCCCCCTCAGGTGCCGACCTAGGGTTAGGGTTACCCCCAGGAGGCCGGGAAGCCCGGTCTGCCGGCTGTGTGGCGAGCGGAGGGGCAGGTTGAGATGAGGGCGTTGGCGAGTGGGAATGTGGGACCAAAGTTTTAGAGGGAGGGTCCTAGAAGGTCGCCAGGGGCTCAGAGGGTCCTGCCCGTTCTCCCTCCCTGAATGACCGACGGTGCCCCTCACAGTACTGGTGGCAGCGGGGCAGCAGGGTGAGTCTGGCACTGGGTCTCGGGGGTCCCCAATGCCCGGCGTTGTGTCGCCAGGACCTTGGGAAGGGCCATTTGGGGGTCGACCTTGGGTTAAGTTAGCCCCCAGGAGGCCCACAGGCCCGATCCGCCAGCTATGCGGCGAGCGGAGGGGTGGTGCAAGGTATGGGCACAGGCGAGCAGGAGCTTGGGCCCAATCGTTTTGGCACGGGGGTCTTCGAAGGTCACCAGGGCCTTGGAGGGCCCTGCCTGTTTTCCCGCCCTGAATGACTGATGGTGCTCCTAGCAACCGGGGTGGCGGCGGGGTGCCACGGTTAGTCCCGCGCTGGGGCTCGGGGTCAGCAATCCCAGCCGTTGTGGCGCCAGGCCCCATCAGAGGGGCCCCTCGGGGGCTGACCTAGGGTTAGGTTTAGCCACCAGAAGCCCGGCGGGCCTGATCCACTGGCTATCCGGTGAGCGGAGGGGCAGGACAAAGTGAGGGCGCTGGCATGCGGGAGCCTGGGTTCAAGCGTTTTGGCGCGGGGTATCTTTGAAGTTTGCCGGGGGCTCAAAGGGCCCTGCCCGTTTTCCAGCCTTGAATATCCAGCGGCAACCCTAGTGGCCCGGGTGGCGGCGGGGCGGCAGGGTGAGTCCGGCGCTGGGGCACGGGGTTCCCCAATCCCCGGCGTTATGGCGCCAGGCCCCTTGGGAGGGGCCCTTTGAGGACAGAACTAGGGTTAGGGTTAGCCCCCAGTAGGCCAGCAGGCCCTATCCGCCAGCTGTGCGTTGAGCGGAGGGGTGGGCCGAGGTGAGGGCTCTGGAGAGCGGGAGCGAGGGCCCAAGCGTTTTGGCGTGGGGGGACTTCGATGGTTGCCGGGGGCTCGGAGGGCCTTGCCCATTCTGTCGCCGTGAATGACCGGCGGCGCCCCTACCAGCCCGGGTGGCAGCGGGGCAGTAGGGTGAGTCTGGCGCTGGGGATCGGGGGTTCCCGATCCCCAGCATTGCTGCGCCAGGCCCCTTGGGAAGGGCCCCTAGTGGGCCAAGCTAGGAATAGGGATAGTCCCCAGGAGGCCGGCAGGCCCGATCCGCTGGCTGTGAGTCTAGCGGAGGGACGGGCCAAGGTGAGGGCGCTGGCACGTGGGAGCATGGGCCCAAGCGTTTTGGCGCGGGGGGCCTTCGAAAGTTGCCTGGGGCTCAGAGGGCCCTGCCCCTTCTCCCGCCCTGAATGACCAATGGCACCCCTAGCGGACCGTGTGGCAACGGGGCAGCAGGGTGACTCTGGCGCTGGGGCTTGGGGGTCCACAATCCCTGGCGTTGCGGCGCCAGGTGCCTTGGGAGGGGCCCCTCATGGGCTGACCTATGGTTAGGGTTAGCCCCCAGGAAGCCAGCAGGCCTGATCGGCCAGCTTTGCGGTGAGCGGAGGGGCAGGCCGAGGTGAGGGCGCTGACAAGTGGGAGTGTGGGCACAAGCGTTTTGTTGAGGGGGGCCTTCAAAGGTCGCCCGTGGCTCGGAGGGCCCTTCCTGTTCTCACGCCCTGAATGACCGATGGTGCCGCTAGCGGCCCGTGTGGCGGGGGGGCGGCATGGTGAGTCCGGCTCTGTGGCTCAGGGGTCAGCAATCCCAGGCGTTGTCGTGCCAGGCCCCATTGGACTGGCCCCTCGGGGGACGACCTAGGGTTAGGGTTAGCCCCCAGGAGGCCGGCAGGTCCCATCCGCCAGCTGTGCGGCGAGTGGAGGGGTGGGCCGAGTGAGGGCGCTGGCGAGCGGGAGCGTGGGCCGAAGCATTTTGTCGCGGGGGTCCTTCAAAGGTCTCCAGGGGCTCAGAGGGCCCTATCTGTTCTCCCGCCCTGAATGACAATTGGCTCCCCTAGTGGCCCGGGTGTGGCGGGGCAGCAAGGTGAGTCCGGCGCTGGGGCTCAGGAGTCCTCAATCCCTGGCGTTGCAGCGCCATGCCCCTTGGGATGGGCCCCTAGGGGGCCTACCTAGGGTTAGGGTTATCCACCAGGAGTCTGGGAGGCCCAATCCGCCAGCTGTGCGGCGAGCGGAGTGGCGGACTGAGGTAAGGGCACAGGTGAGCGGGAGCGTGGGCCCAAAGCGTTTTGGTGCGGGGGGCCTTCAAAAGTCTCCGGTGGCTCGGAGGGCCCTGCCCGTTCTCCCTCCCTGAATGACTGGCGGTGCCCCTAGCGGCCCAGGGGGCGGTAGGGCGGGAGGGTGAGTCTGGCGCTGGGGCTCGGGAGTCCCCTATCCCAGGTATTGTGGCAATAGGAACCTGGGATGGGCCCCTCGGGGGCCCACCAAAGGTTAGGGTAACACCCAGGAGGCTGGCAGTCCCGATCCACAAGCTGTGCAGCGAGCGGAGGGGCGGACCGAGATAAGGGCACAGGGAGCTGGAGCATGGGCCCAAGCGTTTTGGCACGGGGGGGCCTTCGAAGGTCGCCAGGGGCTCGGAGGGATCTGCCCGTACTCCCTCCCTGAATGACCGACAGTGCTCCTAGCGGCCCGGGTGGCGGCAGGGCAACACAGTGAGTCCAGCACTGGGGTTCGGGGGTCCCCAATACCCAGGGTTGCGGCGCCAGGCCCCTTGGGATGGGCCCCTCGAGGGCCGACCTAGGGTTAGGCTTAGGCCCCAGGAGGTCGGCAGTCCCTATCATCCGGGTGTGCAGCGAAGGGTGGGCCGAGGTGAGGGCGCTAGCAAGTGGGAGCGTGTGTCCAAACGTTTTGGCGCGGGGGGCCTTCAAAGGTCGCCGGAGGCTCGGAGGGCCCTGCCCGTTCTCCCGCCCTGAATGACCGGCGGCACCCCTAGTGGCCCGGGTAGCAGCGGGGTGACACGGTGAGTCTGGCACTGGGGCACGGGGGTCCCCAATGCCCTGTGTTGCGGAGCCAGTCCCCTTGGGATATGCCCCTCGGGGGCCGACCTATGGTTAGGGTTAGCCCCTAGGAGTCCAGCGGGCCTGATCCGCCCGCTGTTTGGAGAGCGGAGGGGCGGGCCGAGGTGAGGGCGCTGGCGAGCGGCAGCATTGGCCCAAGCGTTTTGGCATGGGGTCCTTCGAAAGTCGCTGGGGGCTCGGAGGGCCCCGCCCGTACTCCCACCCTGAATGACCGGCAGCGCCACTAGCGGCCCGCGTGGCGGCAGGGTGGCACGGTTAGTCCAGCGCTGGGGCTCGGGTGTCAGCAATCCCAGGCGTTGTGGCGCCAGGCCCCATTGGACGGGCCCCTCGAGGGCCGACCTAGGGTTAGGGTTAGCCCACGGGAGGCCTGCAGGCCTCATCAGCCGGTTGTGCGGTGAGCGGAGGGGAGGGCCAAGGTGATGGTGCTGGCGATGGGGAAGTTGGGCCCAAGCGTTTTAGCGAGGGAGGTATTCGAAGGTTGCCTGGGGCTCAGAGGGCCCTGCCCCTTCTCCCTCCTTGAATGACCGGTGGTGCCCCTACCATCCCACTTGGCGGTGGGGCAGCAGGGAGAGTCTGGCGCTGGGGCTCGGGTGTCCCCAATCCCCGGTGTTGCGGCGCAAGGCTCCTTGGGCGGGGCCCCTCGTGGGCCGACCAAGTGTTAGGGTTAGCCCCCAGGATGCCGACAGGCCTGATCTACAGCCTGTGCGGCAAGTGGAGGAGTGGGCTAAGATGTGGGTGCTGGGGAGCAGGAGCGTGGGCCCAAGCATTTTCGCAAGTGCGGCCTTCAAATGTCGCCAGGGGCTTGAAGGTCCCTGCCTGTTCTCCCGCACTGAATGACTGGTGGCGCCCCTAGCGGCTCCGGTGGTGTCGGGTCGGCAGGGTGAGTCCAGCGCTGGAGCTCGGGGTCCCCAAAATCCGGCGTTGCTGCGCCAGGCCCCTTGGGAAGGCCCGCTCGGGGGTCGACCTAGGGTTAGGGTTACCCCCAGGAGGCCAGTAGGCCCGATCTGCCAGCTGTGCGACGAGCGGAGGGGCGGGCTGAGATGAGAGCACTGGCCAGCGGGGAATGTGGGCCCAAGCATTTTGGCACGAGGCGCCTTCAAAGGTCACCAGGGGCTTGGAGGGCCCTGCCCATTCTCCTGCTCTGAATGACCGACGGCATCCCTTGTGGCCCGGTTGGCAGTGGGGCGGCAGGGAGAGTGTGGCACTGGGGCTCGGGGTTCCCCAATCCCCGGCTTTGCGGCGCCAGGGCCTTTGGGAGGGACCCCTTGGGGACGGACCTAGGGTTAGGTTTAGCCCCCGGGAGGCCGGCAGGCCCGATCTGCCGGCTGTGTGGCGAGCGGAGGGGCGGGCCGAGATGAGGGTGCTGGCGAGCGGGAACATGGGCCCAAGCGTTTTGGCGCGAGTAGCCTTCGAAGGTCGCCAGGGGCTAAGGGGGCCTTGCCCGTTCTCCCTCCCTGAATGACCAGCAGCGCCTCTACCAGCCCGGTTGGTGGCGGGGAAGCAAGGTGAGTCCGGTGCTGGGGCTCAGGGGTCCACAATCCCCGGCATTGCAGCAGCAGGTGCCTTGGGAGGGGCCCCTCGTGGGCCAATCTAGGGTTAGGGTTAGCCCCCAGGAGACCGTCAGGCCAGATCAGCCAGCTTTGCGGTGAGTGGAGGGGCGGGCTGAGGTGAGGGCGCTGACAAGCGGTAGCGTGGGCACAAGCGTTTTGATGCGGGGTGCCTTCGAAGGTCGCCCGTGGCTCGGAGGGCCCTGCCTGTTCTCACGCCCTGAATGACCGGCGGTGCAGCTAGGGGCCTGGGTGGCAGTGGGGCGGCACAGTGAGTCTGGCGCTGGGGCTCAGTTGTCCCCAATCCCTTGTGTTGCGGCTCCAGGCCCCTTGGGATGGGCCCCTAGGGGGCCTACATGGGGTTAGGGTTAGCCCCCAGGAGGCTGGGAGGCCCAATCCGCTGGCTGTGCGGTGAGCGGAGGGGCAGGCCGAGGTAAGGGCGATGGCGAGTGGGAGCGTGGTCCCAAGCGCTTTGGCACGGGGGGCCTTCGAAAGTCGCTGGGGGCTTGGAGGGCCCTGCCGTTCTCCCGCCCTGAATGACCGGTGGTGCCCCTTGTGGCCCAGGTGGCGGTGGGGGCATGGTGAGTCTGGCGCTGGGGCTCAGGAGTCCCCAATACTCGTCATTGCGGTGCCAGGCCCCTTGGGAGGGGCCACTAGGGGGTAGGCCTAGGGTTCGGGTTAGCCCCCAGAAGGCCCGCAGGCCCGATCCGCCAGCTGTGCGGCGAGTGGAGGGGAGGGCCGAGGTAAGGGCGCTGGCGAGTGGGAGCGTGGGCCGAAGCGTTTTGTCGTGGGGAGCCTTCAAAGGTCTCCGGGGGCTCAGAGGGCCCTACCCGTTCTCCCGCACTGAATGACCGGCGGCTCCCCTAGCAGCCTGGGTGGTGGCGGAGCTGCAGGGTGAGTCCGGCGCTGGGGCTCGGGAGTCCTCAATCCCTGGCGTTGCAGCGCCATGCCCCTTGGGATGGGCCCCTAGGGGGCCTACCTAGGGTTAGGGTTATCCACCAGGAGTCTGGGAGGCCCGATCCGTCAGCTGTGCGGCGAGCGGAGTGGCGGACTGAGGTAAGGGCACAGGTGAGCGGGAGCGTGGGCCCAAAGCGTTTTAGTGTGGGGGGCCTTCAAAAGTCGCCGGTGGCTTGGAGGGCCCTGCCCGTTCTCCCTCCCTGAATGACTGGCGGTGCCCCTAGCGGCCCAGGGAGCGGTAGGGCGGGAGGGTGAGTCCGGCGCTGGGGCTCGGGGGTCCCCTATCCCCGGTATTGTGGCAATAGGAACCTGGGATGGGCCCCTCGGGGGCCCACCAAAGTTAGGGTAACACCCAGGAGGCTGGCAGTCCCGATCCACAAGCTGTGCAGCGAGCGGAGGGGCGGACCGAGGTAAGGGCACAGGGAGCGGGAGCATGGGCCCAAGGGTTTTGGCGTGGGGGGGCCTTCGAAGGTCGCCAGGGGCTCGGAGGGATCTGCCCGTACTCCCTCCCTGAATGACCGACAGTGCTCCTAGCGGCCCGGGTGGCGGCGGGGCAACACAGTGAGTCCAGCGCTGGGGTTCAGGGGTCCCCAATACCCGGGGTTGCGGCGCCAGGCCTCTTGGGACGGGCCCCTGGAGGGCCGACCTAGGGTTAGGCTTAGGCCCCAGGAGGTCGGCAGTCCCTATCAGCCGGGTGTGCAGCGAAGGGGTGGGCCGAGGTGAGGGCGCTGGCGAGTGGGAGCGTGGGCCGAAGCGTTTTGTCGTGGGGAGCCTTCAAAGGTCTCTGGGGGCTCAGAGGGCCCTACCGGTTCTCCCGCACTGAATGACCGGCGGCTCCCCTAGCGGCCCGGGTGGTGGCTGAGCTGCAGGGTGAGTCCAGCGCTGGGGCTCAGTAGTCCCAAATCCCGGCGTTGCTGCGCCAGGCCCTTTGGGATGGGCCCCTGGGGGGCCTACCTAGGGTTAGGGTTAGCCCCCAGGAGGCTGGGAGGCCTGATCCGTGGGCTGTACGGCGAGAGGAGGGTCAGGCCGAGGTAAGGGCGATGGTGAATGGGAGCGTGTTCCCAAGCGCTTTGAGGCAGGGGGCCTTCGAAAGTCGCTGGGGGCTCGGAGGGCCCTGCCGTTCTCCCGCCCTGAATGACTGGTGGTGCCCCTTGTGGCCCAGGTGGCGGTGGGAGGCATGGTGAGTCCGGCGCTGGGGCTCAGAAGTCCCCAATCCTCCTCATTGCGGCGCCAGGCCCCTTGGGAGGGGCCACTAGGGAGTCGACCTAGGGTTCAGGTTAGCCCCCAGAAGGCCCACAGGCCCCATCCGCCATCTGTGTGGCGAGCTGAGGGGATGGCCGAGGTAAGGGCGCTGGCGAGCAGGAGCGTGGGCCCTAGCGTTTTGGTGCGGGGGGCCTTCGAAGGTCGCTGGAGTCTTGGAGGGCCCTGCCCCTTCTCCCTCCCTGAATGACCGGCGGTGCCCCTAGCGGTCCAGGTGGCGGTAGGGCAGGAGGGTGAGTCGGGCGCTGGGGCTCGGGATTCCCAAATTCCCCGTGTTGGGGCAATAGGAACCTGGGATGGGCCCCTCGGGGGCCCACCAAAGGTTAGGGTAACACCCAGGAGGATGGCAGTCCCAATCCACTGGCTGTGCTGTGAGCGGAGGGGCGGACCGAGGTGAGGGCATAGGCGAGCGGGAGCATGGGCCCAAGCGTTTTGGCGCGGGGGGCCTTCGAATGTCACCAGGGGCTTGGAGGGATCTGCCTGTGCTCCCTCCATGAATGACCGACAGTGCTCCTAGCGGCCCAGGTGGCGGCGGGACAACATGATGAGTCCGGCACTGGGACTCGGGGGTCCCCAATCCCAGGCATTGCGGTGCCAAGCCCCTATGGAGGGGCCCCTCAGGGGCAAACCTAGGGTTATGGATAGCCTCCAGGAGGAGGGCAGGCCTCATCCACCAGCTCTGCACCGTGCGGGGGGTGGGCCGAGGTGAGGGCGCTGGCAAGCAGGAGCGTGGGAGCCAGAGTTTTTTCGCGGGGGGCCTTCGAACGTTGCAGGGGGATAGGAGGGCCCTGCCCGTTCTCACTTCCTGAATGACTGGCAACGCCCCTAGCGCCCTGGGTGCTTGTGGGGTGGCAGAGTGAGTCCAGCACTGGGGCTCGGGGTTCCCAAATCCCCGGCATTGCGGTGCCAGGCTCCTTGGGAGGGGCCTCTCGGGGGCCGACCTAGGGTAAGTGTTAGCCCCCAGGAGTCCAGCAGGCCCGTTCCCCCAGCTCTACAGCAGGCGGAGGGGCAGGCCGAGGTGAAGGTGCTGGCGAGAGGGAGTGTGGGCCCAAGCGTTTTGGCGCGGGGGGCCTTTGAATGTCGCCGGGGCTTGGAGGGCCCTGCCCATTCTCTCGCCCTGAATGACTGGCGGCGCCCTTAGCAGCCCGGGTTGCTGTGGGGCGGCAGGGAGACTTAGGCGCTGGCCTCAGCGGTCCCCAATCCCTGGCGTTGTGGTGCCAGGCCCCTTGGGAGGGGCCCCTTGGGGGCTGACTAGGGTTAGGGTTTGTCCCCAGGAGGACGGCAAGCCCAGCGCTAAGTGGTTCTGGCAATGTAACAAAAATGCCATACACTTATCTGTAAGAAATAACAGTGTACAGGAACCCTCTTAGCCCTAACATCATCCTTTCTGAATATGGAAGCCAGCCCCAAGGTGGTCCTGGAAGTCTGACGAAAGGGCTAAGCACTTTTCTCTGAGTCTCCACACTATGCAGGGAAAGACCAAAGTACATCATCTTTCAGGAGTAGGAAGCATTAATGAAAAGGTTCTGGAATTTCGAGGACTCTGACCCATCCTTATTGGTAATAAACCACCCTGTACAGGAAAACACCTTCAACTCTCATCAGCCTCCTCAATCCTGATTCCAATTCAACTTTGGGTGTGTAGGACTAGGGAAATGTCCACATCTTATTGCTAAGAAAGAACGATGTCAGGGTAATGCCCTTCAAGTCACCTCAGCCTTCCTGAAGATGGAAGCAGGAATCAAGGTGGTTATGTTACCATGAGGTAAGGAAGATGAGCATATAAGTGAGAAACAACAGTGGGCAGGAACTCTCTTCCAACGAACAGTATCTTTGCTTAATGTTGAATCCCTATGGTAAGTGGTTGTGGCCATTTGTGAGGTGAAAATCTTAAGTGTTTTGTAAAACCTCTTGGTCATTCACAGATGAGACTAAGGTAGTTGGGGACTCCTAGGCAGTGATTTGTCCACTGTCAAAAATATAAAAAGATAAGAGACAGATGAGGTCTACTCAGGCATTGTCCTTTATCCTCATCCTCCGTGAGGATGGTCATCTCTGGACAGCTCAGTGACAGGGTCTCATTCACAGTGGGGGCATCTGTTCCTCACAGACATCAGGCAGGGAAATGGATTTGGTTCTCTGTGCCAGCCCAGCCACAGCTGAGTGTCACAGCACCCTCTCGTGGGCTCATAAGGGTTTCACTGTCACCAGGCAGGTCATTGTATTTGATAAACCACTGTGAGAGTTTGCAATTGCCTTCATCTGCAACCTCCTAGAAGCAAATGCAGGTCTCTGGTACCATGTGAAGTCATGTGAAGGCATTGTGAGAAAGTGTCCTTTTGCTTAAGAAAAACACGGAGCTGGGGCTCCTGGCTGGCTCAGCCAGTTAAGCATGTGCCTTTGGCTCAGGTTATGATCCCAGGGTTCTGGGATTGAGCCCGGGCTCCCTGCTGAGCAGGAAAGGAGGTAGGGAAATAGCTTAGAACCCACAGAGAATGTGAATAAAGGGGAGTGAAATGGAACTTGGTCTGTGTTTTGCTTTAGGGATTTAAGTTAGTTTTTTCTCAATTGTGATTGTTCTTGAAACAGAAAAGCTGTATTGGTTTTTTTTACCTTTAATTTTTTTCTACTAATAATTTGTTATTATGATATGTTAGTCACTATACAGTATTTCCTTAGTTTTTGATGTAGTGTTCCATGATTCATTATTTGCATATAACACCCAGTGCTCCATGCAATATGTACCTTCCTTAATACCCATCACTGGCCCATCCCAATCCCCCACCCCTCTCCCCTCTGAAGCCCTCAGTTTGTTTCCCAGAGTCCATAGTCTCTCGTGGTTCATTCCCCCTTCTGTTTAGGGTCCATCATCTAAAGGGACAGACAGTGGAAGTTCACCAAATATAAGATAGAAATTTCATTGTTCATTATAGATGCCGCCAAGTAGTTCCCAGACATTTCATTCTACTGTAGTAATTCATTATACCTGTGAAGGTGCACGTGGAAGACAATTGATGCATGCATAGTGGTAATAAAACACGCCCCTCAGTAGTAGAATAAGAGAGGATGCATATGTGTAAAATTATTCGACTACAGCTTCCATGCTTTCCCTTTGGTTCCTTATTATCTATGAAATTGGACAATTTTTGTTCTCTAGGCTTAAAACTCATTGTCAAGTATTCAGAGTTTTTCAATGCTGATCTTCTCCTGTATAAGTTACCAAAAACCTAAAATATGTATGAACTTTAAACGCGCTATATTGAAAATGACAGCAGGGAAGTTCCATTTTGTAAATATTGTGTCAATGGATCTCTATTTTGACATCAGTGTTCATTAGAAATGATGACATTTCATGTGAGTATAAATATCAATGTGAAAAAGAAAAGGTAGGAAGAACCTTGAATGTTTAAGTAATTGCTGAAATGACAGGTGTGTGTGTGTGTGTGTGTGTGTGTGTGTGTGTGTGTGTGTAATTGATTTTCAGTGAATGGTTCAGCTCCTTGTAGGGCTTCCGAGAGAGCCCAGGTGAACCTTTCAATGAGTTGGTATCTGTTTTCAGAACATGGGAATCTCTTAGTCCAATAGTCAATCAGGCAAGCTTTGAGGTCTTGAAGAGTTTCAGTCCTCAGTGATGGTGTTGCAGAACCTTGTGAGCAAACCCTAGGGTATGGTCAGAGCCCTCATTAGCTGGTACCAAGGTGTGACGATTTCAGACAGCATTTCCCAAAGAAGTACCTCTTGAGTCTCTGTCCTTGTCAGTTCCCTACACTTCCTTACACTAGTTATGTGATCAGTGTGTTTCAGGATAATCCCCACATGTGATTTTTGCTATTTCCTACTAGTCCTATCTGTTTCTCATCTTCTTCTTTTATGGTAGGGGTTGGGAAGCAACCTGTGTGGTGGAGGAAGGGGTGTGCTAGTTGTCTGCCTTCAGAGGAACAAATGATGCCTAGAAATTGTACTGTAGTTTGAGGTTAATTGTCCATCCTCTGAGTGTCAGGAATTCCATCACTTTACTTTGATGCTAGTCTGTTCTTCAAGCTGTCCTCAGAAATAAGGACGTCATCCATCTAGGGAATACTGGTTTGTTTGTATGTTTTCATTTTAGGAAAGGCTTTGCTGTTCCTGAAAATAATACTGTAGAGCACCCTTTCCTGTTCTTATTGGCCATCAGTCAATCTTTTGTGAAGTATTCGTTTATAAATAGACTCTATGGTTGATGAGCAGGAATTCTTTATTGACAAGTCTTTGTCAGTGTGTGTATTGCAAATCTTTACTTCCCAGCCTGCGGTTCACTTTTTCATTTTCTTATGGTCATAAGATAAGGAGAAATGTCACATTTTTATGAAGTTCCACTGAATTCTTTTAAATGGTTAGTGCACCCTATGTCCTACCCCAAGATTGACAGGTTCTACGTTTTCTTTCAGAAACTGTCCAATGGGAAGCTACAATCCATTTTCTCTGTCCATTTATTGCTTACAAATGTCACATTTTTATGAAGTCCCACTGAATTCTTTTAAATGGTTAGTGCACCCTATGTCATACCCCAAGATTGACAGGTTCTACGTTTTCTTCAGAAACTGTCCAATGGGAAGCTACAATCCAATTTCTCTGCCCATTTATTGCTTACAAATGTATTTTGACCATCTGTTTCCCAGGAAACCTCTTTTATTATTATTATTATTATTATTATTATTATTATTATTATTATTATTATTTTAAATTGCATTTTTAATTCTAATATGATATTTAAACACTGTTTTTGATTTTCTATGTACACAATCGTATTATCTGTGAATAGTCACAATTATCCCCTCAATTCTTATCCTTTTTGTTTCTCTTGCCTTAAAAAACTGGTAGATTCTCTGATGTCACAATAAATAGAGCATCATTGTTTGAAGATTTTAATATACCTTTCTCAATATCTGAAAGAAAAAGCAGACAAAACATTGGTAACAAATGTGACCTAATTGACATATAGGGAACATTCCATAATAAGTGCAGAATACATTATTTTCAAGTGGTCATAGACTCTTTACCCAAATAGATGATAGGTGGGGCCAAGAATCAAGTCTACAAATGTTAAACCCTGAAATTAACTAGATTCTATTCTTAGACCACTGCGGAATTGAGCCACAGTCATAGCGAAAAGAAAATCAAGAAGTCCTTCAATGTTTAAAATTAAATGGAACTTTGCTACATATCCTAAAGGTCAAAGAGGGAATCTCAATGGAAATTCTGAACCTTTTCTACATGAGGGCTCACACACAATGGCACTTTCTTTGTGAAGAGCATTATAATAACCTAGACAGGAGATGAGCCTTAAGTCAGAGTTCTGCCTGCCCCAGCCACACCTGGCAGGCTTGGCCTGTGGTCCCCCTCAGCTGTCCTTTCTGGTGGTCCTGAGCTAAGGGGGTCAACATGGCCATATGGAAATGGGAAGCTGCCCACTCATAATGATGACGGTGCCCACTACCCAGCTGCCCTCTCTGGTGGCTTTGAGCTAAGGGGGTCAACATGGCCGTATGGAAATTAGAAGCTCCCCACTCTTAGTGATGACGTTGCTATCGTATCATCCTCACCAGTCCAACAACATGATTTCTGAGTGAACTATGACACAAGAGTGACTTCTTGGCATTCCTTCAGGTTTGAAAATCATCTGGTGAGTCATCTATTCGAAATATGGATTCAACATGTGTACTTTATTCTGGAAAAGCAATAGACCCAATAGCAATTATGGCTTCCTGAGATCTTGTTCTTGAGAGACATCATACTGGCTCTTTGTAGCATTCTGCCTCTTAAACTTCCCAACTAGGGTGTAGATATTTTTAGGCACATTTTCAGACGGTTAGAAAGGGACTCGGATGATATGAGTCACAGAGGATTTTAGTGTCAGAAACCTAAGTGGGATCCCCAAACTGACTCCAAATCGCTTGTTGTTCCATACAGGGTACTATTTCCCTCTTATCTCTGGTCTTCTCAATCTGGAAACCTATCAAGTATCAGGATTTTCTTGTCATGTGGACAACTGGAACGAATTCAGCGGGCCTTTTCACATCTGCCCATGGTGATCATTAAGATCATTATCTCAGTGGAGGACCTCTGGGTAAGATACTCAAAGATCCTTAGGAATAGAGACAGTATAATATTTTTCTGGTATTAAAGTTACTGAAACCAACTATCTTTTTTAGTCCATTCAGGCTCTGGTATGTTCAGAGGGTGCTGTAAAACAGGTCTGAAATAGTATTTAAAAACACTCAGCTCAGCCTCTTCTACAAAGTGAGCCAATGCTTATAAATATGGCTAAAATATTCCCTTACCTACGATGACTTCCCAGCCATCGTAGTGTTTATATGGTATGACTGTCACTTACATTAGTCAACATTTGCAGAGAAAGAACTTAGTGCATCCAGGGGGCACTTCATGTTGAAATTAGTTTCTGACAACGAGCTATTGTGTTTTATTCTGCAGTCCAAGGGAATGGTGCCAGACATCTCTAAGGTGTCTAGCAGTTCTACAATTCTGATTTTAAGTGGTCTGTGTGCTTCATAGATTTGGGCAGGAGAAGGGCAGGAGTCCAGAGACTGTGAACACTTCTGTTACCTGTGCTGACCATGAAGCAGGTAGCCTTCTGTGGGATTCATTTTGAATTCTTGGTACTGTTGTGAAAGGTGCATTTGTCTCAAATTCCTCCATTTAGGAGTAATTATAATGATGAAAGTAATTTTTATCTTATATCATCTGTGGACCCTGATCCTGGGCTCCCAGGGAAGCTATCCTTTAACATTTTACCCGGCTCAAATTGATTGGGCAAAACCTCAAAGCATGGGCCCTATTACTATCCCAAGCACATGTTGTACATCTGCTTCGAGAAGAAAACAATAACCAAAAATGCCAACATAAAGATAAGAAAAAATAAAGAACCTCTTTGGCTCCCATAAGATTAAAGTCATACTGACATGTACATACTGAAAACATAAGAAAGAGTCTGTCACTTTCTAGAATCTAAGAATATCCTCATTGTGGTGTGTAACTCTGTACTTAAAAGAAAACAGAAAAAAATATATAAGCCTGCCCCAAATGTTCCTTCCCCGGAGCACTCCCTTCTTGGTGAAGATTGTGTCTCCCAGGAAGCTGTCCTGACTTGGGTTTGAATAAAGGTCTCTTCCTTTCTCTCTAAAATGTTTTTAAAAGTTCATTCACGCAATGTCGATAATAACAGTGTTTTCTATTTAAGTGAGAAATAAATGTTCCACTCTAGTTTTATTGGGAATAGACGAATTTAGGGTTTCTTTAGAAGAGTAAGTCTGCCTTCCAGAAAAGGCAAGGTCATTGGTCTATTGAGAATGAAGATAATTACTGCTAAACAACAAGTATGTGTTGCCCCTTCGCCCAGAAACCGAAGCAGGTGTGCAGGCTTTAGGTCAGAGGTGACTTCTTGTCCCCAGCTGACAACACTTCTCTGGTCTGGCTCCAAGACCCCCAAGGTTTTGAACGTCAGCATTGGAGTCAGCGAGGCAGCTTGTCACAGGACGCCAGTGTTCAGAGAAAGCACAGGTATGTTTGGCAAAATGTCCTATCTATGTCAGGGCTGGAGGTAAAACCTCTCATTATCCCAAAACCTCCTGGGCTTTTCTCTTTTCTCTAGTTGAGCCACAAAGTAAAATTGAAGTAGCTGTCAGCATTCTGGGTTTGGTACAAGAATTACTTAGTTTCCCTGCAGGTAGAACTTTGCAGGGGATCACAATTTATCTGTCCATTTATTGCTTACAAATGTATTTTGACCATCTGTTTCCTAGGAACCATCTTTTATTAGAAAGGGGAGGTGAGATTCACTCTGTGCCTGTTTGTAACATCTAATTTGTTCCTTCATCTAACAGTGTTTATTCAATTGGGCCTAAGATATGGTTGAGTGGCAAGCATCTAGAGTTAGGTGGCTTTTTTTCATCTGATACAGACTTGGATGATGTCATTTGACAAAGGTGATGTTTCATCATTGATTAGTTTATTCATCAGAAGAGTTAAAATTAGGGTGGAGGGAAAATTCAAAATTATCCAAACCGGCCTGTTCCTGTTTAAAAGTTGAGCTTGACTTTCTAGTTTTACTAAATGTATTATCTCGATATTTTGAGGTGCCATATTCTCTCTGTAGTTTCTTTGGTGGTGGAGTCAGAAGGAGAGTCTGGGAATTCTTTTGGATAGTGGCATGCTGGTGGCTTCAAGGGGCTTGGCGTCAGGAGCCTTGGGGTGAAGTCTGCAACTGCTTGCCTGACCCTGGGTGCATCTCACAGAGGTTTTGCTTCATCTTATGAAATTGCCAGCAGATAATGTTCTGCTTAAAGGGGAACACTCCCATCCTGTTGGTGGCAATGCAAAGTGGTGCAGCCAGTCTAGGAAACAGTGTGGGGGTTCCTCAAAAAGTTAAACATTGAACAACCCCATGATCCAGCAATTGCTCTCCTAGGTATTTACCCAAAGGATACAAAAATGCAGATTCAAAGGGGGTACATGCACCATGATGTTTATAGCAGCAATGTCCACAGTAGCCAAACTATGGAGAGAATCCCAAAGTCTATGCACTGATGAATGGATAAAGCAGAAGTGGGATACATATATATAATGGAATATGACCCAGCTTCAAAAAGAATGAAATCTTACCCTTTGCAAGGATGTGGATGGACCTAGAGTGTATTAAGCTTAGCAAAATATTTGAGGAAAGAGAAATATCCTATGCTCTCATGCTTGTGGAATTTCAGAAAGAAAACAGATGAACAGAGTGGAGGGGTGATGAGAGAGGCAAACAAGGAAATAGACTCAAACTTGGAGAACAAACTGAGCGTTGCTGCAGGACAGGGGTGTGGGGGGAAGAGTTAAATGGGTGAGGGGTATTAAGGAGGGCACTTGTGATGAGCACCGGGTACTGTATGCAGGTGAGGAATCACTAAATCCTACCCCTGAAGCGAATATTCCATGGCATGTGAACTAACTGGAATTTAAGTAAAAGAAGAAAGGAAAAAGTGTTCTGCTTCATGAAGAGTGAGGTAAAATTGTAGTGATTTGGGCTGTACTATTCTATAGATGAGAGATGTGAAACACCCTGTTGTAGGATACACTAGTTACTTATCACATAAGGAGTCCTCAGAAAGCTGCAATGAAAGATTCAGGTCTCAGAGCATGTTCATGTTCCAATGATATTTTACAGTTTGCACAGGTAGGAAAGAAGGTGGAGAGAGAGGTAACAGAAGGGGAAAGCAGGTGTGAACCTTTCATTTGTTAGCATTATAGCTTTCTCATGAAAGCTTTATGTCAGTGTGATTTTGGAAGCAGAGGGGGAATCCGGGAGCTTTGCAGGAGACAGGGGGGAGTTCCAGGTCTGGGTAAAGCTGACAGGGGTCCTAGAGGAGAGCTGAATGCATTCTGCAGCAGGGTGTGTTCAGGGTGGGCTCCAGGGGTGGCTGTGGGTCTCCTGGGTGAGAGTTGTGACAGGTGAGGGCTGTGTGCAAGTTCCTGGCTGAGGACAAGTGAGGCACTGGCTGAGAGCTGGCAGAGAACCTTCTTCTGGGCCGCCATCCTCACCCAACACACAGCCTCATCTTCTGTTCCTGTCACTCCAATTCAGACTTCTCCGAAGTTGAGTGAGAACACATCAAGAGCATTCTTAACAGAAGGGAAAGCATGTGCAAAGGCTCTGGGGCAGGAGAATTTCAGGTATGTCCAGGAGCAGCAAGAAGGACCTGTAGCCACAGGAGACAGCTTAGGACATGACCTCAGAGAGGTGTCAGAAAGCCATTCCAGGGCTATAACCCCATGAGACCCTGTTTCACTGGGCCATCCTGGCTACAGTGTTGAGAACAGATGACAGAGGGTTGAAGATGGCAAGGGAGGTCAATGACGAATCTTTTCCAGGATCTCAGGCACTGTGGACCAGACAGGTGGCCTTGGATGGAGTGGTTAGACATATTCTGGGTCCATTTTGAAGATGGAGCTCGCAGGGTTTGCTGATGGGTTAGCTATTAGGAGCTGGAGAACGGAGGAATTGGGGTAAATCCCATCTGTTGTGGGTTTTCCTGATCGAGGGGAAGGAGAGGTTTTCTCAGGGGGTAGGAGATAGTCCGTGTTCCGCATGCTGAGGAAAGTGCCTTTCCCGGTGGATCTGCTGAGGTTTGTGTCTGGGAGTACCTTTCACATCTCCTCCCTCAGCAATGCTCAAGTACAAGTATCCCCCACTTTTTAAACGTTCACAGTAAGACACTGGGCTTTCTTGAAAGAACTATGTTATTACCCATCTTCAGTAAGAGGAAGAGACCTGAAGAGGATTTCCCTCTTATGAAAAAAGGTGAACAGTGAGAATAGCGTTCAGCATCTGTTTTGGGGAGAAGCACGACAGAGGCGGCGTGCACCCCAACCAGGTCCTTCCGCTGGGATCCGCTCTCCGCATCCAGCCACCAGCATTTTGAATGGTGTCTGTGAGCCTCTGCTTCTGCTTTATCTTCATTTATGCTGGGCCTCCGTTAGAAACTTGTGTCCTGAGGCCTAAGAAAAGCCAAAGAGAGGAATTTTGGAGTCTGAGCACACTGTCTAATTGTTCCGTGTAAATTAATGGTCATTCCTTCTTGACACCATTTCTGCTGTGCAAGGTTTCTCAGAAGCCCTGTACTTTCAAAGAGCAGGGAAACCTATACCCCATGCTGCAGGGTTAGTTTTAGTCTCCATGCTGGACTGAACATTTCATGACTGTCGGATTTTCTCACTCAAACATTGAGACTTTGACCACCTTCACCCGTTTCTAGCACCCCATCTCCGAATCTGGCACCTACCAATCTGCTCTCAGTATCTATGCGTTCAGTATTTGTTTATTCCTCGTGGAATGTACATGAGAGCATCTGGTATTGGTCTTTCTGTGTCTGAGTTACTTGGCATAAGGACCCCAAGGTCTGTGTTTCCATGTCTGGTTCTTGTGAATAATGCTGCACTGAATGTGGGAGTGCATCTGTCTTTTTGAGGCAGTATTTTTGTGTTCTCCAAATCAATACTCTGTAGAGCCATTACTGGGTCATGTGGTAGTTGTATTTATTTTTTCAGGAACCTCCATACCGTTTGTCACAATGGCTGCACCAATTTCCATTCCCACCAACAGTGCACAGTGTCTCCTTGTCTGCACACCCTTGACCCCACCTGGTGTCTGTCTCTGGGAAAATTGCTGTTCCAACAATTGTGAGGGGATAGCCGATTGTGGGTTTGATGATGTTTCCCTGTCGATATTAAGTGATGTCGAATAACTTTCTCTGTCTGTTGGCACCTGTGTGCCATCTTTGGAAAGTATCTATTCACATATTCTCCCATTTTTTAATACAGATTTTTTTTTTGTTTTGATTTGTACGGGTGTTGTGTGTATTTTGGATATTAGCCTCTTCTCACACATATGATTCGCAGATATTTTTTCTTATTGGGTCAGTGGCCTTTTAAGTTTTTGCTGGTTTCTTTTGCCAAGTGGAAGATTTCAGTTTGAAGTTGTTCCACTTGTTTATTTTTGCTTTTGTTTCTTTGCGTTTGGTGTCGGATCTGAAGACTCTTTGCCAAAACCTATGTCGAGAGACTTAGTACCTGTGTCTTCTTGGAGGTTTATGGATTCAGGTCTTATTTTCAAATCATTCATCCATTAAAAATTTTGGTGGTGTAAGAAATTGACCCAGTTATATTCTTCTGCCTTTAGTGTCCAGTTTGGCTGTTACCGCTCACTGTAGACACAGTCCTTCCCTCATGGCATATCTTCTGCTGCTGTGTCATAAGTTAGGATCATCTACGTGTGGGTAAGTTTGTGAGCTTTCTGTTCTGTTCCACTGACCTTGGGTCTGTGTTTATGCCAGTACCATCCTGTTTTGATGACAACATCTTTGTAATCTAGCTTGAAATCCAGGAGTGTGTTGACTGCACCTTTCTTTCTTCAGGTTGCTTTGCGTTTTTGGGGCCTTTTGTGATTCCATACAAGTTTGAGGACTGTTATCTATTTCCTTGAATAATGCCACTGGAATTCAGATAGGGATTTCATCACATCTGTCGATTGCTTTGGGTACGATGGACATGTTCACATAATTAACTCTTCCAGTTAAGGAGCATGGCGTATGCTTCCATTTGTTTGTGTTGCCTTCCAAATCTTTGAACCACACATTCTGCCCCCCTCGACACACATGTTTTTCATTTCTTTTCTGCCATGTGTTGAGTGTACTATGTCTTTCGCATTTTTGGTTACTTTTATTCCTAGATTTTTTTTGATGCAATTGTAAATGGCATTGTTTTTTAATTTCTCTTTGCCAAAGTGTGTCATCAGTATACAGAAATGCAAGAAGTTGGGTCATCTGGGTGGCCCCATAGGTGACGTGTCTGCCTTCAGCTCAGGTCATGATCCCAGAGTTCTGGGATTGAGCCCCGTGTAGGGCTCCCCGCTTATCGAGGGTCTGCTTCTCCCTCTTTCTGACACTACCCCTGCATGTGCTTTTTCTCTTCCTCTCAAATAAATAAATAAAATCTGAAAAAAAGTAAAGACAACAGGTCTCTGTATATTGACTTTATATCCTGCAGCTTTCTTGAATTTGTTTAAATTAACAGTTTTTTTTTTGTGGAATCTTTCGGGATTTCATGTCATTTGCAAATAGTGACAGTTTTCCTGTATGGATTTCATATCTTTCTCCTTTTTTAAAATGATGTTAGTCACCCTACAGTACTTCATTTGTTTTTGATGAAGTGTTCCATGATTCATTGCTTGCATATAACCCCTAGTGCTCATTATGACACGTGCCCTCCTTAATACCCATCACCAGGATTACCCATTCCCCTACCCTCCCTTTCTGCAACCTTCAGTTTGTTTCCCAGTGTCAATAGTCTCTCATGGTTCATCTCCCCCTCTCATTCCCCCCCCTTCACTTTTCCCTTCCTTCTTCTAATGTTACATGCTATTCCTTCCATTCCACATCGGAGTCAAACTTTATGATAATTGTCTTTCTCTGCTTGACTTAATTTCACTTAGCATAATCCCCTCCTGGTCCATCCACCTTGGTGCAAATGGTGGGTATTCATCCTTTCTGATGACTGAGTAATATTCCATTGTATAGATGAACCACATCTTCTTCGTCCATTCATTTGCTGAAGGACATCTTGGCTCCTTCCACAGTTTGGCTATTATGGACATTGTTGCTATGAACGTTGGGATACAGGTGTCCCTTCTTTTCATTACTCTGTGTCTATAGGGTAAATACCCAGTAGTGCAATTGGTGGGTCATAGGATAGCTCTGTGTTTAATGTCTTGAGGAACCCCCATATTGTTCAAAAGTGCCTATACCAGCTTCAATTCTCACGAGTAGTGTAAGAGGGCTCCCCTTTCTCCATATCCTCTCTGACTTTTTGTAATTTCCTGTCTTGTTAATTTGTTTTTCAAGATTTTATTTATTTATTCCACAGAGATAGAGATGGCCAGCGAGAGAGGGAACACAAGCAGGGGGAGTGGGAGAGGAAGAAGCAGGCTCATAGCGGAGGAGCCTGATGTGGGGCTCGATCCCGTAATGCCAGGATCACGCCCTTAGCCGAAGACAGACGCTTAACCTCTGTACTACCCAGGTGCCCCCTGTGTTGTTAATTTTAACCATTCTAACTGGTATAAGGTGGTATCTCATTGTCGTTTTGATTTGTATTTGCCTGATGGCAAGTGATGTGGAGCATTTTTTCATGTGTCTGTTGGCCATTTGTATGTCTTCTTTGGAGAAGTATCCCTTTGTGTCTTCTGCCCATTTTTTGGGTGTCGAGTTTGAGGAGTTCTTTATAGATCTTGGATACTAGCCCTTTATCTGTAATATCATTTGCAGATATCTTCTTCGATTCCATAGGTTGACTTTTTGTTTTGTTGATCATTTGCTTTGCCAAGCAGAAGCTTTTTATCTTGGTGAAGTGCCAATAGTTCCTTTTTTGCTTTTATTTCCTTTGCCTTTAGAGACGTGGCTTGCAAGAAGTTGTTGTGTCCAAGTTTGAAGAGTTCTTTTGATTTTGATATGAGACAGGAATCCATTATCTTTCTTTCCTGATTGTATTCGAGTCCTCTGTCTTTCTTGGTGAGTCTAGCTAAGTTTGTCAGTTTTGTTTACCTTTCCAAAAAAGGCAGCTTTCATTTTCATTGTTTTTTTTTTGTCTTTTTAGTCTCCGTTGGATTTATTTATGCATTCCTTTTTGTTATTTCCTTATTTCTACTAATTTGGGGCTTTGTTTGTTGTTTTATTTTCTACTTCTTTACCACATAAATCAAGTTGTTTATTGGAGACCATTCTCATGGATTGATGAAGACTTGAGTTTCTATGAATGTCCCCCATAAAGCTACTTTTGCTGCATCCCTTATGTTTTTGTAAGTTGTCTTTTTCATCAGTGTCAAGGTACTTCTAAAATCTTTTTTGATTTCTTCTTTGACTGTTGGTTGTTCAGTAGCTTGTTGTTAAATCTCCACATATTTTTTTAAGATTATTTAGGTATCTGACAGAGAGTGAGACAGTGAAAGAGGGAATGGAAGCAGGGGGGTGGGAGAGGGAGAAGCGGGCTTCCCGCTGAGCAAGGAGCCTGATTCCAGGCTAAATCCCAGGATCCTGGGATCAGGACCTGAGCTGAAGGCAGATCCTTAACAACTGATCCACCCAGGCCCCAAAAATCTCCACCTATTTTTGACTGTCCCATTTTTTTCTTGAGACTGATTTCTAGTTTCATATCATTGTGGTTGGACAAGATTTGAAGCAGAAGGTGAAGAGAGCATTCAGATAAAGGTTTGTTTCCTGAAGGGTTTTCTGAGGGCAGAGCATGAGTTCCGTGGGGCGGAGGAAGGTTTTGTGAGACGGGGGTGGGGTTAACCCTTGTTAGAATTACTGACTACTACCATGCAGGCTGTGTGCTACTGTTCACACCGTAGTCCTGATGGACTTGTACTTCATTAGAAATATTTTCTAGGAGGTGTAGGCATAGCCTTCTCTTAAAGAAAGGTGCCATGTGGGTTCATGGCATGACCCCAGGTCACCAACCAGGATGTATGGTATTGTGGGTGATCAGAAACAGGCTTTCTGTGGGAAGTGACAGAAATAAGATATGGTGAGCTCCAAGACCATAGGTGAGGTCCCGAGTGACCCACTGGGTGTTGGGTTCTGTGGATCTGTCTCATCAGGTGCTGTGGAATTCAGGGACACCCTCCTGTCTGTGGATTTTTGTGGAGACAGGTAGACATCAGTGTCTGGCCAGGCATGAGGGTCGCACTGGCCCACCACCAGAGGTGCAGCGTGCGTGGGAGCCACTGCTTGGTTTCCACGAAAGCTGCCCAGCGTCTGTGACTGTGATTCCTAGCAGCCGCAAGGGGAGAGGAGGCCGGGGGTGGTGCACACTTCCTAGACTTGTGGTCAGGTCTAGTCTGGAGCCCACTGAAGTGAGCCACACCTGGCAAGGAGGCACCCAGTCAGTGTAGCTTTGGGCACTGCTCCCATGGTACTTCGTGCCAGCTCCATGCTGCCACCTCCTGCTTTTCATCATCATCTTCAAGGTCATGTGACTCTGCTCTTGCCCCATGGCCTCCAGGGTATTGTCCGTCCTCCATCTGGCCCTCGTCCCTGGTGCCCTGTGCTGTCTGATGCCAGGGTAGCCTTCTCGAGACAAATATCTGGCCCTGATGGAACACTTCCATGGATCTCGGGTGATGCGAGGATGATGCCCTGCCCTGGAAGGGGGCTGCAGGTCCCCAATTAGGAGAGCCATGTCTCCCTTTTCAGCATGGCCTGCCCTCCCCTCAGTCTTCTTCAGGGAATCTCTCCCCACTTTCTGAGCGGACAGCTCTGAACTTAAAAATGAATATTATTTTACATATCTCTATGCCTTAGTTCATCCATGGCATGTCTTTCAGCCCCATTAGTGGGGTTTCTTTTTAGCAGTTCTGAAGGGCTGTCTGCTCATGGAGGGGATGACCTGGGTGGGACAGCTTTCCCTCTCATCTCCCTCAGCATGTCCCTGAGCCCTGAGACCAGCTGTCCCACTGAGGATTGAGGGACCCGAGCCAGCCCATCCTGAACCCAGGCTGTGTCAGTTGTGTAGACTGATGTGTGTTGGAGCGGTGGGCAGCCGGCATGGGCCAGGGGCAGGCAGTGTCTCCTTCTCATTCCTTCCCTCCCTTCCTCCCAGAGGTAGCTCAGAGCAGCCTTCAACCCCTGCATCTCCAGATCCCTTGACTTATGCCTTCTGTGTTCAGCTGGTGACCTTGGAGTTTCGCATGGATTCTACCTCCCGTACCCTCTCCTGTAGCAGTTCCTGGATCAGGGGAGGGGTTGGACCCTTGTCTGTTTTTGATCTTCTTCCTGTCCCGCACCAAGCCCACCCACCGTTGCATCTTCCATGTATGTGCTTGGAAGCAAGCCCATCCACAGGCAACCTATTAGCCAAATGGATCCAGGCAATGAACATTGAAGTAGAGATCCAGGATCCATAATATACCTGCTCTGAAACCTGTCCAAAAGTCTGTGACTCTCTCACACTGAAACAGAAACAATAATAGCTTTCTGGACTGTGAAGTGACATGTGTCTCTACTTCCAATCTTGAATGCATAGGTGCTGAGCCTGGACAGAAAAGGACCATGGCTCCCGTGGCCTGGGATCCACAGTAAGAACTCAGTGAAATCTGAATTCAAGGCATAGAGTGAATAATTATTGTAGAGTGAATCCTCCCAAGTAGGGCTTATGCACAGTGCACAGGAAAAGCTTTTTTAAAGAAGTTCCTGAAAGAAAAATCTTTTTTAAAAATTTATTTTAATTCCAGTAGAGCTAACATACAGTGTTACATTCGTTTCAGGTGTACAATAGAGTGATTCAGTAATTCTATATATTACTCAGTGGTCATCAAGAAAAGTGTCCTCTTAATCCGCTTCATCTATTTCACTCATCCCTCTATCCACCTCCTCTCTGGTAACCATCCATTTGTTCTCTATTGTTAAGGGTTTGTATTTTCCCATGCCCATACTCAGGCAACCCTGTTTGGGTAGAGTTTCCGTGTCCCCTGCAAGGGTGAATGGGGGTGGGCATGCTCTGGGCCAGTATTTCCAGGCTTTTGTTCCCTGGCGGCTTTCTCTGGTGATCTGCTGTGCCTTTTCTGAGAGTCAGAGCAGCAGAGGCTGAATTGTCACAGAACAGAGGGAATGCGGCCTGTTCTCCACCCTTGTTCTGGCCACTTTAACTCCATTACTGTTGGTGCTGCTCAACCCTGTAGCATCCTGGGATGTGCACCCCACACCTGGTGTCCCTGGCCTCAATTCCGGGGCTAGTGCATCTCTGTCCTTTGTGTTTCTAATGCTGCCAGCCACCAGAAGACCTGATCTCTCTCTGGAAGCTCCTGGTCTCAGTCTGGATCCCCTGAGCACACCGGGATTCCAGAGTTCCATGAGAAGCCTGGTGGCTCTGGCACCTGGTTCAGGGTCTCAGTCTGCTGTTTCGCAGGTGCCTACCGCAAGTCCGCCAGATCCCCTGTGCAGGTGGCCTGCCAGCCGCCAGCCGCCCCGTGGGCTCCCGGGTCTCCTGGTCTCAGTCTATGCCTGGTGAGCACACCGGGATTCCGGTGTTCCAGGAGAAGCCTGGTGGCGCACGCTCTGGGCTCACCGGTCTCAGTCCACTCTCTCCCGTGTGCCATCCATGAGTCCGCCCGCTCCCTGGTGCAGGTGGTTGCTGCTTCCGGGTGCCAGAACATGGCGGCTCCCCCCCTTCCGTTTATCTTCTGATATCTGTGCCCGGTTTCAAGGCTCCCCGCTTCATACCTCAATACTCAGCGCTGGAGATGTTCATTTGTAGAGGTCCAGATGTATCTTCCTGCCTCTCAGGCTGATTCCGTGGTTGTTTAGGCTGGTCTGGTACCTATCCAGCTCAACTCAGGGGACCTGCTGAAAAAGGGGTCTCCTACTCCTCCGCCATCTTAACTCCTCTCTTGTACCTGAAATAGTATTTAAAAACACTCAGCTCAGCCTCTTCTACAAAGTGAGCCAATGCTTATAAACATGGCTAAAATATTCCCTTACCTACGATGACTTCCCAGCCATCGTAGTTTTTAAATGGTATGACTGTGACTTACATTAGTCAACATTTGCAGAGAAAGAACTTAGTGCATCCAGGGGGCACTTCATGTTGAAATTAGTTTGTGACAACGAGCTACTGTGTTTTCTTCTGCAGTCCAAGGGAATGGTGCCAGACATCTCTAAGGTGTCTAGCAGTTCTACAATTCCGATTTTAAGTGGTCTGTGTACTTTAGAGATTTGGGCAAGAGAAGGGCAGGAGTCCAGAGACTGTGAACACTTCTGTTACCTGTGCTGACCATGGAGCAGGTAGCCTTCTGTGGGCATCATTTTGATTTCTTGGTACTCTTGTGAAGGTGCTTTTGTCTCAAATTCCTCCATTTAGGAGTAATTATAATGATGAAAGTAATTTTTATCTTATATCATCTGTGGGCCCTGATCCTGGGCTCCCAGGGAAGCTATCCTTTAACATTTTACCCGGCTCAAAATGACTGGGCAAAACCTGAAAGCATGGGCCCTATTTCTGCCCCAAGCACATGTTGTACATCTGCTTCGAGAAGAAAACAATAACCAAAAATGCCAACATAAAGATAAGAAAAAATAAAGAACCTCTTTGGCTCCCATAAGATTAAAGTCATACTGACATGTACATACTGAAAATGCATAAAAACATTGCATTTCCTAAAGCCCAAGCCTTGGAGGGTCTGAGAGACTTGCCCAAAACCAGGCACACCCCAGCAGGGAGGGCTGGTGCAGAAAGGGCAGGGGCAGGACTCTGAGGGTGGTCTGCAGCTAGAGGGGTCCCTGGAAGGGGCCAGGTGTGGGGGGGGACCTCGGCCCACGACCCCACCCATGCCTGTGCTGGGTGTTGGGTCGAGCAGGCGCTTCTTGGGCCCCCTGCACTTTCAGGGTTCCAGGGGCTTGAGGGCGGGTTGCCCAGCATCCAAGGGGCTCAGGCACCACCCTCACCAACCATTCACCGCTTGGGGGTGGAGCTATGTCTCTGTGGGCAGTCCCAGACTTGCAGTGGGTTGCAGACTTGGGGCAAAGAAGGGGCACTGAGAGAGAGAGAGAGAGTTGCCCTGTGGAGATCCCTGCTGGTGAGTGAGCAGCGTGCACTGGGGTGGGGGTCCGGGGGTAGGGTGCGCCCCAGGTGGGATTCAGGGTTCTGGAAGGGCATGTGGAGAGGGTTCCTTGTGGGGACTCAGGTGAGTTTTCTTTTTCCCTTTAAAGTCTCTTCTGCCCCATGTCCTCAACTGACTTTATTCCCCATACCCGTGAACTCCAGGACACCCACTCACCTGAGCTTTTGTGGGATGGGTTGCAGAATTTCAAGGTTTCCCCTGTTCCCCTGGAAGAGTGCGGGTAAGGACTTCACACAATCCCCACCTTCAGTTCTCTGACACAGTGCAGGTGATGCATCTTGAGCAGTACCCTGAGTTCAGCAGGGTGTGCCCTGGTCCCCAGGCACAGGTGTGGCAGTAGCATGCCCCAGAGCCATCCCCCAACTTCAGCATTATGCCCCGTGTGCCCCCGGGTTAGTGGTAATTGGCTATTAGAATCATGCAGGAAAATCCTCCAGGTGGGGGCCTGGAGGCGGGCATAAACCAGACCCCACTCTAGTTGCATTGGGAATAGACGAATTGAGGGTTTCTTTAGAAGAGTAAGTCTGCCTTCCAGAAAAGGCAAGGTCATTGGTCTATTGAGAATGAAGATAATTACTGCTAAACAACAAGTATGTGTTGCCCCTTCGCCCAGAAACCGAAGCAGGTGTGCAGGCTTTAGGTCAGAGGTGCCTTCTTCTCCCCAGCTGACGGCACTTCTCTGCTCTGGCTCCAAGACACACGAGGTTTTGAACGTCAGCATCGGAGTCAGCGAGGCAGCTTGTCACAGGACACCAGTGCTCAGAGAAAGCACAGGTATGTTTGGCAAAATGTCCTATCTATGTCAGGGCTGGAGGTAAAACCTCTCTTTATCCCAAAACCTCCTAGGCTTTTCTCTTTTCTCTAGTTGAGCCACAAAGTAAAATTGAAGTAGCTGTCAGCATTCTGGGTTTGGTACAAGAATTACTTAGTTTCCCTGAAGGTAGAACTTTGCAGGGGATCACAATTTCTCTGTCCATTTATTGCTTACAAATGTATTTTGCCCATCTGTTTCCTAGCAACCCTCTTTTATTAGAAAGGGAAGGTGAGATTCACTCTGTGCCTGTTTGTAACATCTAATTTGTTCCTTCATCTAACAGTGTTTATTCAATTGGGCCTAAGATATGGTTGAGTGACCAGCATCTAGAGTTAGGTGGCTTATTTTCATCTGATACAGACTTGGATGATGTCATTTGGCAAAGGTGATGTTTCATCATTGATTAGTTTATTCATCAGAAGCGTTAAAATTAGGGTGGAGGGAAAATTCAAAATTATCCAAAGCGGCCTGTTCCTGTTTAAAAGTTGAGCTTGACTTTCTAGTTTTACTAAATGTATTATCTCCATATTTTGAGGTGCCATATTCTCTCTGTAGTTTCTTTGGTGGTGGAGTCAGAAGGAGAGTCTGGGAATTCTTTTGGATAGTGGCATGCTGGTGGCTTCAAGGGGCTTGGCGTCAGGAGCCTTGGGGTGAAGTCTGCAACTGCTTGCCTGACCCTGGGTGCATCTCCCAGAGGTTTTGTTTCCTCTTATGAAATTGCCGGCAGATAATGTTCTGCTTAAAGGGGAACACTCCCATCCTGTTGGTGGCAATGCAAAGTGGTGCAGCCAGTCTGGGAAACAGTGTGGGGGTTCCTCAAAAAGTTAAACATTGAACAACCCCATGATCCAGCAATTGCTCTCCTAGGTATTTACCCAAAGGATACAAAAATGCAGATTCAAAGGGGGTACATGCACCATGATGTTTATAGCAGCAATGTCCACAGTAGCCAAACTATGGAGAGAATCCCAAAGTCCATGCACTGATGAATGGATAAAGCAGAAGTGGGATACGTATATATAATGGAATATGACCCAGCTTCAAAAAGAATGAAATCTTACCATTTGCAAGGATGCGGATGGACCTAGAGTGTATTGAGCTAAGCAAAATCATTGAGGAAAGAGAAATATCCTATGCTCTCATGCTTGTGGAATTTCAGAAAGAAAACAGATGAACAGAGTGGAGGGGTGATGAGAGAGGCAAACAAGGAAATAGACTCAAACTTGGAGAACAAACTGAGTGTTGCTGCAGGACAGGGGCGTGGGGGGAAGAGTTAAATGGGTGAGGGGTATTAAGGAGGGCACTTGTGATGAGCACCGGGTACTGTATGCAGGTGAGGAATCACTAAATCCTACCCCTGAAGCGAATACTCCATGGCATGTGAACTAACTGGAATTTAAGTAAAAGAAGAAAGGAAAAAGTGTTCTGCTTCATGAAGAGTGAGGTAAAATTGTAGTGATTTGGGCTGTACTATTCTATAGATGAGAGATGTGAAACACCCTGTTGTAGGATACACTAGTTTCTTATCACATAAGGAGTCCTCAGAAAGCTGCAATGAAAGATTCAGGTCTCAGAGCATGTTCATGTTCCACTGATATGTTACAGTTTGCACAGGTAGGAAAGAAGGTGGAGAGAGAGGCAACAGAATGGGAAAGCAGGTGCGAAACTTTCAATACTTAGCATTATAGCTTTCTCATGAACGCCTTGCGATTTTGGAAGCAGAGGGGGAATCCGGGAGCTTTGCAGGAGACAGGGGAGTTCCAGGACTGGGTAAAGCTGACAGGGGTCCCAGAGGAGAGCTGAATGCATTCTGCAGCAGGGTGTGGGAAGGGGTGGCTGTGGGTCTCCTGGGTGAGAGTTGTGACAGGTGAGGGCTGTGTGCAAGTTCCTGGCTGAGGACAAGTGAGGCACAGGCGGAGAGCTGGCAGAGAACCTTCTTCTGGGCCACCAGCCTCACCCAACACACAGCCTCATCTTCTGTTCCTGTCACTCCAATTCAGACTTCTCCGAAGGTGAGTGAGAACACATCAAGAGCATTCTTAACAGAAGGGAAAGCATGTGCAAAGGCTCTGGGGCAGGAGAATTTCAGGTATGTCCAGGAGCAGCAAGAAGGCCCTGTGGCCACAGGAGACACCTTAGGACATGACCTCAGAGAGGTGACAGAAAAAACCATTCCAGGGCTATAACCCCATGAGACCCTGTTTCACTGGGCCATCCTGGCTACAGTGTTGAGAACAGATGACAGAGGGTTGAAGATGGCAAGGCAGGTCAATGACAAAGCTTTTACAGGAACTCAGGCACTGTGGACCAGACAGGTGGCCTTGGATGGAGTGGTTAGACCTATTCTGGGTCCATTTTGAAGATGGAGCTCACAGGATTTGCTGATGGGTTAGCTATTAGGAGCAGGAGAACGGAGGAGTTGGGGTAACTCCCAGCTGTTGTGGGTTTTCCTGATCGAGGGGAAGGAGAGGTTTTCTCAGGGGGTAGGAGATAGTCCGTGTTCCGCATGCTGAGGAAAGTGCCTTTCCCGGTGGATCTGCTGAGGTTTGTGTCTGGGAGTACCTTTCACATCTCCTCCCTCAGCAATGCTCAAGTACAAGTATCCCCCACTTTTTAAACGTTCACAGTAAGACACTGGGCTTTCTTGAAAGAACTATGTTATTACCCATCTTCAGTAAGAGGAAGAGACCTGAAGAGGATTTCCCTCTTATGAAAAAAGGTGAACAGTGAGAATAGCGTTCAGCATCTGTTTTGGGGAGAAGCACGACAGAGGCGGCGTGCACCCCAACCAGGTCCTTCCGCTGGGATCCGCTCTCCGCATCCAGCCACCAGCATTTTGAATGGTGTCTGTGAGCCTCTGCTTCTGCTTTATCTTCATTTATGCTGGGCCTCCGTTAGAAACTTGTGTCCTGAGGCCTAAGAAAAGCCAAAGAGAGGAATTTTGGAGTCTGAGCACACTGTCTAATTGTTCCGTGTAAATTAATGGTCATTCCTTCTTGACACCATTTCTGCTGTGCAAGGTTTCTCAGAAGCCCTGTACTTTCAAAGAGCAGGGAAACCTATACCCCATGCTGCAGGGTTAGTTTTAGTCTCCATGCTGGACTGAACATTTCATGACTGTCGGATTTTCTCACTCAAACATTGAGACTTTGACCACCTTCACCCGTTTCTAGCACCCCATCTCCGAATCTGGCACCTACCAATCTGCTCTCAGTATCTATGCGTTCAGTATTTGTTTATTCCTCGTGGAATGTACATGAGAGCATCTGGTATTGGTCTTTCTGTGTCTGAGTTACTTGGCATAAGGACCCCAAGGTCTGTGTTTCCATGTCTGGTTCTTGTGAATAATGCTGCACTGAATGTGGGAGTGCATCTGTCTTTTTGAGGCAGTATTTTTGTGTTCTCCAAATCAATACTCTGTAGAGCCATTACTGGGTCATGTGGTAGTTGTATTTATTTTTTCAGGAACCTCCATACCGTTTGTCACAATGGCTGCACCAATTTCCATTCCCACCAACAGTGCACAGTGTCTCCTTGTCTGCACACCCTTGACCCCACCTGGTGTCTGTCTCTGGGAAAATTGCTGTTCCAACAATTGTGAGGGGATAGCCGATTGTGGGTTTGATGATGTTTCCCTGTCGATATTAAGTGATGTCGAATAACTTTCTCTGTCTGTTGGCACCTGTGTGCCATCTTTGGAAAGTATCTATTCACATATTCTCCCATTTTTTAATACAGATTTTTTTTTTGTTTTGATTTGTACGGGTGTTGTGTGTATTTTGGATATTAGCCTCTTCTCACACATATGATTCGCAGATATTTTTTCTTATTGGGTCAGTGGCCTTTTAAGTTTTTGCTGGTTTCTTTTGCCAAGTGGAAGATTTCAGTTTGAAGTTGTTCCACTTGTTTATTTTTGCTTTTGTTTCTTTGCGTTTGGTGTCGGATCTGAAGACTCTTTGCCAAAACCTATGTCGAGAGACTTAGTACCTGTGTCTTCTTGGAGGTTTATGGATTCAGGTCTTATTTTCAAATCATTCATCCATTAAAAATTTTGGTGGTGTAAGAAATTGACCCAGTTATATTCTTCTGCCTTTAGTGTCCAGTTTGGCTGTTACCGCTCACTGTAGACACAGTCCTTCCCTCATGGCATATCTTCTGCTGCTGTGTCATAAGTTAGGATCATCTACGTGTGGGTAAGTTTGTGAGCTTTCTGTTCTGTTCCACTGACCTTGGGTCTGTGTTTATGCCAGTACCATCCTGTTTTGATGACAACATCTTTGTAATCTAGCTTGAAATCCAGGAGTGTGTTGACTGCACCTTTCTTTCTTCAGGTTGCTTTGCGTTTTTGGGGCCTTTTGTGATTCCATACAAGTTTGAGGACTGTTATCTATTTCCTTGAATAATGCCACTGGAATTCAGATAGGGATTTCATCACATCTGTCGATTGCTTTGGGTACGATGGACATGTTCACATAATTAACTCTTCCAGTTAAGGAGCATGGCGTATGCTTCCATTTGTTTGTGTTGCCTTCCAAATCTTTGAACCACACATTCTGCCCCCCTCGACACACATGTTTTTCATTTCTTTTCTGCCATGTGTTGAGTGTACTATGTCTTTCGCATTTTTGGTTACTTTTATTCCTAGATTTTTTTTGATGCAATTGTAAATGGCATTGTTTTTTAATTTCTCTTTGCCAAAGTGTGTCATCAGTATACAGAAATGCAAGAAGTTGGGTCATCTGGGTGGCCCCATAGGTGACGTGTCTGCCTTCAGCTCAGGTCATGATCCCAGAGTTCTGGGATTGAGCCCCGTGTAGGGCTCCCCGCTTATCGAGGGTCTGCTTCTCCCTCTTTCTGACACTACCCCTGCATGTGCTTTTTCTCTTCCTCTCAAATAAATAAATAAAATCTGAAAAAAAGTAAAGACAACAGGTCTCTGTATATTGACTTTATATCCTGCAGCTTTCTTGAATTTGTTTAAATTAACAGTTTTTTTTTTTGTGGAATCTTTCGGGATTTCATGTCATTTGCAAATAGTGACAGTTTTCCTGTATGGATTTCATATCTTTCTCCTTTTTTAAAATGATGTTAGTCACCCTACAGTACTTCATTTGTTTTTGATGAAGTGTTCCATGATTCATTGCTTGCATATAACCCCTAGTGCTCATTATGACACGTGCCCTCCTTAATACCCATCACCAGGATTACCCATTCCCCTACCCTCCCTTTCTGCAACCTTCAGTTTGTTTCCCAGTGTCAATAGTCTCTCATGGTTCATCTCCCCCTCTCATTCCCCCCCCTTCACTTTTCCCTTCCTTCTTCTAATGTTACATGCTATTCCTTCCATTCCACATCGGAGTCAAACTTTATGATAATTGTCTTTCTCTGCTTGACTTAATTTCACTTAGCATAATCCCCTCCTGGTCCATCCACCTTGGTGCAAATGGTGGGTATTCATCCTTTCTGATGACTGAGTAATATTCCATTGTATAGATGAACCACATCTTCTTCGTCCATTCATTTGCTGAAGGACATCTTGGCTCCTTCCACAGTTTGGCTATTATGGACATTGTTGCTATGAACGTTGGGATACAGGTGTCCCTTCTTTTCATTACTCTGTGTCTATAGGGTAAATACCCAGTAGTGCAATTGGTGGGTCATAGGATAGCTCTGTGTTTAATGTCTTGAGGAACCCCCATATTGTTCAAAAGTGCCTATACCAGCTTCAATTCTCACGAGTAGTGTAAGAGGGCTCCCCTTTCTCCATATCCTCTCTGACTTTTTGTAATTTCCTGTCTTGTTAATTTGTTTTTCAAGATTTTATTTATTTATTCCACAGAGATAGAGATGGCCAGCGAGAGAGGGAACACAAGCAGGGGGAGTGGGAGAGGAAGAAGCAGGCTCATAGCGGAGGAGCCTGATGTGGGGCTCGATCCCGTAATGCCAGGATCACGCCCTTAGCCGAAGACAGACGCTTAACCTCTGTACTACCCAGGTGCCCCCTGTGTTGTTAATTTTAACCATTCTAACTGGTATAAGGTGGTATCTCATTGTCGTTTTGATTTGTATTTGCCTGATGGCAAGTGATGTGGAGCATTTTTTCATGTGTCTGTTGGCCATTTGTATGTCTTCTTTGGAGAAGTATCCCTTTGTGTCTTCTGCCCATTTTTTGGGTGTCGAGTTTGAGGAGTTCTTTATAGATCTTGGATACTAGCCCTTTATCTGTAATATCATTTGCAGATATCTTCTTCGATTCCATAGGTTGACTTTTTGTTTTGTTGATCATTTGCTTTGCCAAGCAGAAGCTTTTTATCTTGGTGAAGTGCCAATAGTTCCTTTTTTGCTTTTATTTCCTTTGCCTTTAGAGACGTGGCTTGCAAGAAGTTGTTGTGTCCAAGTTTGAAGAGTTCTTTTGATTTTGATATGAGACAGGAATCCATTATCTTTCTTTCCTGATTGTATTCGAGTCCTCTGTCTTTCTTGGTGAGTCTAGCTAAGTTTGTCAGTTTTGTTTACCTTTCCAAAAAAGGCAGCTTTCATTTTCATTGTTTTTTTTTTTGTCTTTTTAGTCTCCGTTGGATTTATTTATGCATTCCTTTTTGTTATTTCCTTATTTCTACTAATTTGGGGCTTTGTTTGTTGTTTTATTTTCTACTTCTTTACCACATAAATCAAGTTGTTTATTGGAGACCATTCTCATGGATTGATGAAGACTTGAGTTTCTATGAATGTCCCCCATAAAGCTACTTTTGCTGCATCCCTTATGTTTTTGTAAGTTGTCTTTTTCATCAGTGTCAAGGTACTTCTAAAATCTTTTTTGATTTCTTCTTTGACTGTTGGTTGTTCAGTAGCTTGTTGTTAAATCTCCACATATTTTTTTAAGATTATTTAGGTATCTGACAGAGAGTGAGACAGTGAAAGAGGGAATGGAAGCAGGGGGGTGGGAGAGGGAGAAGCGGGCTTCCCGCTGAGCAAGGAGCCTGATTCCAGGCTAAATCCCAGGATCCTGGGATCAGGACCTGAGCTGAAGGCAGATCCTTAACAACTGATCCACCCAGGCCCCAAAAATCTCCACCTATTTTTGACTGTCCCATTTTTTTCTTGAGACTGATTTCTAGTTTCATATCATTGTGGTTGGACAAGATTTGAAGCAGAAGGTGAAGAGAGCATTCAGATAAAGGTTTGTTTCCTGAAGGGTTTTCTGAGGGCAGAGCATGAGTTCCGTGGGGCGGAGGAAGGTTTTGTGAGACGGGGGTGGGGTTAACCCTTGTTAGAATTACTGACTACTACCATGCAGGCTGTGTGCTACTGTTCACACCGTAGTCCTGATGGACTTGTACTTCATTAGAAATATTTTCTAGGAGGTGTAGGCATAGCCTTCTCTTAAAGAAAGGTGCCATGTGGGTTCATGGCATGACCCCAGGTCACCAACCAGGATGTATGGTATTGTGGGTGATCAGAAACAGGCTTTCTGTGGGAAGTGACAGAAATAAGATATGGTGAGCTCCAAGACCATAGGTGAGGTCCCGAGTGACCCACTGGGTGTTGGGTTCTGTGGATCTGTCTCATCAGGTGCTGTGGAATTCAGGGACACCCTCCTGTCTGTGGATTTTTGTGGAGACAGGTAGACATCAGTGTCTGGCCAGGCATGAGGGTCGCACTGGCCCACCACCAGAGGTGCAGCGTGCGTGGGAGCCACTGCTTGGTTTCCACGAAAGCTGCCCAGCGTCTGTGACTGTGATTCCTAGCAGCCGCAAGGGGAGAGGAGGCCGGGGGTGGTGCACACTTCCTAGACTTGTGGTCAGGTCTAGTCTGGAGCCCACTGAAGTGAGCCACACCTGGCAAGGAGGCACCCAGTCAGTGTAGCTTTGGGCACTGCTCCCATGGTACTTCGTGCCAGCTCCATGCTGCCACCTCCTGCTTTTCATCATCATCTTCAAGGTCATGTGACTCTGCTCTTGCCCCATGGCCTCCAGGGTATTGTCCGTCCTCCATCTGGCCCTCGTCCCTGGTGCCCTGTGCTGTCTGATGCCAGGGTAGCCTTCTCGAGACAAATATCTGGCCCTGATGGAACACTTCCATGGATCTCGGGTGATGCGAGGATGATGCCCTGCCCTGGAAGGGGGCTGCAGATCCCCAATTAGGAGAGCCATGTCTCCCTTTTCAGCATGGCCTGCCCTCCCCTCAGTCTTCTTCAGGGAATCTCTCCCCACTTTCTGAGCGGACAGCTCTGAACTTAAAAATGAATATTATTTTACATATCTCTATGCCTTAGTTCATCCATGGCATGTCTTTCAGCCCCATTAGTGGGGTTTCTTTTTAGCAGTTCTGAAGGGCTGTCTGCTCATGGAGGGGATGACCTGGGTGGGACAGCTTTCCCTCTCATCTCCCTCAGCATGTCCCTGAGCCCTGAGACCAGCTGTCCCACTGAGGATTGAGGGACCCGAGCCAGCCCATCCTGAACCCAGGCTGTGTCAGTTGTGTAGACTGATGTGTGTTGGAGCGGTGGGCAGCCGGCATGGGCCAGGGGCAGGCAGTGTCTCCTTCTCATTCCTTCCCTCCCTTCCTCCCAGAGGTAGCTCAGAGCAGCCTTCAACCCCTGCATCTCCAGATCCCTTGACTTATGCCTTCTGTGTTCAGCTGGTGACCTTGGAGTTTCGCATGGATTCTACCTCCCGTACCCTCTCCTGTAGCAGTTCCTGGATCAGGGGAGGGGTTGGACCCTTGTCTGTTTTTGATCTTCTTCCTGTCCCGCACCAAGCCCACCCACCGTTGCATCTTCCATGTATGTGCTTGGAAGCAAGCCCATCCACAGGCAACCTATTAGCCAAATGGATCCAGGCAATGAACATTGAAGTAGAGATCCAGGATCCATAATATACCTGCTCTGAAACCTGTCCAAAAGTCTGTGACTCTCTCACACTGAAACAGAAACAATAATAGCTTTCTGGACTGTGAAGTGACATGTGTCTCTACTTCCAATCTTGAATGCATAGGTGCTGAGCCTGGACAGAAAAGGACCATGGCTCCCGTGGCCTGGGATCCACAGTAAGAACTCAGTGAAATCTGAATTCAAGGCATAAAGTGAATAATTATTGTAGAGTGAATCCTCCCAAGTAGGGCTTATGCACAGTGCACAGGAAAAGCTTTTTTAAAGAAGTTCCTGAAAGAAAAATCTTTTTTAAAAATTTATTTTAATTCCAGTAGAGCTAACATACAGTGTTACATTCGTTTCAGGTGTACAATAGAGTGATTCAGTAATTCTATATATTACTCAGTGGTCATCAAGAAAAGTGTCCTCTTAATCCGCTTCATCTATTTCACTCATCCCTCTATCCACCTCCTCTCTGGTAACCATCCATTTGTTCTCTATTGTTAAGGGTTTGTATTTTCCCATGCCCATACTCAGGCAACCCTGTTTGGGTAGAGTTTCCGTGTCCCCTGCAAGGGTGAATGGGGGTGGGCATGCTCTGGGCCAGTATTTCCAGGCTTTTGTTCCCTGGCGGCTTTCTCTGGTGATCTGCTGTGCCTTTTCTGAGAGTCAGAGCAGCAGAGGCTGAATTGTCACAGAACAGAGGGAATGCGGCCTGTTCTCCACCCTTGTTCTGGCCACTTTAACTCCATTACTGTTGGTGCTGCTCAACCCTGTAGCATCCTGGGATGTGCACCCCACACCTGGTGTCCCTGGCCTCAATTCCGGGGCTAGTGCATCTCTGTCCTTTGTGTTTCTAATGCTGCCAGCCACCAGAAGACCTGATCTCTCTCTGGAAGCTCCTGGTCTCAGTCTGGATCCCCTGAGCACACCGGGATTCCAGAGTTCCATGAGAAGCCTGGTGGCTCTGGCACCTGGTTCAGGGTCTCAGTCTGCTGTTTCGCAGGTGCCTACCGCAAGTCCGCCAGATCCCCTGTGCAGGTGGCCTGCCAGCCGCCAGCCGCCCCGTGGGCTCCCGGGTCTCCTGGTCTCAGTCTATGCCTGGTGAGCACACCGGGATTCCGGTGTTCCAGGAGAAGCCTGGTGGCGCACGCTCTGGGCTCACCGGTCTCAGTCCACTCTCTCCCGTGTGCCATCCATGAGTCCGCCCGCTCCCTGGTGCAGGTGGTTGCTGCTTCCGGGTGCCAGAACATGGCGGCTCCCCCCCTTCCGTTTATCTTCTGATATCTGTGCCCGGTTTCAAGGCTCCCCGCTTCATACCTCAATACTCAGCGCTGGAGATGTTCATTTGTAGAGGTCCAGATGTATCTTCCTGCCTCTCAGGCTGATTCCGTGGTTGTTTAGGCTGGTCTGGTACCTATCCAGCTCAACTCAGGGGACCTGCTGAAAAAGGGGTCTCCTACTCCTCCGCCATCTTAACTCCTCTCTTGTACCTGAAATAGTATTTAAAAACACTCAGCTCAGCCTCTTCTACAAAGTGAGCCAATGCTTATAAACATGGCTAAAATATTCCCTTACCTACGATGACTTCCCAGCCATCGTAGTTTTTAAATGGTATGACTGTGACTTACATTAGTCAACATTTGCAGAGAAAGAACTTAGTGCATCCAGGGGGCACTTCATGTTGAAATTAGTTTGTGACAACGAGCTACTGTGTTTTCTTCTGCAGTCCAAGGGAATGGTGCCAGACATCTCTAAGGTGTCTAGCAGTTCTACAATTCCGATTTTAAGTGGTCTGTGTACTTTAGAGATTTGGGCAAGAGAAGGGCAGGAGTCCAGAGACTGTGAACACTTCTGTTACCTGTGCTGACCATGGAGCAGGTAGCCTTCTGTGGGCATCATTTTGATTTCTTGGTACTCTTGTGAAGGTGCTTTTGTCTCAAATTCCTCCATTTAGGAGTAATTATAATGATGAAAGTAATTTTTATCTTATATCATCTGTGGGCCCTGATCCTGGGCTCCCAGGGAAGCTATCCTTTAACATTTTACCCGGCTCAAAATGACTGGGCAAAACCTGAAAGCATGGGCCCTATTTCTGCCCCAAGCACATGTTGTACATCTGCTTCGAGAAGAAAACAATAACCAAAAATGCCAACATAAAGATAAGAAAAAATAAAGAACCTCTTTGGCTCCCATAAGATTAAAGTCATACTGACATGTACATACTGAAAATGCATAAAAACATTGCATTTCCTAAAGCCCAAGCCTTGGAGGGTCTGAGAGACTTGCCCAAAACCAGGCACACCCCAGCAGGGAGGGCTGGTGCAGAAAGGGCAGGGGCAGGACTCTGAGGGTGGTCTGCAGCTAGAGGGGTCCCTGGAAGGGGCCAGGTGTGTGGGGGGACCTCGGCCCACGACCCCACCCATGCCTGTGCTGGGTGTTGGGTCGAGCAGGCGCTTCTTGGGCCCCCTGCACTTTCAGGGTTCCAGGGGCTTGAGGGCGGGTTGCCCAGCATCCAAGGGGCTCAGGCACCACCCTCACCAACCATTCACCGCTTGGGGGTGGAGCTATGTCTCTGTGGGCAGTCCCAGACTTGCAGTGGGTTGCAGACTTGGGGCAAAGAAGGGGCACTGAGAGAGAGAGAGAGAGTTGCCCTGTGGAGATCCCTGCTGGTGAGTGAGCAGCGTGCACTGGGGTGGGGGTCCGGGGGTAGGGTGCGCCCCAGGTGGGATTCAGGGTTCTGGAAGGGCATGTGGAGAGGGTTCCTTGTGGGGACTCAGGTGAGTTTTCTTTTTCCCTTTAAAGTCTCTTCTGCCCCATGTCCTCAACTGACTTTATTCCCCATACCCGTGAACTCCAGGACACCCACTCACCTGAGCTTTTGTGGGATGGGTTGCAGAATTTCAAGGTTTCCCCTGTTCCCCTGGAAGAGTGCGGGTAAGGACTTCACACAATCCCCACCTTCAGTTCTCTGACACAGTGCAGGTGATGCATCTTGAGCAGTACCCTGAGTTCAGCAGGGTGTGCCCTGGTCCCCAGGCACAGGTGTGGCAGTAGCATGCCCCAGAGCCATCCCCCAACTTCAGCATTATGCCCCGTGTGCCCCCGGGTTAGTGGTAATTGGCTATTAGAATCATGCAGGAAAATCCTCCAGGTGGGGGCCTGGAGGCGGGCATAAACCAGACCCCACTCTAGTTGCATTGGGAATAGACGAATTGAGGGTTTCTTTAGAAGAGTAAGTCTGCCTTCCAGAAAAGGCAAGGTCATTGGTCTATTGAGAATGAAGATAATTACTGCTAAACAACAAGTATGTGTTGCCCCTTCGCCCAGAAACCGAAGCAGGTGTGCAGGCTTTAGGTCAGAGGTGCCTTCTTCTCCCCAGCTGACGGCACTTCTCTGCTCTGGCTCCAAGACACACGAGGTTTTGAACGTCAGCATCGGAGTCAGCGAGGCAGCTTGTCACAGGACACCAGTGCTCAGAGAAAGCACAGGTATGTTTGGCAAAATGTCCTATCTATGTCAGGGCTGGAGGTAAAACCTCTCTTTATCCCAAAACCTCCTAGGCTTTTCTCTTTTCTCTAGTTGAGCCACAAAGTAAAATTGAAGTAGCTGTCAGCATTCTGGGTTTGGTACAAGAATTACTTAGTTTCCCTGAAGGTAGAACTTTGCAGGGGATCACAATTTCTCTGTCCATTTATTGCTTACAAATGTATTTTGCCCATCTGTTTCCTAGCAACCCTCTTTTATTAGAAAGGGAAGGTGAGATTCACTCTGTGCCTGTTTGTAACATCTAATTTGTTCCTTCATCTAACAGTGTTTATTCAATTGGGCCTAAGATATGGTTGAGTGACCAGCATCTAGAGTTAGGTGGCTTATTTTCATCTGATACAGACTTGGATGATGTCATTTGGCAAAGGTGATGTTTCATCATTGATTAGTTTATTCATCAGAAGCGTTAAAATTAGGGTGGAGGGAAAATTCAAAATTATCCAAAGCGGCCTGTTCCTGTTTAAAAGTTGAGCTTGACTTTCTAGTTTTACTAAATGTATTATCTCCATATTTTGAGGTGCCATATTCTCTCTGTAGTTTCTTTGGTGGTGGAGTCAGAAGGAGAGTCTGGGAATTCTTTTGGATAGTGGCATGCTGGTGGCTTCAAGGGGCTTGGCGTCAGGAGCCTTGGGGTGAATTCTGCAACTGCTTGCCTGACCCTGGGTGCATCTCCCAGAGGTTTTGTTTCCTCTTATGAAATTGCCGGCAGATAATGTTCTGCTTAAAGGGGAACACTCCCATCCTGTTGGTGGCAATGCAAAGTGGTGCAGCCAGTCTGGGAAACAGTGTGGGGGTTCCTCAAAAAGTTAAACATTGAACAACCCCATGATCCAGCAATTGCTCTCCTAGGTATTTACCCAAAGGATACAAAAATGCAGATTCAAAGGGGGTACATGCACCATGATGTTTATAGCAGCAATGTCCACAGTAGCCAAACTATGGAGAGAATCCCAAAGTCCATGCACTGATGAATGGATAAAGCAGAAGTGGGATACGTATATATAATGGAATATGACCCAGCTTCAAAAAGAATGAAATCTTACCATTTGCAAGGATGCGGATGGACCTAGAGTGTATTGAGCTAAGCAAAATCATTGAGGAAAGAGAAATATCCTATGCTCTCATGCTTGTGGAATTTCAGAAAGAAAACAGATGAACAGAGTGGAGGGGTGATGAGAGAGGCAAACAAGGAAATAGACTCAAACTTGGAGAACAAACTGAGTGTTGCTGCAGGACAGGGGCGTGGGGGGAAGAGTTAAATGGGTGAGGGGTATTAAGGAGGGCACTTGTGATGAGCACCGGGTACTGTATGCAGGTGAGGAATCACTAAATCCTACCCCTGAAGCGAATACTCCATGGCATGTGAACTAACTGGAATTTAAGTAAAAGAAGAAAGGAAAAAGTGTTCTGCTTCATGAAGAGTGAGGTAAAATTGTAGTGATTTGGGCTGTACTATTCTATAGATGAGAGATGTGAAACACCCTGTTGTAGGATACACTAGTTTCTTATCACATAAGGAGTCCTCAGAAAGCTGCAATGAAAGATTCAGGTCTCAGAGCATGTTCATGTTCCACTGATATGTTACAGTTTGCACAGGTAGGAAAGAAGGTGGAGAGAGAGGCAACAGAATGGGAAAGCAGGTGCGAAACTTTCAATACTTAGCATTATAGCTTTCTCATGAACGCCTTGCGATTTTGGAAGCAGAGGGGGAATCCGGGAGCTTTGCAGGAGACAGGGGAGTTCCAGGACTGGGTAAAGCTGACAGGGGTCCCAGAGGAGAGCTGAATGCATTCTGCAGCAGGGTGTGGGAAGGGGTGGCTGTGGGTCTCCTGGGTGAGAGTTGTGACAGGTGAGGGCTGTGTGCAAGTTCCTGGCTGAGGACAAGTGAGGCACAGGCGGAGAGCTGGCAGAGAACCTTCTTCTGGGCCACCAGCCTCACCCAACACACAGCCTCATCTTCTGTTCCTGTCACTCCAATTCAGACTTCTCCGAAGGTGAGTGAGAACACATCAAGAGCATTCTTAACAGAAGGGAAAGCATGTGCAAAGGCTCTGGGGCAGGAGAATTTCAGGTATGTCCAGGAGCAGCAAGAAGGCCCTGTGGCCACAGGAGACACCTTAGGACATGACCTCAGAGAGGTGACAGAAAAAACCATTCCAGGGCTATAACCCCATGAGACCCTGTTTCACTGGGCCATCCTGGCTACAGTGTTGAGAACAGATGACAGAGGGTTGAAGATGGCAAGGCAGGTCAATGACAAAGCTTTTACAGGAACTCAGGCACTGTGGACCAGACAGGTGGCCTTGGATGGAGTGGTTAGACCTATTCTGGGTCCATTTTGAAGATGGAGCTCACAGGATTTGCTGATGGGTTAGCTATTAGGAGCAGGAGAACGGAGGAGTTGGGGTAACTCCCAGCTGTTGTGGGTTTTCCTGATCGAGGGGAAGGAGAGGTTTTCTCAGGGGGTAGGAGATAGTCCGTGTTCCGCATGCTGAGGAAAGTGCCTTTCCCGGTGGATCTGCTGAGGTTTGTGTCTGGGAGTACCTTTCACATCTCCTCCCTCAGCAATGCTCAAGTACAAGTATCCCCCACTTTTTAAACGTTCACAGTAAGACACTGGGCTTTCTTGAAAGAACTATGTTATTACCCATCTTCAGTAAGAGGAAGAGACCTGAAGAGGATTTCCCTCTTATGAAAAAAGGTGAACAGTGAGAATAGCGTTCAGCATCTGTTTTGGGGAGAAGCACGACAGAGGCGGCGTGCACCCCAACCAGGTCCTTCCGCTGGGATCCGCTCTCCGCATCCAGCCACCAGCATTTTGAATGGTGTCTGTGAGCCTCTGCTTCTGCTTTATCTTCATTTATGCTGGGCCTCCGTTAGAAACTTGTGTCCTGAGGCCTAAGAAAAGCCAAAGAGAGGAATTTTGGAGTCTGAGCACACTGTCTAATTGTTCCGTGTAAATTAATGGTCATTCCTTCTTGACACCATTTCTGCTGTGCAAGGTTTCTCAGAAGCCCTGTACTTTCAAAGAGCAGGGAAACCTATACCCCATGCTGCAGGGTTAGTTTTAGTCTCCATGCTGGACTGAACATTTCATGACTGTCGGATTTTCTCACTCAAACATTGAGACTTTGACCACCTTCACCCGTTTCTAGCACCCCATCTCCGAATCTGGCACCTACCAATCTGCTCTCAGTATCTATGCGTTCAGTATTTGTTTATTCCTCGTGGAATGTACATGAGAGCATCTGGTATTGGTCTTTCTGTGTCTGAGTTACTTGGCATAAGGACCCCAAGGTCTGTGTTTCCATGTCTGGTTCTTGTGAATAATGCTGCACTGAATGTGGGAGTGCATCTGTCTTTTTGAGGCAGTATTTTTGTGTTCTCCAAATCAATACTCTGTAGAGCCATTACTGGGTCATGTGGTAGTTGTATTTATTTTTTCAGGAACCTCCATACCGTTTGTCACAATGGCTGCACCAATTTCCATTCCCACCAACAGTGCACAGTGTCTCCTTGTCTGCACACCCTTGACCCCACCTGGTGTCTGTCTCTGGGAAAATTGCTGTTCCAACAATTGTGAGGGGATAGCCGATTGTGGGTTTGATGATGTTTCCCTGTCGATATTAAGTGATGTCGAATAACTTTCTCTGTCTGTTGGCACCTGTGTGCCATCTTTGGAAAGTATCTATTCACATATTCTCCCATTTTTTAATACAGATTTTTTTTTTGTTTTGATTTGTACGGGTGTTGTGTGTATTTTGGATATTAGCCTCTTCTCACACATATGATTCGCAGATATTTTTTCTTATTGGGTCAGTGGCCTTTTAAGTTTTTGCTGGTTTCTTTTGCCAAGTGGAAGATTTCAGTTTGAAGTTGTTCCACTTGTTTATTTTTGCTTTTGTTTCTTTGCGTTTGGTGTCGGATCTGAAGACTCTTTGCCAAAACCTATGTCGAGAGACTTAGTACCTGTGTCTTCTTGGAGGTTTATGGATTCAGGTCTTATTTTCAAATCATTCATCCATTAAAAATTTTGGTGGTGTAAGAAATTGACCCAGTTATATTCTTCTGCCTTTAGTGTCCAGTTTGGCTGTTACCGCTCACTGTAGACACAGTCCTTCCCTCATGGCATATCTTCTGCTGCTGTGTCATAAGTTAGGATCATCTACGTGTGGGTAAGTTTGTGAGCTTTCTGTTCTGTTCCACTGACCTTGGGTCTGTGTTTATGCCAGTACCATCCTGTTTTGATGACAACATCTTTGTAATCTAGCTTGAAATCCAGGAGTGTGTTGACTGCACCTTTCTTTCTTCAGGTTGCTTTGCGTTTTTGGGGCCTTTTGTGATTCCATACAAGTTTGAGGACTGTTATCTATTTCCTTGAATAATGCCACTGGAATTCAGATAGGGATTTCATCACATCTGTCGATTGCTTTGGGTACGATGGACATGTTCACATAATTAACTCTTCCAGTTAAGGAGCATGGCGTATGCTTCCATTTGTTTGTGTTGCCTTCCAAATCTTTGAACCACACATTCTGCCCCCCTCGACACACATGTTTTTCATTTCTTTTCTGCCATGTGTTGAGTGTACTATGTCTTTCGCATTTTTGGTTACTTTTATTCCTAGATTTTTTTTGATGCAATTGTAAATGGCATTGTTTTTTAATTTCTCTTTGCCAAAGTGTGTCATCAGTATACAGAAATGCAAGAAGTTGGGTCATCTGGGTGGCCCCATAGGTGACGTGTCTGCCTTCAGCTCAGGTCATGATCCCAGAGTTCTGGGATTGAGCCCCGTGTAGGGCTCCCCGCTTATCGAGGGTCTGCTTCTCCCTCTTTCTGACACTACCCCTGCATGTGCTTTTTCTCTTCCTCTCAAATAAATAAATAAAATCTGAAAAAAAGTAAAGACAACAGGTCTCTGTATATTGACTTTATATCCTGCAGCTTTCTTGAATTTGTTTAAATTAACAGTTTTTTTTTTGTGGAATCTTTCGGGATTTCATGTCATTTGCAAATAGTGACAGTTTTCCTGTATGGATTTCATATCTTTCTCCTTTTTTAAAATGATGTTAGTCACCCTACAGTACTTCATTTGTTTTTGATGAAGTGTTCCATGATTCATTGCTTGCATATAACCCCTAGTGCTCATTATGACACGTGCCCTCCTTAATACCCATCACCAGGATTACCCATTCCCCTACCCTCCCTTTCTGCAACCTTCAGTTTGTTTCCCAGTGTCAATAGTCTCTCATGGTTCATCTCCCCCTCTCATTCCCCCCCCTTCACTTTTCCCTTCCTTCTTCTAATGTTACATGCTATTCCTTCCATTCCACATCGGAGTCAAACTTTATGATAATTGTCTTTCTCTGCTTGACTTAATTTCACTTAGCATAATCCCCTCCTGGTCCATCCACCTTGGTGCAAATGGTGGGTATTCATCCTTTCTGATGACTGAGTAATATTCCATTGTATAGATGAACCACATCTTCTTCGTCCATTCATTTGCTGAAGGACATCTTGGCTCCTTCCACAGTTTGGCTATTATGGACATTGTTGCTATGAACGTTGGGATACAGGTGTCCCTTCTTTTCATTACTCTGTGTCTATAGGGTAAATACCCAGTAGTGCAATTGGTGGGTCATAGGATAGCTCTGTGTTTAATGTCTTGAGGAACCCCCATATTGTTCAAAAGTGCCTATACCAGCTTCAATTCTCACGAGTAGTGTAAGAGGGCTCCCCTTTCTCCATATCCTCTCTGACTTTTTGTAATTTCCTGTCTTGTTAATTTGTTTTTCAAGATTTTATTTATTTATTCCACAGAGATAGAGATGGCCAGCGAGAGAGGGAACACAAGCAGGGGGAGTGGGAGAGGAAGAAGCAGGCTCATAGCGGAGGAGCCTGATGTGGGGCTCGATCCCGTAATGCCAGGATCACGCCCTTAGCCGAAGACAGACGCTTAACCTCTGTACTACCCAGGTGCCCCCTGTGTTGTTAATTTTAACCATTCTAACTGGTATAAGGTGGTATCTCATTGTCGTTTTGATTTGTATTTGCCTGATGGCAAGTGATGTGGAGCATTTTTTCATGTGTCTGTTGGCCATTTGTATGTCTTCTTTGGAGAAGTATCCCTTTGTGTCTTCTGCCCATTTTTTGGGTGTCGAGTTTGAGGAGTTCTTTATAGATCTTGGATACTAGCCCTTTATCTGTAATATCATTTGCAGATATCTTCTTCGATTCCATAGGTTGACTTTTTGTTTTGTTGATCATTTGCTTTGCCAAGCAGAAGCTTTTTATCTTGGTGAAGTGCCAATAGTTCCTTTTTTGCTTTTATTTCCTTTGCCTTTAGAGACGTGGCTTGCAAGAAGTTGTTGTGTCCAAGTTTGAAGAGTTCTTTTGATTTTGATATGAGACAGGAATCCATTATCTTTCTTTCCTGATTGTATTCGAGTCCTCTGTCTTTCTTGGTGAGTCTAGCTAAGTTTGTCAGTTTTGTTTACCTTTCCAAAAAAGGCAGCTTTCATTTTCATTGTTTTTTTTTTGTCTTTTTAGTCTCCGTTGGATTTATTTATGCATTCCTTTTTGTTATTTCCTTATTTCTACTAATTTGGGGCTTTGTTTGTTGTTTTATTTTCTACTTCTTTACCACATAAATCAAGTTGTTTATTGGAGACCATTCTCATGGATTGATGAAGACTTGAGTTTCTATGAATGTCCCCCATAAAGCTACTTTTGCTGCATCCCTTATGTTTTTGTAAGTTGTCTTTTTCATCAGTGTCAAGGTACTTCTAAAATCTTTTTTGATTTCTTCTTTGACTGTTGGTTGTTCAGTAGCTTGTTGTTAAATCTCCACATATTTTTTTAAGATTATTTAGGTATCTGACAGAGAGTGAGACAGTGAAAGAGGGAATGGAAGCAGGGGGGTGGGAGAGGGAGAAGCGGGCTTCCCGCTGAGCAAGGAGCCTGATTCCAGGCTAAATCCCAGGATCCTGGGATCAGGACCTGAGCTGAAGGCAGATCCTTAACAACTGATCCACCCAGGCCCCAAAAATCTCCACCTATTTTTGACTGTCCCATTTTTTTCTTGAGACTGATTTCTAGTTTCATATCATTGTGGTTGGACAAGATTTGAAGCAGAAGGTGAAGAGAGCATTCAGATAAAGGTTTGTTTCCTGAAGGGTTTTCTGAGGGCAGAGCATGAGTTCCGTGGGGCGGAGGAAGGTTTTGTGAGACGGGGGTGGGGTTAACCCTTGTTAGAATTACTGACTACTACCATGCAGGCTGTGTGCTACTGTTCACACCGTAGTCCTGATGGACTTGTACTTCATTAGAAATATTTTCTAGGAGGTGTAGGCATAGCCTTCTCTTAAAGAAAGGTGCCATGTGGGTTCATGGCATGACCCCAGGTCACCAACCAGGATGTATGGTATTGTGGGTGATCAGAAACAGGCTTTCTGTGGGAAGTGACAGAAATAAGATATGGTGAGCTCCAAGACCATAGGTGAGGTCCCGAGTGACCCACTGGGTGTTGGGTTCTGTGGATCTGTCTCATCAGGTGCTGTGGAATTCAGGGACACCCTCCTGTCTGTGGATTTTTGTGGAGACAGGTAGACATCAGTGTCTGGCCAGGCATGAGGGTCGCACTGGCCCACCACCAGAGGTGCAGCGTGCGTGGGAGCCACTGCTTGGTTTCCACGAAAGCTGCCCAGCGTCTGTGACTGTGATTCCTAGCAGCCGCAAGGGGAGAGGAGGCCGGGGGTGGTGCACACTTCCTAGACTTGTGGTCAGGTCTAGTCTGGAGCCCACTGAAGTGAGCCACACCTGGCAAGGAGGCACCCAGTCAGTGTAGCTTTGGGCACTGCTCCCATGGTACTTCGTGCCAGCTCCATGCTGCCACCTCCTGCTTTTCATCATCATCTTCAAGGTCATGTGACTCTGCTCTTGCCCCATGGCCTCCAGGGTATTGTCCGTCCTCCATCTGGCCCTCGTCCCTGGTGCCCTGTGCTGTCTGATGCCAGGGTAGCCTTCTCGAGACAAATATCTGGCCCTGATGGAACACTTCCATGGATCTCGGGTGATGCGAGGATGATGCCCTGCCCTGGAAGGGGGCTGCAGGTCCCCAATTAGGAGAGCCATGTCTCCCTTTTCAGCATGGCCTGCCCTCCCCTCAGTCTTCTTCAGGGAATCTCTCCCCACTTTCTGAGCGGACAGCTCTGAACTTAAAAATGAATATTATTTTACATATCTCTATGCCTTAGTTCATCCATGGCATGTCTTTCAGCCCCATTAGTGGGGTTTCTTTTTAGCAGTTCTGAAGGGCTGTCTGCTCATGGAGGGGATGACCTGGGTGGGACAGCTTTCCCTCTCATCTCCCTCAGCATGTCCCTGAGCCCTGAGACCAGCTGTCCCACTGAGGATTGAGGGACCCGAGCCAGCCCATCCTGAACCCAGGCTGTGTCAGTTGTGTAGACTGATGTGTGTTGGAGCGGTGGGCAGCCGGCATGGGCCAGGGGCAGGCAGTGTCTCCTTCTCATTCCTTCCCTCCCTTCCTCCCAGAGGTAGCTCAGAGCAGCCTTCAACCCCTGCATCTCCAGATCCCTTGACTTATGCCTTCTGTGTTCAGCTGGTGACCTTGGAGTTTCGCATGGATTCTACCTCCCGTACCCTCTCCTGTAGCAGTTCCTGGATCAGGGGAGGGGTTGGACCCTTGTCTGTTTTTGATCTTCTTCCTGTCCCGCACCAAGCCCACCCACCGTTGCATCTTCCATGTATGTGCTTGGAAGCAAGCCCATCCACAGGCAACCTATTAGCCAAATGGATCCAGGCAATGAACATTGAAGTAGAGATCCAGGATCCATAATATACCTGCTCTGAAACCTGTCCAAAAGTCTGTGACTCTCTCACACTGAAACAGAAACAATAATAGCTTTCTGGACTGTGAAGTGACATGTGTCTCTACTTCCAATCTTGAATGCATAGGTGCTGAGCCTGGACAGAAAAGGACCATGGCTCCCGTGGCCTGGGATCCACAGTAAGAACTCAGTGAAATCTGAATTCAAGGCATAGAGTGAATAATTATTGTAGAGTGAATCCTCCCAAGTAGGGCTTATGCACAGTGCACAGGAAAAGCTTTTTTAAAGAAGTTCCTGAAAGAAAAATCTTTTTTAAAAATTTATTTTAATTCCAGTAGAGCTAACATACAGTGTTACATTCGTTTCAGGTGTACAATAGAGTGATTCAGTAATTCTATATATTACTCAGTGGTCATCAAGAAAAGTGTCCTCTTAATCCGCTTCATCTATTTCACTCATCCCTCTATCCACCTCCTCTCTGGTAACCATCCATTTGTTCTCTATTGTTAAGGGTTTGTATTTTCCCATGCCCATACTCAGGCAACCCTGTTTGGGTAGAGTTTCCGTGTCCCCTGCAAGGGTGAATGGGGGTGGGCATGCTCTGGGCCAGTATTTCCAGGCTTTTGTTCCCTGGCGGCTTTCTCTGGTGATCTGCTGTGCCTTTTCTGAGAGTCAGAGCAGCAGAGGCTGAATTGTCACAGAACAGAGGGAATGCGGCCTGTTCTCCACCCTTGTTCTGGCCACTTTAACTCCATTACTGTTGGTGCTGCTCAACCCTGTAGCATCCTGGGATGTGCACCCCACACCTGGTGTCCCTGGCCTCAATTCCGGGGCTAGTGCATCTCTGTCCTTTGTGTTTCTAATGCTGCCAGCCACCAGAAGACCTGATCTCTCTCTGGAAGCTCCTGGTCTCAGTCTGGATCCCCTGAGCACACCGGGATTCCAGAGTTCCATGAGAAGCCTGGTGGCTCTGGCACCTGGTTCAGGGTCTCAGTCTGCTGTTTCGCAGGTGCCTACCGCAAGTCCGCCAGATCCCCTGTGCAGGTGGCCTGCCAGCCGCCAGCCGCCCCGTGGGCTCCCGGGTCTCCTGGTCTCAGTCTATGCCTGGTGAGCACACCGGGATTCCGGTGTTCCAGGAGAAGCCTGGTGGCGCACGCTCTGGGCTCACCGGTCTCAGTCCACTCTCTCCCGTGTGCCATCCATGAGTCCGCCCGCTCCCTGGTGCAGGTGGTTGCTGCTTCCGGGTGCCAGAACATGGCGGCTCCCCCCCTTCCGTTTATCTTCTGATATCTGTGCCCGGTTTCAAGGCTCCCCGCTTCATACCTCAATACTCAGCGCTGGAGATGTTCATTTGTAGAGGTCCAGATGTATCTTCCTGCCTCTCAGGCTGATTCCGTGGTTGTTTAGGCTGGTCTGGTACCTATCCAGCTCAACTCAGGGGACCTGCTGAAAAAGGGGTCTCCTACTCCTCCGCCATCTTAACTCCTCTCTTGTACCTGAAATAGTATTTAAAAACACTCAGCTCAGCCTCTTCTACAAAGTGAGCCAATGCTTATAAACATGGCTAAAATATTCCCTTACCTACGATGACTTCCCAGCCATCGTAGTTTTTAAATGGTATGACTGTGACTTACATTAGTCAACATTTGCAGAGAAAGAACTTAGTGCATCCAGGGGGCACTTCATGTTGAAATTAGTTTGTGACAACGAGCTACTGTGTTTTCTTCTGCAGTCCAAGGGAATGGTGCCAGACATCTCTAAGGTGTCTAGCAGTTCTACAATTCCGATTTTAAGTGGTCTGTGTACTTTAGAGATTTGGGCAAGAGAAGGGCAGGAGTCCAGAGACTGTGAACACTTCTGTTACCTGTGCTGACCATGGAGCAGGTAGCCTTCTGTGGGCATCATTTTGATTTCTTGGTACTCTTGTGAAGGTGCTTTTGTCTCAAATTCCTCCATTTAGGAGTAATTATAATGATGAAAGTAATTTTTATCTTATATCATCTGTGGGCCCTGATCCTGGGCTCCCAGGGAAGCTATCCTTTAACATTTTACCCGGCTCAAAATGACTGGGCAAAACCTGAAAGCATGGGCCCTATTTCTGCCCCAAGCACATGTTGTACATCTGCTTCGAGAAGAAAACAATAACCAAAAATGCCAACATAAAGATAAGAAAAAATAAAGAACCTCTTTGGCTCCCATAAGATTAAAGTCATACTGACATGTACATACTGAAAATGCATAAAAACATTGCATTTCCTAAAGCCCAAGCCTTGGAGGGTCTGAGAGACTTGCCCAAAACCAGGCACACCCCAGCAGGGAGGGCTGGTGCAGAAAGGGCAGGGGCAGGACTCTGAGGGTGGTCTGCAGCTAGAGGGGTCCCTGGAAGGGGCCAGGTGTGGGGGGGGACCTCGGCCCACGACCCCACCCATGCCTGTGCTGGGTGTTGGGTCGAGCAGGCGCTTCTTGGGCCCCCTGCACTTTCAGGGTTCCAGGGGCTTGAGGGCGGGTTGCCCAGCATCCAAGGGGCTCAGGCACCACCCTCACCAACCATTCACCGCTTGGGGGTGGAGCTATGTCTCTGTGGGCAGTCCCAGACTTGCAGTGGGTTGCAGACTTGGGGCAAAGAAGGGGCACTGAGAGAGAGAGAGAGAGTTGCCCTGTGGAGATCCCTGCTGGTGAGTGAGCAGCGTGCACTGGGGTGGGGGTCCGGGGGTAGGGTGCGCCCCAGGTGGGATTCAGGGTTCTGGAAGGGCATGTGGAGAGGGTTCCTTGTGGGGACTCAGGTGAGTTTTCTTTTTCCCTTTAAAGTCTCTTCTGCCCCATGTCCTCAACTGACTTTATTCCCCATACCCGTGAACTCCAGGACACCCACTCACCTGAGCTTTTGTGGGATGGGTTGCAGAATTTCAAGGTTTCCCCTGTTCCCCTGGAAGAGTGCGGGTAAGGACTTCACACAATCCCCACCTTCAGTTCTCTGACACAGTGCAGGTGATGCATCTTGAGCAGTACCCTGAGTTCAGCAGGGTGTGCCCTGGTCCCCAGGCACAGGTGTGGCAGTAGCATGCCCCAGAGCCATCCCCCAACTTCAGCATTATGCCCCGTGTGCCCCCGGGTTAGTGGTAATTGGCTATTAGAATCATGCAGGAAAATCCTCCAGGTGGGGGCCTGGAGGCGGGCATAAACCAGACCCCACTCTAGTTGCATTGGGAATAGACGAATTGAGGGTTTCTTTAGAAGAGTAAGTCTGCCTTCCAGAAAAGGCAAGGTCATTGGTCTATTGAGAATGAAGATAATTACTGCTAAACAACAAGTATGTGTTGCCCCTTCGCCCAGAAACCGAAGCAGGTGTGCAGGCTTTAGGTCAGAGGTGCCTTCTTCTCCCCAGCTGACGGCACTTCTCTGCTCTGGCTCCAAGACACACGAGGTTTTGAACGTCAGCATCGGAGTCAGCGAGGCAGCTTGTCACAGGACACCAGTGCTCAGAGAAAGCACAGGTATGTTTGGCAAAATGTCCTATCTATGTCAGGGCTGGAGGTAAAACCTCTCTTTATCCCAAAACCTCCTAGGCTTTTCTCTTTTCTCTAGTTGAGCCACAAAGTAAAATTGAAGTAGCTGTCAGCATTCTGGGTTTGGTACAAGAATTACTTAGTTTCCCTGAAGGTAGAACTTTGCAGGGGATCACAATTTCTCTGTCCATTTATTGCTTACAAATGTATTTTGCCCATCTGTTTCCTAGCAACCCTCTTTTATTAGAAAGGGAAGGTGAGATTCACTCTGTGCCTGTTTGTAACATCTAATTTGTTCCTTCATCTAACAGTGTTTATTCAATTGGGCCTAAGATATGGTTGAGTGACCAGCATCTAGAGTTAGGTGGCTTATTTTCATCTGATACAGACTTGGATGATGTCATTTGGCAAAGGTGATGTTTCATCATTGATTAGTTTATTCATCAGAAGCGTTAAAATTAGGGTGGAGGGAAAATTCAAAATTATCCAAAGCGGCCTGTTCCTGTTTAAAAGTTGAGCTTGACTTTCTAGTTTTACTAAATGTATTATCTCCATATTTTGAGGTGCCATATTCTCTCTGTAGTTTCTTTGGTGGTGGAGTCAGAAGGAGAGTCTGGGAATTCTTTTGGATAGTGGCATGCTGGTGGCTTCAAGGGGCTTGGCGTCAGGAGCCTTGGGGTGAAGTCTGCAACTGCTTGCCTGACCCTGGGTGCATCTCCCAGAGGTTTTGTTTCCTCTTATGAAATTGCCGGCAGATAATGTTCTGCTTAAAGGGGAACACTCCCATCCTGTTGGTGGCAATGCAAAGTGGTGCAGCCAGTCTGGGAAACAGTGTGGGGGTTCCTCAAAAAGTTAAACATTGAACAACCCCATGATCCAGCAATTGCTCTCCTAGGTATTTACCCAAAGGATACAAAAATGCAGATTCAAAGGGGGTACATGCACCATGATGTTTATAGCAGCAATGTCCACAGTAGCCAAACTATGGAGAGAATCCCAAAGTCCATGCACTGATGAATGGATAAAGCAGAAGTGGGATACGTATATATAATGGAATATGACCCAGCTTCAAAAAGAATGAAATCTTACCATTTGCAAGGATGCGGATGGACCTAGAGTGTATTGAGCTAAGCAAAATCATTGAGGAAAGAGAAATATCCTATGCTCTCATGCTTGTGGAATTTCAGAAAGAAAACAGATGAACAGAGTGGAGGGGTGATGAGAGAGGCAAACAAGGAAATAGACTCAAACTTGGAGAACAAACTGAGTGTTGCTGCAGGACAGGGGCGTGGGGGGAAGAGTTAAATGGGTGAGGGGTATTAAGGAGGGCACTTGTGATGAGCACCGGGTACTGTATGCAGGTGAGGAATCACTAAATCCTACCCCTGAAGCGAATACTCCATGGCATGTGAACTAACTGGAATTTAAGTAAAAGAAGAAAGGAAAAAGTGTTCTGCTTCATGAAGAGTGAGGTAAAATTGTAGTGATTTGGGCTGTACTATTCTATAGATGAGAGATGTGAAACACCCTGTTGTAGGATACACTAGTTTCTTATCACATAAGGAGTCCTCAGAAAGCTGCAATGAAAGATTCAGGTCTCAGAGCATGTTCATGTTCCACTGATATGTTACAGTTTGCACAGGTAGGAAAGAAGGTGGAGAGAGAGGCAACAGAATGGGAAAGCAGGTGCGAAACTTTCAATACTTAGCATTATAGCTTTCTCATGAACGCCTTGCGATTTTGGAAGCAGAGGGGGAATCCGGGAGCTTTGCAGGAGACAGGGGAGTTCCAGGACTGGGTAAAGCTGACAGGGGTCCCAGAGGAGAGCTGAATGCATTCTGCAGCAGGGTGTGGGAAGGGGTGGCTGTGGGTCTCCTGGGTGAGAGTTGTGACAGGTGAGGGCTGTGTGCAAGTTCCTGGCTGAGGACAAGTGAGGCACAGGCGGAGAGCTGGCAGAGAACCTTCTTCTGGGCCACCAGCCTCACCCAACACACAGCCTCATCTTCTGTTCCTGTCACTCCAATTCAGACTTCTCCGAAGGTGAGTGAGAACACATCAAGAGCATTCTTAACAGAAGGGAAAGCATGTGCAAAGGCTCTGGGGCAGGAGAATTTCAGGTATGTCCAGGAGCAGCAAGAAGGCCCTGTGGCCACAGGAGACACCTTAGGACATGACCTCAGAGAGGTGACAGAAAAAACCATTCCAGGGCTATAACCCCATGAGACCCTGTTTCACTGGGCCATCCTGGCTACAGTGTTGAGAACAGATGACAGAGGGTTGAAGATGGCAAGGCAGGTCAATGACAAAGCTTTTACAGGAACTCAGGCACTGTGGACCAGACAGGTGGCCTTGGATGGAGTGGTTAGACCTATTCTGGGTCCATTTTGAAGATGGAGCTCACAGGATTTGCTGATGGGTTAGCTATTAGGAGCAGGAGAACGGAGGAGTTGGGGTAACTCCCAGCTGTTGTGGGTTGTCCTGATCGAGGGGAAGGAGAGGGTTTCTGGGGGTAGGAGGTAGTCCGTGTTCTGCATGCTGAGGAATGTGCCTTTCCTGGTGGATCTGCTGAGGTTTGTGTCTGGGAGAACCTTTCACATCTCCTCCCTCAGCAATGCTCAAGTACAAGTATTCCCCACTTTTTAAACGTTCACAGTAAGACACTGGGCTTTCTTGAAAGAACTATGTTATTACCCATCTTCAGTAAGAGGAAGAGACCTGAAGAGGATTTCCCTCTTATGAAAAAAGGTGAACAGTGAGAATCGCGGTCAGCATCTGTTTTGGGGAGAAGCATGACAGAGGCGGCGTGCACCCCAACCAGCTCCTTCCGCTGGGAACCGCTCTCTGCATCCAGCCACCAGCACTTTGAATTGTGTCTGTGAGCCTCTGCTGTGCTTTATCTTCATTTATGCTGGGCCTCCGTCAGAAACTTGTTTCCTGAGGCCTAAGAAAAGCCAAAGAGAAGGAATTTTGGAGTCTGAGCACACTGTCTAATTGTTCGTGTAAATTAATGGCCATTCCTTCTTGACACCATTTCTGCTGTGCAAGGTTTCTCAGAAGCCCTGTACTTTCAAAGAGCAGGGAAACCTATACCCCATGCTGCGGGGTTAGTTTTAGTCTCCATACTGGACGGAACATTTCATGACTGTCGGATTTTCTCACTCAAACATTGAGACTTTGACCACCTTCACCCGTTTCTAGCACCCCATCTCCGAATCTGGCACCTACCAATCTGCTCTCAGTATCTATGCGTTCAGTATTTGTTTATTCCACATTGAATGTACATGAGAGCATCTGGTATTGGTCTTTCTGTGTCTGAGTTACTTGGCATAAGGACCCCAAGGTCTGTGTTTCCATGTCTGGTTCTTGTGAATAATGCTGCAGTGAACGTGGGAGTGCATCTGTCTTTTTGAGGCAGTATTTTTGTGTTCTCCAAATCAATACTCAGTAGAGCCATTACTTGTCCATGTGGTAGTGCATTTATTTTTTCAGGAACCTCCATACCGTTTGTCACAGTGGCTGCACCAATTTCCATTCCCACCAACAGTGCACAGTGTCTCCTCATCTGCACACCCTTGACCCCACCTGGTGTCTGTCTCTGGGACAATTGTTGTTCCAACAGTTGTGAGGGGATAGCCGATTGTGGGTTTGATGATGTTTCCCTGACCATATTAAGTGATGTTGAACAACTTTCTCTGTCTGTTGGCACATGTGTGCCATCTTTGGAAAGTATCTATTCACATATTCCCCCCATTTTTTATACATTTTTTTTGTTTTGATTTGTATGAGTGTTGTGTGTATTTTGGATATTAGCCTCTTCTCACACATATGATTCGCAGATATTTTTTTTCTTATTGGGTCAGTGGCCTTTTTAGTTTTTGCTGGTTTGTTTTGCCGTGTGGAAGATTTCAGTTTGAAGTTGTTCCACTTGTTTATTTTTGCTTTTGTTGCCTTTGCATTTGGTGTCCGATCTGAAGACTCTTTGCCAAAACTAATGTCGAGAGACTTAGTACCTGTGTCTTCTTGGAGGTTTATGGATTCAGGTCTTATGTTCAAATCGTTCATCCATTAAAAATTTTGTGTGTGGTGTAAGAAAGTGACCCAGTTATATTCTTCTGCATTTAGTGTCCAGTTTGCCTGTTACCGCTCACTGAAGAGACAGTCCTTCCCTCATGGTGTATCTTCTGCTGCTGTGTCGTAAGTTAGGATCATCTACGTGTGGGTAAGTTTGTGAGCTTTCTGTTCTGTTCCACTGACCTGGTGTCTGTGTTTATGCCAGTTCCATCCTGTTTTGATGACAACAGCTTTGTAATCTAGCTTGAAATCCAGGAGTGTGTTGACTGCACCTTTCTTTCTCCATGTTACTTTGGGTATTTGGGGTCTTTTGTGATTCCATACAAGTTTGAGGACTGTTATCTATTTCCTCGAATAGTGCCGCTAGAATTCAGATAGGGATTTCATCACATCTGTCGATTGCTTTGGGTACGATGTACATGTTCACATAATTAACTCTTCCAGTTAAGGAGCATGGCGTAAGTTTCCATTTGTTTGTGTTGCCTTCCAAATCTTTGACCCATACATCCTGCGCCCCTTGACACACGTGTTTTTCATTTCCTTTCTGCCATGTGTTGAGTGTACTGTCTTTCTCATTTTTGGTTACTTTTATTCCTAGATTTTTTTTGATGCAATTGTAAATGGCATTGCTTTTTTAATTTATCTTTGCGGAAGTGTGTCATCAGTATACAGAAATGCAAGAAGTTGGGTCATCTGGGTGGCCCCATAGGTGAAGCGTCTGCCTTCAGCTCAGGTCATGAACCCAGAGATCTGGGATCGAGCCCCCTGTTGGGCTCCCCGCTTATCGAGGGTCTGCTTCTCCCTCTTTCTGTCACTCCCCCTGCTCGTACTTTTTCTCTTCCTATCAAATAAATAAATAAAATCTGAAAAAAAAAGACAACAGGTCTCTGTATATTGACTTTATATCCTGCAGCTTTCTTGAATTTGTTTATTCTAACAGATTTTTTTTGTGTGTGTGGAATCTTTCGGGATTTCATGTCCTTTGCAAATATTGATAGTATTCCTGTAAGGATTTCATATCTTTCTCTTTTTTTAAAATGATGTTAGTCACCCTACAGTACTTCATTTGTTTTTGATGTAGTGTTCCATGATTCATTGTTTGCATATAACACCTAGTGCTCATTATGACACGTGCCCTCCTTTTTTTTTAAAGAATTTACTTATTTATTCGACAGATATAGAGACAGCCAGCGAGAGACGGAACACAAGCAGGGGGAGTGGGAGAGGAAGAAGCAGGCTCATGACGGAGGAGCCTGTTGTGGGGCTCGATCCCATAACGCCAGGATCACGCCCTGAGCCGAAGGCAGACGCTTAACCGCTGTGCCACCCAGGCGCCCCAACACGTGCCCTCCTTAATACCCATCACCAGGATTACCCATTCCCCTTCCTCTCTCTTTCTGCAACCTTCAGTTTGTTTCCCAGTGTTAGTAGTCTCTCATGGTTCATCTCCCCCTCTCATTCCCCCCTTCACTTTTCCCTTCCTACTCCTAATGTCCTCCATGCTATTCCTTCCATTCCACATAGGAGTCAAAGCATATGATAATTGTCTTTCTCTGCTTGACTTAATTTCACTTAGCATAATCCCCTCCTGATCCATCCACGTTGGTGCAAATGGTGGGTATTCATCCTTTCTGATGACTGAGTAATAGTCCATTGTATAGATGAACCACATCTTCTTTGTCCATTCATCTGCTGAAGGACATCTTGGCTCCTTCCACAGTTTGGATATTATGGACACTGCTGCTATGAACATTGGGATACAGGTGCCCCTTCTTTTCATTACTCTGTGTCTATGGGGTAAATACCCAGTAGTGCAATTGGTGGGTCGTAGGATAGCTCTGTGTTTAACATATTGAGGAACCTCCATATTGGTTTCAAAAGTGGCTGTACCAGCTTGAATTCTCACGAGTAGTGTAAGAGGGCTCCCCTTTCTTCACATCCTCTCTGACTTTTTTTTTTTATTTCTGTCTTATTAATTTTTTTTCAAGATTTTATTGATTTATTCTACAGAGATAGAGACAGCCAGCGAGAGAGGGAACACAAGCAGGGGGAGTGGGAGAGGAAGAAGCAGACTCATGACGGAGGAGCCTGATGTGGGGCTCGATCCCATAAGGCCAGGATCACGCCCTGAGCCGAAGGCAGACGCTTAACCAATGTGAGACCCAGGTGCCCCCTGCCTTGTTAATTTTAACCATTCTAACTGGTGTAAGGTGGTATTTCATTGTCGTTTTGATTTGTATTTGCCTGATGGCAATTCATGTGGAGCATTTTTTCATGTGTCGGCCATTTGTATGTCTTCTCTGGAGAAGTATCTCTTTGTGTCTTCTGCCCATTTTTTGGGTGTCGAGTTTGAGGAGTTCTTTATAGATCTTGGATACCAGCCCTTTATCTGTAAAATCATTTGCAGATATCTTCTTCAATTCCATAGGATGCCTTTTTGTTTTTTGATCATTTGCTTTGCCAAGCAGAAGCTTTTTATCCTGATGAAGTGCCCATAGTTCATTTTTGCTTTTATTTCTTTGCCTTTAGAGACGTGGCTTGCAAGAAGTTGTTGTGTTCAAAGTTGAAGAGTTCTTTTGATTTTGATATGAGACAGGAATCCATTATCTTATTTTCCTGATTGTATTCGAGTCCTCTGTCTTTCTTGGTGAGTCTAGCTAAGTTTGTCAGTTTTGTTTATCGTTCCAAAAAAGGCCGCTCTCATTTTCATTGTTTTTTTTTTTTTGTCTTTTTAGTCTCCGTTGGATTTATTTATGCATTCCTTTTTGTTATTTCCTTATTTCTACTAATTTGGGGCTTTGTTTGTTGTTTTATTTTCTACTTCTTTACCACATAAATCAGGTTGTTTATTGGAGAGCATTCTCATGGATTGATGAAGACTTGAATTTCTATGAATGTCCCCCATAAAGTTACTTTTGCTGCATCACATAAGTTTTTGTAGGTTGTCTTTTTATCAGTGTCAAGGTACTTCTAAAAAATTTTTGATTTCTTCTTTGACTGTTGGTTGTTCAGTAGCTTGTTGTTAAATCTCCACATATTTTTTTAAGATTATTTAGGTATCTGACAGAGAGTGAGACAGCAAGAGAGGGAACGCAAGCTGGGTGGTGGGAGAGGGAGAAGCAGGCTTCCGAATGAGCAACGAGCCTGATTTGGAGCTAGATCCCAGAATCCTGGGATCAAGACCCGAGCTGAAAGGAGATCCTTAATGACTGAGCCACCCAGGCCCCAAAAATCTCCACCTATTTTTGACTGTCCCATTTTTTTCTTGAGACTGATTTCTAGTTTCATATCATTGTGGATGGACAAGATTTGAAGCAGAAGGTGAAGAGAGCATTCAGATGAAAGGTTTGTTTCCTGGAGGGTTTTCTGAGGGCAGACCATGAGTTCAGTGGGGACGGAGGAAGGTTTTGTGAGACGGGGGTGGGGTTAACCCTTGTTAGAATTACTGACTACTACCATGCAGGCTGTGTGCTACCGTTCACACCGTAGTCCTGATGGACGTGTACTTCATTAGAAATATTTTCTAGGAGGTGTAGGCATAGCCTTCACTTAAAAAAAGATGGCATGTGGGTTCATGGCATGACCCCAGGTCACCAACCAGGATGTATGGTATTGTGGGAGATCAGAAACAGGCTTTCTGTGGGAAGTGACAGAAATAAGGTATGGTGAGCTCCATGACCATAGGTGAGGTCCCGAGTGACGCACTGGGTGTTGGGTTCTGTGGATCTGTCTCATCATGTTCTGTGGAATTCAGGGACACCCTCCTGTCTGTGGATTTGTGTGGAGACAGGTAGACATCAGTGTCTGGCCAGGCACGAGGGTCTCACTGGCCCACCACCAGAGGTGCAGCGTGCGGGGGAGCCACTGCTTGGTTTCCACGAAAGCTGACCAGGGTCTGTGACCGTGATTCCTAGCAGCCGCAAGGGGAGAGGAGGCCGGGGGTGGTGCACACTTCCTAGACTTGTGGTCAGGACTAGTCTGGATCCCACTGAAGTCAGCCACACCGGGCACAGAAGGTACCCAGTCAGTGTAGCTGTGGGCACTGCTCCCATGGTACTTTTGGGCCAGCTCCATGCTGCCACCTCCTGCTTTTCATCATCATCTTCAAGGTCATGTGCCTCTGCTCTTGCCCCATGGCCTCCGGGGTATTGTCCGTCCTCCATCTGGTCCTCGTCCCTGGTGCCCTGTGCAGTCCGATGCCAGGGTAGCCTTCTCGAGACAAACATCTGGCCCTGATGGAACACTTCCATGGATCTCGGGTGATGCGAGGATGATGCCCTGCCCTGGAAGGGGGCTGCAGGTCCCCAATCAGGACAGCCATGTCTCCCTTTTCAGCATGGCCTGCCCTCCCCTTAGTCTTCTTCAGGGAAGCTCTCCCCACTTCCTGAGATGACAGCTCTGAACTTAAAAATGAATGTTATTTTACATATCTCTATGCCTTAGTTCATCCATGGCATGTCTTTCAACCCCGTTAGTGGGGTTTTTTTAGCAGTTCTGAAGGGCTGTCTGCTCAAGGAGGGGACGACCTGGGTGGGGCAGCTTTCCCTCTCATCTCCCTCAGCATGTCTCTGAGCCCTGAGGCCAGCTGTCCCACTGAAGATTGAGGGACTAGAGCCAGCCCATCCTGAGCCCAGGCTGTGTCAGCTCATAGACTGATGTGTGTTGGAGCGGTGGGCAGCTGGCATGGGTCAGGGGCAGGCAGTGTCTCCTTCTCATTCCTTCCCTCCCTTCCTCCCAGAGGTAGCTCAGAGCAGCCTTCAACCCCTGCATCTCCAGATCCCTTGACCTGTGCCTCCTGTGTTCAGCTGGTGACCTTGGAGTTTCGCATGGATTCTACCTCCCGTACCCTCTCCCATAGCAGTTCCTGGATCAGGGGAGGGTCGGACCCTTGTCTGTTTTTGGTCTTCTTCCTTTCCCACACCAAGCCCACCCACCTTTGCATCTTCCATGTATGTGCTTGGAAGCAAGCCCATCCACAGGGAACCTATTAGCCAAATGGATCCAGGCAATGAACATTGAAGTAGAGATCCAGGATCCATAATAAACCTGCTCTGAAACCTGTCCCAAAGTCTGTGACTCTCTCACACTGAAACAGAAACAATAATAGCTTTCTGGACTGTGAAGTGATATGTCTTTCTACTTCCAATCTTGAATGCAAAGGTGCTGAGCCTGGACTGAAAAGGACCATGGCTCCCGTGGGCTGGGATCCACGGGAAGAACTCAGTGAAATCTGAATTTGAGGCATGGAGTGAATAATTATTGTAGAGTGAATCCTCCCAAGTAGGGCTTATGCACATTGCACAGGAAAAGCTTTTTCAAAGAGCTTCCTGAAAGAAAAATCTTTTTTTAAAATTTATTTTAATTCCACTAGAGCTAACATACAATGTTACATTAGTTTCAGGTATACAATAGAGTGATTCAGTAATTCTACATATTACTCAGTGGTCATCAAGAAAAGTGTCCTCTTAATCCCCTTCATCTATTTCACTCATCCCTCTATCCACCTCCTCTCTGGTAACCTTCCGTTTGTTCTCTATTGTTAAGAGTTTGTATTTTGGTGTGTCTCCTTTTTCTCTTTTAGTTATTTATTTTTGTTTGTTTCTTAAATTCCCCATTAGAGTGACATCGTATGGCATTTGTCTTTCTCTGACTGACTGATTTTAGTTAGGATAATACTCTCTAGCTCCATCCATATGGCTGCAAATGGCAAGGTTTCATTCTTTTTCAAGCCGAGTAATACTCCATTGTGTGTGTGTGTGTGTGTGTGTGTGTGTGTGTGTGTGTGAATACACACATCTATCATCTCATTTGTCAATTTTTCTACAGACACTTGGGTTGCTTCCATATTGTGATATTGTAAATAATGGTGCAAGAAACATAGGGGTGCACGTATCCTTTTAAGTTACTCTTTTCCTATTCTTTGGGTAAATATGAGTAGTGTGAATGTTGGATCGTAGGGTAGTTCTATATTTAATTTTTTGAGGAACCTTCATACTGTTTTCCACGGTGGCCACCGCAGTTTGCATTCCCACCCACAGTTCACGAGGATTCCCCTTTATCCACATCTTCCCAACAGCTGCTCTTTGTTGTGCTTTTGATGTTAGCCATTCTGACAGGTTTGAGGTATTACCTCATTGTCCTTTGGATTTACATTTTCCTGATGATGGGTGATGTTGAACATCTTTTCACGGGACTGTTGGCCATTTGTATTTCTTCTTTGGAGAAATGTCTGTCCATGTCTTCTGCCTATTTTTTAACTGGATTATTTGTTTTTTGGGGGTTGAGTAGTATCAGTTGTATATGTTTTGGACACTATCCCTTTATTGCATATGATCTTTGCAAATATCTTCTCCCTTTGAGTAGGTTGTCTTATTATTTTTACGTTTTCATTGTTCTTCTGCCGTGTGGAAACTTTTTATTTTGCTGTATTCCCAATAGTTTATTTTTGCTTTCATTTCCTTTGCCTCAGGACACAGTCTAGAAAAACGTTGGTATGGTCCATGTCAAGAAGTTACTGTCTTCCCTCCTGTAGGATTTTTATGGATTCAGGTCTCATATTGAGGTCTTGAAACTGTTTTGTGTTTGTCTTTATTGTGTAAGAAAGCAGTCTAATTTCATTCTTTTGTGCGTAGCTGTCTAGTTTTCCCAACACCATTTGTTGTAGAGACTGTCCTTTTCCCTTTTGATATCGTTGCTTGCTTTGTGGAAGATTCATGGACCACATAATTGTGGGTTTCTGTCTGAACTTGTATCCTGTTCCTTTGGTCGCTGTCTCTATTTTTGTGCCGTACTGTCTTGTTAGGATGACTGCAGCTTTGTAGTATAACCTGAAATCTGAAATTGTGAGTCCTCCACCTTTGTTTTTCTTTTCCACATTGCACTGGCTGTTCGGAATCTTTAGTGGTTCCATACAAATGTTTAGGATTGTTTATTCGAGGTCTTTTGTTCTTTAATTTAAATTCAATTAGCCAACTTACAGTACATCATTCGTTTCAGATGTAGTCTTCAATAAATTTTCAGTCTTGTGTATCACCCAGTGCTCATTGTATCGTGTGACCTCCTTAATGCTACTCACCCAGTTACCCCCCCCAACTTCTCCTCCAACAATCATCAGTTTCTTGCGATAGTTAAGAGTCCATCATGGGTTTTCTCCCTCTCTGATGACTTCCCATTCTATTTTCCCTTCCTTCCCCTATGGTCACCTTCCTTGTTTCTGATATTCCACATAGGAGTGAAAGCATATGATCATTGTCTTTCTTTCATTGACTTATTCCACTCATCATAATACCCTCCAGCTCCACCCAGGTCGGTGTGATGGTAAGTATTCATCCTATCTGATGGCTGAGTAATATCCCATTATATATATGATCCACATCTTCTTTATCCATTCATCTATCCATGGTCATCTGCACTCCTTCCGCAGCTTCTCTATTATGGATATTGTTGCTATGAACACTGGTGTGCATGTGTCCTGTCTTCACTACCTCTGTCTCTGGGGGTAAATACCCAGTAGTGCAATTGCTGGGACATAGGGTAGCTTTATTTATAACTTCTTGAGGAAATTCTGTACCATTTTCAAGAGTGGCTGTACCGGACTGCATTCGTACAGGGGTGTAAGAGGGTTCCCGTTTCTCCATATCCTCTCCAACATATATAGTTTCATGTCTTATTTTTAGATATTCGGCCTCGTGTGATATGGCATCTATAGGGGTTTACATTTGTATTTCCCTGAAGCCAAGTGATATGAAGCATTTATGCATGTATCTTTTGATCACCAGTACATCATTATCAGTGAAATGACTTCCCATTTTAATCTATCTCAAGACCTAAAGCTGGGGAAGGCACTGAAGCTGGATGATGCCATTGGTTGGAAGTGTGGAGAATTTCAAAAGATCTCCGTGGAGAGCAAGTTTAAAGGTCAGTGTGAAGCTACTAATTGGATCCGGGGAGATCTCTGAAAGTGGGGGTTGCCTGGGATGGGCTGAGGGGGGCCCTCCGATTTTCCTATGAATCCTTGCTGCAGCCCCAAATGGACAGTTTCCTGCTGTGGGGCAGGCTGAGTCCTCTAGTCGTGCAGAGGTGAGCCCAATGCCTGGCGCCTTGGAGGCAGGCAAACGGGGAGGGACCCTCAGCAGAAGACCCAGGGTTAGGTTAGGCCTCAAGAGACAGCAGGTCCGAACTGCCCAGTGCTCAGAGAACTCCCAGGCTGAGTGAGATGAGGGCACAAGGGCGGGTGAGTGTGAGCCTTGGGGTTTCATCTGGAAGGGCCCACAAAAGTCGGGGTTCACCAGAAGGGGCTCTCAGGGGGTGCCCCAATTCTCTTGCCCTGAATGCTCTGTTGTGCCCCCAAACGGTACAGTTTCCTGTGGGCTGCAGGCTGAGTCCTACAGTGGGGCTTCGGTGTCCCCAATCCCCCGGAGTGGGGTGCCAGGGCCCTGGGGAGGGGCCCCTCTGTGGCCAACCTAGGGTAAGGGTTAGGGTCCAGGAGCCCGGAAGGGACTATCTGCAAGCTGTGCGGCGAGCTCTGTGGAGGGCTGAGAGGAGGCCATGGGGGAGGGTGAGAATGGGCCTCAGGGTTGGGGCATGGGAGGCTGCCAAAGGATGGGGATGGGCTCCGGGGGCCTCCCCAAGTTCTCGTGCCCTGTAGGCTCCGTAGAGCCCCAAGGGGCATGGTTTCCTGTCAGGTGGCAAGCTGAGTCCTGCAGTGGGGCATAGGTATCCCAGTTCCCCCGGGCTGCGGTGTAAGGCTCCTGGGGAGGCCCCCACACCCACAGCCGACCTAGGGCTAGGTTTAGGCCCAGGAGCCCCGCAGGCCCGATCTGCTGGCTGTATGGCTAGTTACACGGGCTGAGGTGAGGGTGTGGGGGAGGGTGAGCGTGGGCCTCAGGGTTGGGGTGCGGGAGGCCACCGAAGTTCGCTGGTGTCTTAGGAAGGCCCTACTGGTTCTCCTGCCCTGAATGCTCTATGGCCTCCCAGGGTGCACGGTTTCCTGCGGGGTGGCAGACTGAGTCCTGCTGTGAGGCTCAGGTGTCCCGAATCCCCGCGGCTGCAGCTCCAGGCTCCTGGGGAGGGGCCCCTCCACAGATGAACTAGGGTTAGGGTTGGGGCCCAGGAACCCCGCAGGCCAGATCTGCCCAGTATATGGCGAGCTCCGCCGCGGCCTGAGGTGAGGGTGCGGGATGGGGTGAGCATGGGCTTCAAGGGTGGGTTTAGGGATCGCCGAAGTTCGCCGGGGGCTCTGGGGGCCCTCCTGGTTCTCCCGCCCTGAATGCTCTACAGCCTCCCAAGGGGCACGGTTTCCTGCGGGCTGGCAGGCTTTGTCCTGCAGTGGGGCTCAGGTGTCCCCAGTCCCTGGTGCT